>NC_041389.1:84109517-84184596 GCF_002162155.2 Triticum dicoccoides
GGTCGACTGTTGCCTTCTCCTTCGGAGCTACGCCACAAATACAATGTGCGCTCTGCAAGGACGACGAGGTGCAGGTCGACTGCTACCTTCCCCTTCGGAGCTACGCCAGAAATACAATGTGCGCTCTCCAAGGACGACGAGGTGCAGGTCGACTGTTGCCTTCTCCTTCGGAGCTACGCCACAAATACAATGTGCGCTCTGCAAGGACAACGAGGTGCAGGTCGACTGCTACCTTCTCCTTCGGAGTTGCACCACAAATACAACGTGCGCTCCATCCTGATCCGCAAGGATGCAGGTCGACTGCAATCTGTGTTCCATCCCTACCTGCAAGAGCGACGAAGTGCAAGTCGACTGGACTTTCCACCTCAGAGCTGCGTCTCAATCGCTAAAGTATATTCCGAGTGAAGAACGAAGTTCGCTCGAAGGCAAATGCAAGCATATTCAATGATAAGCCAAGTTCAGATAACATCCTACGGATTCAGAAGTGCTCAGGCGTCAAGCCTGTAAAAGTTTATCGGTTACAAAACCACTCGGCATTCCGAGGCAAATTTAAGGCGAAGCATGGAAGTTTTTCTTACTCCTCAGGAGGAGGACTGGAAGCCGTGACAAACTGGTCCAGGTTGATTCCTCAGCAATCCGAGTGGCAGCAGCAATGAAGGTCTCCATGAAAGACTGGAAGTCGTGCTTCTTGGTATTGGCCACTTTGATGGACGCCAGCTTGTCCTCTCGCGCATCCTTGCAATGAACACCGACCAGAGACAGAGCAACGTTAGCACCGCACCTGGCTGAAGACTTCTTCCATTCCTGCACTCGACCTGGAACGTCATTCAGTCGAGTCATTAAAGACTCGAGGTCATTTTGAAGCGTCTCTCCTGGCCAGAGTGTCGTGTCGATTCGCGACGCCTCAACCTTCAGTCGAGCGAGATAGTCAACCACACCAGCAACACGAGACTCCAGTCGGAGCACGTTCATAGCGGCTTCATTCTTCACAGGAGAGTTAATGGGGCCCAAGCTTGTCTCCACTCGACTGGTCTCCTCCTCGAAGTTCTGGCAGAATTCTGTATACACAATTCGAAGTTAAGCCAGCAGTTCTTCGATGAGTCGATGATAACAAGTCAGTCGGATAGAAGAGATTACCCTCAAGCATGATGAATAACTTCTTGGCGAGCCCTCCCAGATAAGCCTCCAGATCGTTCTTCTTCCCCGCCAGTTCGCTAGCCTTGTCACTCAGAGCTATCTTATCATTCTTAAGATGGCTGACCTCCTTGTTGGCCGCGTCGAGAGAAGCTTTCAGATTGGCGTTCTCCTCTTCAAGTTTACCGACTGAAGCCAGCTTTTCTTCCGCAAGCTTTGTTTTGTCCAAAGCCGCCTTCTGCGCCTCGGCGAGGTCATGGTCCTTCTTCTTTAGAGCATCCTTCATTTTATCTGCAAAGTGACAATGAGATCAGAATCAGGAATGAACAGAAAGATAAAGAGTAAAGACAGTCGTCAAGATTCTCACCAACCATACCTTTCGCTTAATCTTTCGCCTTCTTAAAGTTCTCCTGAACGAGCTTCAAGTCAAGGTCGAGCTGGATATGTTTGTTTTCCAGTTCAGTATAGCGAGCCACATGCTCGCAAGATTTCTGCGAAGGGTCAGTCGACAGACATCAAAGATAGGTTGCTTCCGAGTGACTAAGAGAAAAATCGTAACATTTCTAATACTACAGCCGAATCAAAATATTCAACAGTAGTCTCGGGGACTACACCCAGTGGGTGCACTCAGCGTGCCCCCACTGGTTCTACCGACTCGGTCCGATCAGTCGACCAAAAGAGACAAAAAGGTTATGATCCTAAACCATAGCTAACTGCCAGCAGTCAGCTTCGGTCTCATATAAAAAAACAGGTTCTTCAGACCTCAGTCGACTGCCAGCAGTCGACTATGGTCTCAGGGACTACACCCAGTGGGTGCACTCAGCGTGCCCCCATTGACTCCAAGATTCCATTCGACATGGTCCGACCAGACCGAGTGAAGAAGTTAGAGTGAAGAAATTCAAAATACAAAGACTACAGTCGACTGCCAGCAGTCCACCATAGTCTCGGGGACTACACCCAGTGGGTGCGCTTAGCGTGCCCCCACCAATCCAAAAATTCAATCGACACACCCAGTGGGTGTACAAATACAAAGATCTTCGGAAAGAAAGTCTTCAGATAGCATATCCTAACATAACAGGCGGTGACCAACTAACCTGGACGTTGCTCTGAAGGGCTGAGCTAGCATCATAGGCCGCTTGGCTGGCTTCCCGGATCGCCTACACCTACTCCATCATGATCCCCGCCTGGCGTATAGCTTCCTTAGCAGCACCCGCTTGGTCCTCTGGGATGTGTGTGTGGCGAAAAGGGAAGGCGGGTCAGCAGTCGACGACGAAGGTCGAGCACTCGTCAGCGGCACAACAAAGGACACAGAAGTTCAAGTGATGTTGCCACCCTCCTGAACCAGTGTCTCAGGCACTGATGCAACCTGAGCGGTCTTGTAAGCCGACGCCTTTCTATTCCTCCTCGGCCTCAGTGGCGCCTCGTCGTCATCATTAGGGAGATCAATGACATGAGGAGGAGCTACAGGAAAAATCCAAAGTTAAAATCAAGAATCCAATCGACCAAAAGTGAAATTACAGAGATCGTACCAAGGTTGGACGTGGCACGTCTTCCATTTCCTGGTCTTCGTTCTTGGCGGAGGTCTCGGAGGTAGCAGCCCTACAGATTTCAGAAGCCAGTCGGTTAGTCAATGAGTCGACCAAAAGTCTGTCCATGCTAAACGAGAAAACACAAGTTCTACTGTTACCCGGAAATGGTGGGAATGGTCATTCTCATCTTGGGCAAGGCCTTTGGCGGCTTTGATGACGCCGCTCGGGGATGCTTCGGCGCTTTTTTAGTCGGCGTTGGAGAGGCCATCCGAGGGCGTTTCAACGACTGCCCAACAGGCACAGTCGCTTTGCCACGCTTGACCATGGGGTCGTGGATAAGCTTGGATCGTCTTTCCGTGCGAGGAGGATCGACTTCCTCCTCCTCCTCCTCCTCTTCACTGGAGCCGTCGTCATCTTCACCCCCCTCACCATCAGATTGCCACTCCTTCTGACTTTCACCTCCGCTCGCCTCCTCCTCCTCGGCCTGTTCTTGCGCCCTGTTGGGCATCGAGTACATCTCAGTAGTGGCCTAGAAGACAACCAACAAGACAAAAGTCAGTCGACTGATTTTAAGCAAACAGAATGAAGAAAACAAGGTCACAGTCGGAGATGCAGAATTGGACCTGGTCTACTTCGTATGATTGGTCGAGTGGAGGAATCCTCCTGGCTCCTCGGGGGTTGTCCCTGTTCCCTGTGATGGCCGTTAGCCACCTCTCCAGCGTGGCTTCCTCGACCTCCTCCGGGTGGATCCGAGTGGTGTCCTCAGTGCCAGAATACATCCACATCGGATGGTCTCGATATTGAAGCGGCTGGATGCGTCGTCGGAGGAAGACCTCCAAGGGGTCCATGCCGGTCACCCCGTCACGGATAAGCTGGACATCATGTTCGACCAGCACCTTAACCTGCGCCTTCTCTTCTGGGATCACCTTCAAACAGGAAGGCTTCCTCACTCGGTCCATAGAAAAAGGAGGGAGTCCGGTCGACTGCCCTGGCGCCGGCTGGTCTTTGCAGTAAAACTAGGTCGACTGCCATCCATGGACTGAGTTAGGCAGGACCATGGCCAGAAAGGCACTTTTCCCCCTCATTTGAACCCCAAGACCCCGCACATCTGAATCACTTGCGTTCTCTCGTCACTCGGATTGGCCTTTTTCACCGTCTGGGAGCGACAGGTGAAAATGTGCTTGCAAAGACCCCAATGAGGTCGACAACCCAAGAAATTTTCGCACAAAGACACGAAAGCAGCAAGGTACACGATGGTGTTGAGTGTGAAGTGGTGGAGTTGCGCCCCAAAGAAATTCAGAAATCCCCGAAAGAAAGGATGAGGCGGCAAAGAAAACCCACGGTCGACATGGGTGGCCAAGAGAACGACCTCACCCTCCTGAGGCTGCGGCTCAGACTCCTTCACTGGGAGCCACGCCGATCCATGGGGGATCAGTCCTCCATTGGCCAGGTCGTCAAGATCTTCTTGACGAATCGTCGAGCGGATCCAGTCGCCCTGGATCCAGCCCTGCGGCAGGCCGACCCTCGATGAAGATCCACCCCGACTGGTCGCCCTTCCCTTCGCCTTCGCCGTCGCCTTCTTCGCCCGCTCCAGGGCTGCCGTCTTCTCTTTCACCATCATCACCGGCGAGATGCGCACAGAGCGGCAGCACTGAGACGGAAGTGAATTCGGCAGATAAGTCTGAGGAAGAGGGGAAGAAATGAGAGCGCACTGTTCAAAAACCCCCGTCTGGGGCCTTATATGAGGTTACTTCCGAGTGGCTGACTTGTAGGCCCGGGCGATCTTGTCAAATCCCGCAACAGTCGCGCACGCGATACGTGGCGAAAAAGGTGGCACGGAGATCGAGGCGTCCCTGCCTTATCCCATCCGATTACTGCGGCCTCCTCCGCCCCGCGCGCTTCCTGAAATTTGAATCCCGCTAAATCCGCGGGCTGCAGAGGAAATAGTCAAACAGAAGATTTCCTCCGCCCTGTCGTTCGGAGTTCTCCAAGTAAAGAAATTCACTCGACGCATACAAAGAATGGATCAAGGCGACTGAAAAAGAAGTTGGTGCCGTCACCTAAATTCATTGATCCAGAACAAGACATACTCATAGCATGAAAATGGGTCGGAAGTGTGTTCAACTCCTTCCCCACTCAAACCTCGATCCAATCGGGGGCTAATGATGAAGCCATGTACCTAGGGTAGGGTCATGGACCTGTCCAAGATACCCTCCCCAAGGACATCTCTAGAAGAAACCACCTTTCAGTCGACCTGGAAGGGTTCCACTCGACGGACTCGAAGACACTCGACCATGAAGCCAACCACTCGACTGCCAGGAGACCTAAAGTCACTCTGGACACAAACGGTCCATCATTAAGTAGCTTTCATGGTCATCATAGCACTTTATGTATGGCGTTACCAGTAACGCCCGATCTTAATGTACCTTAAACCCTGCATAACTGAGGGCTGGAGGGGTCTGGCGGACTCTATATAAGCCACCCCCTCCTCTGTGTAAAGGGTTCGCACCCGTGTAACTCATATACACATAATCCAGTCGACCACCTCCGGGCTCCGAGACATAGGGCTGTTACTTCCTCCGAGAAGGGCCTGAACTCGTAAACCTCTTGCGTATACAACTACTTCATTGCTAGGATCTTACCTCTCCATTCCTACCCCCCTATTCTACTGTCAGACTTAGAACCACGACATGCCTTGCGCCCTAAAAGGGCGTGGTATCCGCTATGGAAGGGCACAATGTGGAATAGGAAGGGTTCGGATCTGTAGTTATCGGGTTGCCGAACACAACGCCAAGGGTTATGCATCCCGAGCAGTGTGCCTCCCTACCGGGTATGATACCTTGGAATGTAGTGTGACTGCGTTCGATGCCAGACCCGTTGAACTGCATCTTGTCGAGCGTATCCTCGTAAATGAGATTGAGGCCGCTTCCTTTGTCCATTAGTACTTTAGTCAGCCGAAAGCCATTGACGACGGGGTCGAGGACCATTGCGGCCGGAGCATGGCTAATAGAGGGTTTGGCTCGTCCATGTCGTCGAAGGTGATAGGAGTATTTGCCCATGGTTGTGCGGCTGTCACTTAATATATCTGGCTGAGTTCTCGAAGAGCCTTTTTCCTTTTATTATTTGAGGTGAACCACTCATATACCGTAAGGACATTGTGGTCCCGTGGTGAAGCCGAGGACTTTTAATCTAGGGGTGTAAGGCCCAAGATTGGCTCGCCGTATTTGGCCACTTGTCTTACCACCCATCAGGCTCGAAGTCTGTGGGTTGGGTTTGCGTCTAGCAAGACCGAATGTATTGGGCATGGTTTATCCAACAACTCGTCTAACACCGAACTGGGCCTGGTTTTCTTTTCATTAGGCTCGCGCTCCGGTGACAGGTTTGTGTAGGCTCGTTTAAGGCGAGGCTTGCCATGATGCGTGATAAACTGTGGCCCCATGCTCAGCTGTTGTGCCCTCAATATGTTTTCCATGGCGCAATACTTATGTTCCATGTCTGATAATTCGGTGAAGCTTTGAATTTGGCGATGCGCGAGGGTGTTTAAAAGGCCTTCGTCCCTGCAGTTAAACTGGAAGGTTTTAATTATTTCTTTGTCACAGCAAGGTGCCATCCTGTTCTTTACCAGGAGAAATCTAGCCCAATAATGGTGGACTGTCTCGTTTGGCAGCTATTTGACATACATGAGGTCCCATATGTCTAGGTTTCTCGAGTCCGAAGAGTATTCCGTGTGGTGGGTGGGTGGGAATATTTCTAGAATTCCCTCCTGCCGCGGACCCAGACTATCCTTGATGGGAGGTTGTGTCGTGTCCGGTTGTGACCACATAGGGCTCGGGTCCGAACTGGTGTGCGGCCGGATAGGATCAAGGCCGGGACTTGCCTTAGGTGTTATGTCCGGACATACATCCGGGCTGGTGTCTGACTCCGAGCTGGAGATTCGAGTGTACACTGTCTTTAGCTTACAAGGTTATGGCCCCTCCTAGGCCTCTTCGACTGTGGCGATGAGGTGTGTGATCGAAGGGGTGTTGATTTTTCGGTCGTCGGATCTAAGCCCGATCCGCTCGTAGGTTGTAGGCTTAGTAATGGAGATTCCCATTGCACGAAAAAGGCTCGCCAGGTGATCTTCTGGCTGGCCACATGGGGGTGCCGGACACTCCGGCGATTCGGCAGGAGGTCATTGGGGCGGTCCGTCGGAGTCGGGCTTCAGGGCGAGACTCTAAGAGATACTGAATTTTTGTGAGTCTGCAGGTCCTGGGGTCGACGCCCCTGAACCAATGAACCCTTCGACGGGGGTGAAGCCTTCGATCTGGTCGAGGCGACCAGTTGGATCGGCACACGCTAGTATTCTGCCGAAGACGATGAGATGACCAAGGGCGGGGAAGCCCTCGGTGCGAGTGTGGTCTCCAAAGACCGGTTGAGACATCGATTCCTCTGGTGATCCCACGGCGGAACTCTCAATGAAAGCACCAATGTCGGTGTCAAAACCGGCAGACCTCGGGGTAGGGGTCCCGAGCTGTGGACCTAGGATCGATGGGTAATAAGGGACGACTAACACAGTGTTTACCCAGGTTCAGGCCCTCTCGAAGAGGTAAAATCATATGTCCTGCTTGATTGTATAATGTGGTTTACAGAGTAGATCTACCTTGAGATCAGCATGAGCTAAACCCTAGGCTACGGGGGATGAAGATAGCTCTCCCCCTAATGATTACAACCCTCAGTTTATATAGACAACGATAGGGCTAGAGTTATCGAAGATAGATTACAATAAGGAATAAAAGAGATCTTCCGCCTTCTTGACTTGGAGGGCACACCACGGCTTTATAGATCTCCTGTCATAGTACGACACCACCAGTCCGGCCCATGCACAATGGGTCGTGGCCCCGAGGACCCCTTAGTCCATGACTCCCTCACCTACCCTACTATCTACATGCCTCGGGCACAGATCGGAGGTCCCTCCACTCTCCCGCTGCCTCAACGACAGTCGGAGAGAAAGGGGGCCGACGATCCGGTCGTCGGCAGAGCAAGGGATCTCAGCTCCTTCCCTTTTGCCCCTTTGATTCAGTTTTTTAACACAGTGCACACACAAGCGCTATACGCGCATACACTCACCCGTATGAACACGCGCACACACACCCTATCCTTGCGAGCACCTCTGAAAGGCTGAACCGGTATATCATCTTGAGATTGACGAAGTCATCATAGGCGTCTCGTAGTCGATGAAAACGTCTCATCTCACTGAATGCACATCGCTGAAAAGAAATTCAGAAATAATGCGAGCACCATTGTTAAGTTTAGGATTTGAACTCTGATGAGTTGGGATACCACTATCCTTCTGACCATCAAATTATAGGTTTTAGTTTAACCGGCCGTGTTGGAGAACTAAAATGTTTGGACCGTTTGTACAGAAAGGTTTGATGAGGCGCGTTGGATTGGGTGGGACGTAACTGGTAGAACTCTCCAATTTTCGTACTAGCGATATCTTCTTTTTTTTTGGCGGGGATCGTAGCAGTAGCTGACAAACCGTCCCGTCTGAAACACGCTCTCCTCACATAAGCTCCACCCCATCATTTTTTGTCAGATATATGTAGAAAAGGGGATATCGCGTATATCTGTAGGGCACCCGGCAAATGATTGCTAGCGACGGAGGCTCTCGCATGCAAGAGCCGAGTCCGGCCGGCCGGCCGGCCGTTGCGTGGGAGGCGACAAGGACACGGCACGGCAGCCGGATGCACGCCCCACGGCCATGAAAGCGAAGCGAGCTTGGACCCCTCCCGCTCCAGCATGGCGTGCTCTGGATGGAAACACAAACACCCCAAAACGAAATCTAACCTAACCTTAGCTAGAGCCAAGCCATCACATGGACAGCCAGGGCCATGGCCTGCGATGCACTGCACTTGCACTTGCATCCCGGACACGCAGAGATCCAGTACGTGTACGTAGCGATCGAGCCAGAGTGAACAAGCTACTAGCTCATTACTAGCAGCTACAGCCCCTCGCCCGGCACATCACGTGGCAGCTTACTTTATGCCCTTAATTAATAATCAGAGCCTAACCACTGCTAATACTTTTCTCTCTGCCCATCTAATTAATCGCTCGATTGGCCACGATCTGAGGGAGAGATGCTGCTGCCGAGCACAGTTGGGTCATCTTGATGGCCGCACATGGCCACTGGTGCTGGTGCTGGTGCTGCCATGGTTTGGTCTCAGTGCTGGCCTGGTGGGAAGAGAGTGGCAGGAAGATGCCAATTCTATCTCTTGTTTTTAGAATTATTTCTGGGGGACAGCGGAGATCGAGATGGCTTGATATTTTATCATCATCGTGCGCTCTTTCTTCGCTCCCTCCATGGCTGGTCAAACCTCTGATAAACAACGCCCAGCAGCTTACCGTTATATACTCAATTAGCTTCGTAGCCACACTAATTTTGTACTACTATGAAGTAGGTTAGCTTTTCTTCAGTGCTAGCTGTGGGGCACCCCTGTGAAATCACTCGGGCCCCCACGGAGTCCCAAAATACGCAACGAATTTCATAGTCACGAAACGGCAAAACCACTCCATGACTCATGGGTTCTGGCTCTTGCGCGGCCGTTAGTTTTTTCTATTGAGCACCGGATATTTTCCTCTTCTTGAACCTCTACACCTTCAACAACTAGGGCTGAAACTCGCAAAAAAAAAACTAGGGCTGAAACAGATTTAAAAGAAAAACACAGGGTCATGGTGATATCACCCAAATGCCTACGTACTGTTTTTGTTGCAATGAATGCTCACCGCAACGAATTTTGTCTCATCAAAAACATCTACATCCAAGTAACATGTTTTCTTCATAGCCGCAGATTTCAAGGGGTTCCTCTTCGATGCACGTGTGGGTGGTATGTTTTCATGAGCAGGATTACACACCACAAGTCCAAGGGCTAGTTTGGTTGGAGTCCACACGAAAATTTGCCTGTCCTGGCGCCTGCCTGAGAGCAGCCTGGACTCAAACCAAACTTGCCCTAAATCTCTCGTGCGGTGGCACATGGTGCATCCATTTTATGCATTACAAAATTTTCCAAGACACCGGGTTGCATGGAGCTCGATCGTATCATTTCTAGTTATGAACATGCGCGTTGTTGAAAGATTAGGCAATCTTATGATTAAGTTTTGAATCTAAATCATGACAAGCGAAACACCACAATGTACTCTCCGTCCCAAAATAAGTGTCATCATACTAGTTTTTTTTTCTTTCAGAAAGGGACTTGCCCCGGCCTTTGCATCATTATAATACACATACCCACACTACCGTACTAGAAGATTAAATAACATGAACAACATTGCCATGTAAGCAGCAACAATGATAAAAATAGTAGATCATATCAATATCATGTACTACTTGTTTGTAAACGAAGTCGTAATAGTTAATGCATAAATGATGTTGTTGAAGGCAGCAACGAAGAACTGGTTGAAGCAGACAACAACAAAGAAGGCGGTGTGCAACATCCCGTGACTTGGACGAAAGTCGACCAATGATGAAGAACTCAAGCAGTCGCTTCCCAAAAACTTAATTCACCATCTCCCGATGTAGGTCACAAGAGCGAGGCAAGGCGAGCGTGCATATGGTGTTCGTATTCTCTCCTCATACCTATCACTTAGTGAGGTGGAGATATTTCTCTATACAAGAAAGTTAAACTCCACCTCCACCAAAAGGGTCAGACTAAAGATTGCACCGCCACCTCTTGCATAAAAAGGGACTTCGACATTTATTTGGAGTCGCAATCCAAAAGTTTTAACAAACCCACCAGATCTCACATGCTCATAAATATTCATAAATATTCTTTGTGTCGAGACAATAAATTTGGGTGAAATACTACCCTCGAAGACTGTCGCAATCCCCTATACTTGTGGGTTTTCAAGACCTTTTTCTGGCATCGTTGCCCGGGAGCATAGCTCTATTTGTTGTGTCACTTGGGAATTATATATGTTGATCACTATGAAGAATCTAAATGATGCTAAGACCAAGAGCGTACCTTGTAAGACGAGGGAAGGTAAGGAACTGTCATCTAGCTCCGCACTTGATTCACCATCTGTTTTGAGTAGGCTTGCTACACCACCACTTGTTATTCATTCTGATATGTCGCAAGTAATTGATACTACTTCTGCTATAAATGAAACTTGTGATGATGCTAGTACTATGATTGATAATATTGTGCCACTAGGTGAATTTCTTGATGAACAACTTGCTAAAGCTAAAGAACTTGAAAATGTTGAAACTAGTGAAAATTTTGATTCACTCATTATGCCTAGCTCTTACTAGAGTTGAAATACCTGATGGTTATGTTATGGATGGGGAGATAGCTAGAGAATTTCTTGCTTGTAATGATAGAGATGATGTTAAGAAATTACTGAGTAAGCTTAAAGAAAAATCTATGATGGAGAGAATCAAATATGATCCTAGGTTTGCTAGTTCTCCTATCTTTGTTACCGATAAGGATTATGAATTATCTATCGATTTTGAGTTAATTACTTTAGTTGAATCTGATCCTTTTCATGGTTATGAAACTAAAATTGTTGTGTCACACCTTACTAAATTAAATAATATAGCCACCATATTTGCTCATGAGGAAAATTTTGCTATTACAAAATTCTTAAGTTGTTTCCATTCTCATTAAAGGGTGATGCTAAGAAATGGTTTAATACTCTTGATCCTGTTTGTGTGCGTTGTTCCCGGGGTATGATATATTAGTTTTGTGCAAATTGAGGAAGAGAATCTCCCTCAAGCTTGGGGGAGGCTTCTCCAATTACTTAATGCTTTGCCTGATCATCCTCTCAAAAAAATAAAATACTTGATATCTTTTATAATGGACTAACCTGAAAGATCGTGGATGTCGCCTAGAGGGGGGTGAATAGGCGCTTTAAAATAATTATGATTTAGGCTTGAACAAATGCAGAATAAACCTACCGGCTAATTTATCAAGCACAAAACCTACAACAACTAGGCTCACTTATGTGCACCAACAACTTATTCTAAGCAAGATAAACTACTAGGTGATAGCAATATATATGATAAGAAAAACTATGACTATCACAAAGTAAAGTGCATAAGTAAAGGCCTCAGGTAAGAGATAACCAAGGCACGCGGAGACGACGATGTATCCCGAAGTTCACACCCTTACGGATGCTAATCTTCGTTTGGAGTGGTGTGAAGGCACAATGCTCCCCAAGAAAGCCACTAGGGCCACCGTAATCTCCTCACGCCCTCGCACAACGCAAGATGTCGTGATTCCACTAAGGGACCCTTGAGGGCGGTCATCGAACCCATACAAATGGCAACCCTTGGGGCGGTCACCGAACCCGTACACTTTGGCAACCCTTGGGGGCGGTCACCGAAACCCGTCAAATTGCTCGGGACGATCTCCACAACCGAATTGGAGACCCCGACGCTTGCCTGGAGCTTTACACCACAATGATTGAGCTCCAAACACCACCAACCGTCTAGGGCACCAAGGCGCCCAAGAGGAACAAGCTCAAGGGTACCAAGCACCCAAGAGGAACAAGATCAAGGGTACCAAGCACCCAAGAGTAATAAGCTTCTCAATTTTTCACTTCCACGTATCATCGTGGAGAACTCAAACCGATGCAACTAATGCAATGGCAAGGGCACACGGAGTGCCCAGTCCCTCACTCTCAAATTCCACCAAAGCAACAAAAGCTATGGAGGAATATGAGAGGAAGAACAAGAAGGAGAACACCAAGAACTCCAAGATCTAGATCCAAGGGGTTCCCCTCACATAGAGAAGAAAGTAATTGGTGGAAATGTGGATCTAGATCTCCTCTCTCTTCTTCCCTCAAAACTAGCAAGAATCCATGAAGGGATTGAGAGATAACAAGCTCGAAGAAGGTCAAGAATGGGGGAAGAACACGAGCTAAAGAGATAAGGTTCATTGGGGAAGAAAGCCCCATTTTATAGGCACCCTTGAATCCAACCATTATGCACTCAGGTCGCGCACGAGCGGTACTACCGCTCGGAGGAGCGGTACTACCACTTAGCACGGTCAAAACAGCCCAACGAGAGAGAAAAAACATGAGTTCTAGTTCTGCTAGAGAGGTAGTACCACTCTAGGGAGAGGTAGTACCGCCCGGAGAGGTAGTACCGCTCGGGTGGAGAGGTACTACCGCTTACCGCTTATAAGAGGTACTACCGCTCGGGTGAAGAGGTAGCACCGCTTACCGCTTATAAGAGGTACTACCGCGAAACCCTACACGAAAAAATGCATCCCCAAAAGCAGCGGTACTACCCGCGGCACAGGGCCGCGGTACTGCTGCTTACAAGCGGTACTACCGCTCGAGAGGGCAGTACTACCGCTTGAGGCTTTCAGGAACACAACAGAGAAAACAGAGGATGCAATAAAGCCTAAACTGCCACAACTTATGCAAATGAACTCCAAATTGAGCAAACTCAAGCTTGTTGGATAGAGGAAGACGAGTAGCATCAAAACAGCTTGTTGGTTATAGTAAGAATAGGCAGGGGAGGTATGCCTAAGATATATAGGAGTGAACCCTCCATCATAGAAGAACCGACATAACCTCCAACATTGAAAACATCATAGAAGATGCATGTGAACTCCGTTTTTGATGAACTCGAGCTTGTCATGAAGATGAACAAAAGCTCCAAATCTCACAAGGACAAAAACCAAACAAGAACCAAGAAATGATGCAAGGATGCGATGGTTTGAGCTCTCTACGAACGATACGATCAAGCTACTCACTTGAGAGCGCCCCTTGATAGTACGACAATTGATCCTATAACCCGGTCTCCAAACTACCACCATGAGACCGGTAAAATAGAAAACCTATCAAGGGCAAACCTTTGCCTTGTACATAGTCCACTTGAGCTAGACGATGACAATCTTGACTTCCTCAAGTTGGACTACCTTTCTTGATTGCGTTGGCTTGATGAAGACTAGATGATTGCTCCCCCATACTCCACTATGGGTGAGTGAGGGAGTCCCGGACTAGGGGGTGTCCGGATAGCCGAACTATCATCTTCGGCCGGACTCCTGGACTATGAAGATACAAGATTGAAGACTTCATCCCGTGTCCGGATGGGACTTTCCTTGGCGTGGAAGGCAAGCTTGGGGATATGGATATGTAGATCTCCTACCATTGTAACCGACTCTGTGTAACCCTAACCCTCTTCGGTGCCTATATAAACCGGAGGGTTTTAGTCCGTAGGGAGAACAACAATCATACCATAGGCTAGCATCTAGGGTTTAGCCTCTCTGATCTCATGGTAGATCTACTCTTGTACTACCCATATCATCAATATCAATCAAGTAGGAGTAGGGTTTTACCTCCATCGAGAGGGCCCGAACCTGGGTAAAAACATCGTGTCCCTTGTCTCCTGTTACCATCCGCCTAGACGCACAGTTCGGGACTCCCTACCCGAGATCCGCTAGTTTTGACACCGACATTGGTGCTTTCATTGAGAGTTCCTCTGTGTCGTCATCTTTAGGCCCGATGGCTCCCCCGATCATCAACAACGGTGCGGTCCAGGGTGAGACTTTTCTCCTCGGACAGATCTTTGTATTCGGTGGCTTTGCACTGCGGGCCAATTCGCTTGGCCATCTGGAGAAGATTGAAAGCAACGCCCCTGGCCGTCAGGTCAGATTTGGAAGTTTGAACTACGCGGCTGACGCCCGCAGAGACTTGATCTTCGACGGGTTCGAGCCACAGCCAAGCGCGCCGCACTGTCACAATGGGCATGATCTAGCTCTGCCGCCGAACAGTGCCCTGGAGGCCGCACCAGTGTCCGCTCCGACCCTTAGCTCGGAGCCGACTACGCCGATCGAGGACGGATGGCTGGACACCGCCTCGGGGGCTGCTATCTCTACATCGATTGAGCCGAACACCAACCCTGTCCTTTGCGAAGCTCGTGACTCCAAGGTACCGGACTCCTCTCCAGGCTCCGAGCCTTCCGCGCCCCTGCCAATCGAATACGATTGGGCCCCGATCATGGAGTTCACCGCCGCGGACATCTTTCAGCACTCGCTTTTTGGCGACATCCTGAACTCGCTAAAGTCTCTCTCTCTATCAGGAGAGCCCTGGCTGGACTATGGTCAGGAAAGTTGGGATGCGGACGACGACGAAATTCAAAGCCCACCCACCACCCACTTCGTAGCCACTGTCGAAAGTTTAAACGACGTACTCAATTTCGACTCCGAAGACATCGACTGTATGGACGACGATGTAGGAGATAAGCATGAACCAGCACCTATAAGGCACTGGACATCCACCTCATCTCACGATGTATACATGGTGGATATACCTAAAGGAAGCGACAATGAGGAACAACGGGACGCCACGAGGGATCATTCCCTCGAAAAGCAGTCAAAACAGCGACGTAAGCGCCGCTCAAAATCCCGCCTCGACAAAGACAGCAGCCATACAGATCCAGCCATAGAGCAGGGCTAATCGGTGGACGACGAACATGCTATCGAGCAGCCGTCCGAACAGGACGATATGGATAAACAATCCGTCCCCGGTGAAGATAAAAATCCGGACGATCTCACGCCGGACAAATTGCCGGAGCAGAAGAACCTTCACAAAAGGCTCGTCGCCACTGCGCGTAGCCTGAGAAAGCAGAAGCGGAAGCTCAAAATAGAGGAAGATGCGCTCAGAATCAGATGGAGCAAAGTACTCAACACCGCAGACAAATACGGCGACAGTCGCTGAACAAAGAGCTACCCGAAGTGAAAACTACTGCCCGGATAGACGACCCCATGGCAAACATAGAGCGGCAAACGGCGCCACACACAAGCCGACATGCGATCCGCACACGGATTTGCATTACAAAGATGGCCCAGTTAGATCCATCTACGGGCCAAGAAAGCAAGGTCTAGTAAGCAACGCAACACGTCAAGTATCCGAATACTACGGTACACCTAAATATAGGGGTGCCACACATCCCCTATCTTTCACTGATGAGGTTCTGGATTATGAATTTCTAGCGGGATTCAAGCCCGTAAACATAGAGGCATACGACGGAACAACAGACCCTGGAGTCTGGATTGAGGATTACATCCTCCACATACACATGGCTAGAGGAGATGACCTCCACGCCATAAAATACTTACCCCTCAAGCTCAAAGGGCCAGCCCGGCATTGGCTCAAAAGCCTCCCCGAAAACACCATTGGAAGTTGGGAAGAGCTCGAGGATGCTTTTTGGGCAAATTTTCAAGGGACCTATGTCTGACCTCCGGATGCAGACGATTTAAGTCACATAAACCAACAACCCGGAGAGTCAGCCCGAAAATTCTGGAACAGATTCCTTACTAAAAAGAACCAAATAGTCAACTGTCCGGATGCCGAAGCCTTACTAGCTTTCAAACACAACATCCGAGACGAATGGCTCGCCAGACACCTCGGCCAAGAAAAGCCAAGAACAATGGCCGCATTAACAAGCATCATGACCCGCTTTTGCGCGGGAGAGGATAGCTGGCTGGCAAGATGCAGTACCAGCGACCCAAGTACATGTGAAGTCAGGGATGGAAACGGGAAACCGCGACGAAGCAAGGACCAGCGCAGGACTAAGGGAAACAGCCCGAAGAGCACGGTAGTCAACGCCGGATTCAAAAGCTCACGGCAGGATCATAAAAAACTGCCCCTTAAGGATAATAGGGACGATCTATCTAACTTAAACAAAATCTTGGACAAGATATGCCAAATCCACAGTACTCCCGGAAAGCCTGCAAACCATACCCACAGAGATTGTTGGGTCTTCAAGCAGTCAGGCAAACTCAACGCCGAACACAAGGGGCTTGACACACCAAGCGAGGACGATGATGAACCCCACAAGCAGAGCACCGGAAAACAAAAGAATTTCCTACAAGAAGTCAAATCAGTAAACTCACTTTACGTGACAAAAGGGAAAAATAGGACGGCGCCCATAGATATACGCGCCATACGGCCTATCCCAGAGGAGTCCCGCCATTGGTTGTCAAAACCAATCACCTTCGACCATCAGGATTACTCTAGAAGTATCCAGAATGCAGGATGGACTGCCTTGATATTTGATCCGATAATTGACGGATTCCAATTTACACAAGTCCTAATGGACGGCGGCAGTGATCTTAACCTGCTATATCAGGACACAATCCGCAAAATGGGGATAGACCCAACCAAAATTCGCCATAGCAACACTTCCTTTCAAGGGGTAATGCCAGGCCCATATGCCCATTGTATGGGCTCTCTATTGCTAGAAGTTGTGTTCGGCTCACCCAACAACTTCCGCCGGGAAAAGTTAACCTTCCACCTTGCCCCATATACAAGTAGCTATCAAGCACTACTGGGGCGCGAAGCTTTCGCCCGCTTTAACGCAATACCGCATTATGCATCCCTCACACTTAAAATGCCCGGTCCACGAGGCATCATCTCCTTAAAGGGAAATATCGAGTGTTCCTCGAGCGCGGAAGATTGTGTGACTGCCTCGATAGCCACACACTAAACCGGCTTCACTAATCCAAGTACCTAAACAGGTCGTTCAGACCTTGGACACGGATAGATGAGTCTGGCGTAAACATACAGGGGCTTACCAGCCGCACACCCCCGCACGAGGGGCTCCGTGCATATACAACAAGAGACAATAAAGCTCAATTTTATTCATTTTTTGAAATGTACTTTGTTTATTTAATATAACGTACATTTTTGCACGATCTTTTTCAACTAAGTTCCTCTCTTTTACATATGAACACCGTGCGACGCCCGTCCAGGATACGACACAATGGAGACACAGGCGCAGACGTGCAGTAGGGACCCGTTGGAAGGATTCTTTTCAGATTAAGACCCTGCGTAAACCTTTTTTACTGTCTCTTGTTGATACACATCCCCCGGTTTCCTGTTATAACCGAGGAGGAGGTTGGCGTTTTGGCATGGGCCACGTTAGAATTTCGCGCGTACCTAGACACTAGGGGCTTATTACCAAGGGCGTTGTTCGGCCCGTTTTCATAAAGACCGAATACCTTAGGGAGTGTTCGGCATCTCGAGTTAGGCCTTATATGCATCAGCTCCGAATCATGTCTTTGGTCAAATGTTGGGTTTGCCCAGCTCCTGTGTTTTGCTGCCTTTCGTTCCGCTCTATCGGCTAACGCAGCAAGAGGAGAACTACTGCGATTGTGCTCTGGTTCGTCCAGGCGAGCACCTCAGTAGAGAAAGCCGAAAATTGACTGTCATGATATAGCGTGAGACTGGTCAACCACTCGATGACCCACCGGAATCTATAGGATTCCTCCGCATTAACGAAGGGCCGTTTCCCGGTCAGGCACATACGCGCCTTGAATTCAGGTGAGCGCGGTGCCCCTAGGGGCTATATAGTAGCCCCACTGTCAAACTCCTTTGGCTAAGTGAAAGTGATAAAGTATTATAGTCTGGTTGCCTAGTTTGCTACGCTACCACCTCCTTTATAGGACCAAGACATTGGATCACGTGTGAAAATGCGCCTTTTGCAAACACCCCCGCATTATATGCGTGGGGGCTGAAGCCAAAGACTGCCATCTTTCAGGTTATATACACATATACATTAACGGCCGCACAGGAGGTATTTTAATTCTTGAAGGCACAAGTATAAAAAGCTTTTATATTTCATCGGAACATTGTTTCACAATAATACATGTTATTCAAACATAATATCCTTCGAGCACTACGTCTCTATTAAACGAGCGCCCTGCAGAACTTCCTGAAAATATTGCTCGACAGGTACTCGTCTTCCGTCCGAATCTGGGGATGCAACATCGGTGGCCTTCATCTCTGCCCAGTATGTCTTGACACGGGCAAGAGCCATCCGCGCACCCTCTATGCATGCCGACCTCCTCATTGCAGTGATATGCGGCACCGCACCAAGGAACTGCTGCACTAAGCCAAAAAAACTCTTCAGCTCGGGCCTTTTCGGCCACAAAAGATTCACGACATCCTTCTTCGCACGTCCGGATAACCTATTCAGCTCCTCCCATTCAGCCAAGCGATCGGTTAATGGAAGAGGGCGCTCTGGATTATGGAACTGCGACCAAAAAACCTTTTCCATTTTGTGATCCTTTTGATCTCGGAAGTGTTCGGCCACGTCCGCGGCACTTGCCGCCAAGTCCAGATAAGCATCCTCCGAACTCCACAGCCGGTCCAACTGAGCATATTTAGGATCCGTGAACTTCCTCCACAACAGGAAGGGCTTTCCAGCCGCGATATCTCCGGCCTGACGCAGCTCCTCCTTCATAGCTCTCATCGCAGAGCGAGCATCCTTGGCCTCGGTAGTGGCCTTCTTCAGGTCCTCTTGTACCACCCGATCTTCTTTTTCAAGAAGCTTGCAGCGGTCGGCAACATTCTTCAACTCCATGGCCATCTCAGCCATTTCCTTCTTGCTTCGGCAGTGAGCAGCCTGTTCGTCTTTTAGCTCTTCGTCCGCCTTCAAGGCAGCCCCGTCACTCTTTCTGGCCTGCTCCTTGGCTCGGGCGAGCTCCGCCCGCAGGTTCTCCATGGCAGCGGCACCATCTGCGTCAAGCATACTTGTTGTAAGGCATGGGCATCAAGCTCCCTTACCAGGTGTCCACGGAGAAATCACATACCTTGTGACTCGTCAAGACGCTTATTGACAAGCGCGATGTCGGCATCCGCCACGTCAAGTTGCCGCTTTAGCTCGGCAAATCCATCAGTCCGACTAGCCACCGGACACTTCGCCACCTACATAGGGAGGGCGACATATTATACCTGGGATTATGATCCTCGGCGCGCTGTCATTTTTGACAACACACCGAGTCTCAGGGGCTACTATCTACATAGGGCGCATTTTATAAGCGGAACTGTCAAAAGGTACATCGTTTCGCGTACCTCAAAACCTGTCAGTAAACTTCTGACAGCTTCGTGCAATCCGCTCTCAGCGGATGAAATCCTTTCAATCACCGTACCCATGAACGCACGGTGATCTTCTGAGATAGATGCTCGCCTGAGCAGATCCTTCAGCTCCTCCGACCGTACACCAGTTGGTGCCGGACTCGTCCGATGGCCTTTTCCGAAGGCCGGACGCGGAGGGCTTTGAGGGGAAATATGACTGCCTTCTGGCCCCGCCGGACTCGGAGAAACCCTCCACGACGACACCTCAGGGTCGCCCGCCTCGCACGACGGTACGGCAGGGGGAGGCGTTTCGCTCTCTATCATCTCCGGACGAAGATCCTCCGAAGATGAGCTCCGCTGAGAAGGGCTCAGATCCGAACTACAAGGTAAAACTTCGGTTATCTTCATCAGAAATAGGGCAGGGATATCCTTTATTTTAATAAAAACTCCCCTTTTTACTTACGGCTCGGTGGAGGGCTGATCCCCTTGGGAGCATAATGCGTCCGAGGCATCTCTCGGCGCCGGACCCTCTGACGAAGATTTCTTCCCCCGCTTTGAGACGATGGTCTCCGGGACTTCAGAGGCGGTCCTCTTCTTCCCTTGGATGGAGGGATTCTCAATCCCTCCTTTCCTGGCAGCCTCCTTCACGGAGGCGGTAGCTTCCTTGTTCCCCCCTTCACCTTCTTCCGAAGGCGCAACCTCCAGCATCCTGGTTAACACGGGATCCGGCGTGGTCTCAGGGAGGGGGGCCGAACACCTGATTAACTTTGCTTTCGCTATCCACTCCTGTTCAAGGGACAGCTCCTTTAAAAGGCAAGTTTGTGATAAATATAGGATAGTGTGTCTGGGTACAGGGCTACTTGCTTGAGTATCCGGGCGATTGCAGCTCAGACCTGCGTCCTCGGTCAAGTCCGGACACATCTCTTATGATCCGAAGAAAAGCTTGTACATCCCCATGGGCCCCGCGCCCATAAAATGTTGGAGAGCTCGTGGTACCTCCGTGTTAAATTCCCACAGGCGGAGGGGGCGATGTCTGCAGGGCAGGATGCGACGAATCAGCATGACCTGCGCTACTACAACCAAAGTGATCTCTCTCTCTCTAGGAGGTCTCAAATGCGGCCCTACAACAAGGGCACGTCCTTGGACGGCCCCCAGTCAAGCCCTTTATTGACCGATGACGCCAGCCGCGGTGGAGGACCCGAGCGAAAGGTAGGTGGCGCCACCCATTTGGTGCCCCTGGGAGCTGTGATATAAAACCAGTCTTGCTGCCATAAGCTGAGCTCCTCTTGGAAAGAGCCCTCGGGCCACGGAGCATCAACATTCTTGCTTATAACAGCCCCTCCGCACTCTGCCTGTTGCCCCTTGATCATCTTCGGCTCCACTTTGAAGGTCTTGAGCCACAATCCGAAGTGAGGAGTAATACGGAGGAAGGCTTCGCACACGACAATGAATGATGAGATGTGGAGGATGGACTCCGGATCCAAATCGTGAAATTCCAACCCATAATAAAACATGAGCCCCCTCACGAAGGGGTTCGTCAGGAAGCTTAGCCCCCAAAGGAAGTGAGACGCGAATGCCACGCTTTCACCAGGCTTGGGAGTGGGAATAACCTGCCCTTGGGCAGGCAACCTATGCGAAATTTCGCTGGTTAGATACCTGGTGTCTCTTAGCTTTAGTATGTCTTCTTCCGTAATGGAGGAAGGCATCCACCGGCCTTGCAGGTTGGAGCCGGACATCATCGAAGGTCCGAAGCGCCTGAATCTGGAGCTTTGGGTGTTGGAACTCGAGGCGAGGGGCGGATTCGATTGAGATTGAAAGAAGGGAGTGGAGCCTTGGTCTCTTTATAAATAGGTTGAATACCAAGAGCCTTCCACATGACCGTTCGAGACTCGCCTTTGATAGAGGAGACGTGCAACGGGCACGGCTGGGTTACCCACGCCCGTATTGATGAGAATCCCGAAATAAGGGGACACGATCTCTGCTTTGACAAGACGTGCCAAGGAAACCGCCTCGCTAAACGCGCTGAGGTAGGACAGTAAAAACGATTCGAATAAAGGCTTGGCTGTGGTGTGATGTCACGCCACGGAATACGTCAGCAGATTGAATTTGTGTAAATATCATTCTCTCTACGGTGGTATGTGGAACTTATTTTGCAGAGCCGGACACTATCCTTGTGTTCAAAATCTTGTATGAAGTATTCAGAGGAGGAACCCGCCTTGCAATGCCGAAGACAATATGCGCGCTGGACTCGTCGTCATTGAAGCCTGCTTCAGGGGCTACTGAAGGAGTCCCGGACTAGGGGGTGTCCGGATAGCCGAACTATCATCTTCGGCCGGACTCCTGGACTATGAAGATACAAGATTGAAGACTTCGTCCCATGTCCAGATGGGACTTTCCTTGGCGTGGAAGGCAAGCTTGGCGATACGGATATTTAGATCTCCTACCATTGTAACCGACTCTGTGTAACCCTAACCCTCTTCGGTGCCTATATAAACCGGAGGGTTTTAGTCCGTATGGAGAACAACAATCATACCATAGGCTAGCTTCTAGGGTTTAGCCTCTCTGATCTCGTGGTAGATCTACTCTTGTACTACCCATATCATCAATATCAATCAAGTAGGAGTAGGGTTTTACCTCCATCGAGAGGGCCCGAACCTGGGTAAAAACATCGTGTCCCTTGTCTCCTGTTACCATCCGCCTAGACGCACAGTTCGGGACCCCCTACCCGAGATCCGCCGGTTTTGACACCGACAGTGAGACACTCTTCGACACATCTTCACAAGTCCATTGTGGCCACAATGGACGGCAAGCTTCAAGCATGATATCTTCGTGATGCTCCACTTGAACTTGCACACCGCAACCTAACCCCACAAAGAACTCCCAGGTAGACCATAGGTTAGTACACAAAGCGTAATGGACAATGCTTACCATACCATGATATCACTTGATCCCTCTCGGTACATCTTCTATGCTTTGTGTGTTGATCAACTTGATTCACTCTTTGACTTAGTCTTGATAAGCCTCTCACATGACCAATCTTTAGGTAATTCCTTGAATAGCACCTTGGTCATCACATACTCTCCTTGAAACCAACAAATGGACTCCAAGAAAAGCCTATGGACAAACCCTTCAAATATAACTCAAGGCAACCATTAGTCCATAGAGATTGTCATCAATTACCAAAACCGAACATGGGGGCACCACATGCTCTTTCAGAACCTATGCTTCTAGGGACTACCTAGATAGTTGTGTTGGTTCCGTTTTCAGGGAACGAACTGTTGGACAGATAAAGAATTATTGAATAATACATTGAGAAATGTCCTTGATTGGACATTTCCTGAACCACCACCTAAGCCAACTCTGAAGAAGAGAGGTATTCTATTCCTCGGTCTTAAAGATATGTAAGAGGCAAAGAAATCTATGGAAGAAAAGGGCATTAATTCTGAAGATGTTAAGAACTTATCACCCATTGAAGAAATACATGGGCTCGACATCCCGACACGGGTAGTAGAGGTAAATTCTCTTATTGGATTCGATGAAGGTAATATTTCTTATAATAAATCTACTAGTCAATGCCTGGATGAATTTGATAACTACAATGTTAAGCAAGAACATTTTGATATGTATGCTAGCAAACAATATAAATGTAATGCTTTCATGATTGATTGTTTGAGTGACTTGATGTTTAGAATTGCTAATGATGTTAAGGGTTTAAGTAAACTTTCATCCATGGTTCATTCTCACCTAGAACAAATTGCCAAAGTCACAAAATGATTTGCATAATGAGATGGATAATAAAATGAATGATCATGTTGTTAGAGTAATGACTAGGGGAGGTAGAATGACTCAGGAGCCTCTATATCCTAAAGGTCATCCTAAGAGAATTGAGCAAGATTCCCAGAGAATTAATATTCATGTGCCTAGTTCATCTAAGAAGAAAAAGAAATATTATAGAACTTTGCATGCTTCTAGTGAACCCGTGGTAGAAAAACCTTCTAAGAATCATAATGATGTTTCTATTTATGATGCCGAGACACAATCTGGTAATGAACACCCACCTAATGATAATGATGATGTTCATGTTGATGCTCAACCGGATAAAGATGTAGAAATATATCATGCTGCTGATCTTGATAACCCACTTCCTAAGAATAAAAGAGATGATAAAAGTGATTTCATTGCTAGAAAACATGGTAATGAAACAGAGCCATGGGTTCAAAAACCTATGCCATTTCCTACTAAACCTCTGAGGAATAAGGATGAGGAAGATTTTGAGAGCTTTGTTGAAATGCTTAGGTCTGTTTTCTTGTGTAATCATTTGACTAATATATTGAAAGTGTCTCCATATGCTAAATACATGAAAGATATTTTCACTAATAAAAGAAAGCTACCCATAGTTGAAAATTTCCACCATGCTTGCAAATTATTCTTTTAAGGGTGGAATACCTAAGAAGTTAGGAGATCCAGGAATACCCGCTATACCATGCTCCATTAAAAGAAGTTATGTTAAAACTGCTTTATGTGATTTAGGAGCCGGTGTTAGCATTATGCCTTTCTCTTTATATAGAAGACTTTATTTGAATAAGCTCACACCTACTAAAATATCTTTGCAAATTGTTGATAAATCAACTACTACACCTATTGGAATTTGCGGGGATGTGCCTGTTGTTGTTGCAAATGTTACTATCTTAACAGACCTTGTTATACTTGATATGCCCGAGGACAATGCTATGTCGATTATCCTTGGAAGACCCCTTTTGAATATTGCATGCTATTATTGATTGCAATAAAAGTAAGATTATTTTTCATGTCAATGGTAATGAGCATACGGTTTACTTCCCGAGGAAACAACATTCGGTGAATAGTATCAACATTATTGAAAAAATTGCGTCAATCACCTTTGGAGGTTTCGAATTTCCTCTTCCTTCAGTAAAAAGAAATATGAAACTCTATTTTTAGGGAGATGCAAATCCCCGTTGTGGTAACTTAGTGTTATACGAAGATTCTTCGGTTTCATGTTACTCGGAAATAGTTTGTTAATAAGACCCGATCAACCTTATTAATGGATTCTTTTTTAGGGACATGTGGTCAATGAATTTATTAAGCACAACCTACTGTATCTACTATTTGCTCTTTGTTATTTAAAGTTTAATGAAGTAGAAATGACATGATTATCCTCTTTTCTGAATTATCCGTGCAATAAAAAATGTCTCGAACATAAAAGTTCTTGTAATAACCTAAAAATTTAGTATGATTTTTATGCAATATTTTAGAATTTCTGGCGCTGAACACACCTAGGGGCAAGCTCACAGGGCGCAGGTACCCTCCTGGGCGCGCCTAGTGGGCTTGTTGGTCCCATAGGGGCCCCCTCACTTATCCCAACCGCCCACTGCCTTCTCCTTCCTCCCGAAAAAATCACCATTACTTTCAAACCCGTGTTCTTGCTCATTCCCGTGCCATTTTCGATCTCCTTGCTCGAGCTCCATTTTCGGAACTGTTTTGGGGGATTACTCCTTGGTATGTGACTCCTCCAATGGTCCAATTAGTTTTCTTCTAGGGATTTATATTTTGCATATTTTGCTACTATAGGTGACCATGTATATGAGCCTACATGTTCAATTTGTATGGTCCAAACTAGTTTTGATGCATGATATAGCCTCTAGATACTTGTGACAGTAGTTGTATCAATTTTGTTAGGTTTTTTTTCATTTTTATTTTGAGGCACTAAAAATTTCTGAAATTTTCGGAGGAAGAAAATGCTTAGGAAGATGTTCCATGGTGGTTCTTCAAGCAAGAGTGCTCCCAAGGCTTGCAATACGTGAGCCGGACCTCGAACCACCACGGGATGCTATGGTTCAACCATGCAAATGGTCGTCTGACTCCTTCATGATTTGAGTCGGCATCAAGGAAGAGTTTGATATGTATGTACACAATGCCGAGTTGAAGAAATTCTTGTCGGATAAGTATTCACGGTACCATGATCTCACTAATTCCTTTGTGGGAAAATTCAAGTATGTATCTCATCGCACTTCTCATGATTTTATGTTCAATGTATATGGAAATCCGTTTCACATGACCATTGAGGAATTTAGTGAGGCTTGTAGAATCCCATTCCGGGGGACATGCCTTGAACCCTGTAAGGCTAATTGCAATGAATTTCTTATGAGTAATACTAGAGGTGAAGCCAGAGGCATAACACAAGCGGGGGTAGGGAGCATCCACTTTCCCGCTATTCATTATTTTTCTATGTGAAAGCGCAAGTGCTCCCTGGGTGATTTTGGTAATTAATGACAACATATATCTTGTTGGACCAATACTTTTATTGAGTATATTTCAGATGAGTTCAACAATGACATGGCAAGGACAAGAGGATGTTGAACCCCTTCAAAATGCTAAGGACAAAGATTGGCAAGGCTCAGGACTCTTCATTTTCATTTTAGTGATCCAAGATCACATTGAGTCCATAGGAAAGCCAATACTATTAAAAAGGGATGAGGTGTTTCTTAATGGTCTACTTTCTCAAAGTGCTTAGTGATATTGCTCCAAAACCTTTAGCCACTTTCTTGCACATATGTCCAAAACCTAAAGTCAAACTCGACCCACCGATTTGATCTATCCGGCGCCACCGAGTTCTGTTGACTTAGCCACTGCGAGAAACTCTATACAATTTTCTCTCACCGATACGGATCTTGGTCTCACCGAGATGGCCTTGCAAACTCTCTGTTGCCTGTTGTAATTATTTCAGTCTCATCGAAATGTGCAATCGGTCCCACTGAGTCCGCTTGAACAACTCTGTGTTTGATCTTTGCTGAAATTGGTCTCACCGAGTTCAGGCAATCGGTCTCACTGAGATGAGGTTTTTCCCTAGCCCTAGCACATCAGTCCCACCGAGTTGATCATGTCGGTCCCGCCGAGATTCCTAACATTCACATTTTGAACTGAATCGGTCACACTGGGTTCTTCTATTCGGTTTAACCGAGTTTCTTGTAATGGCTGGATTTTATGTGGGGCTATATATATCCCTCCACCCCATCTCCATTTGTGGGAGAGCCATCACAACGTGCCTACACTTCCACTACTCATTTTCTGAGAGAGAACCACCTAGTCATGTATTGAGACCAAGACATTCCAATCCAACCACAAGAATCTTGATCTCTAGCCTACCCCAAGTTGCTTTCCACTCAAATCTTCTTTCCACCATAGCCAAATATGTGAGAGAGAGTTGAGTGTTGGGGAGACTATCATTTGCAGCACAGGAGCAAGGAGTTCATCATCAACACACCATCTATTACCTTTTGGAGAGTGGTGTCTCCTAGATTGGTTAGGTGTAACTTGGGAGCCTCCGACAAGATTGTCGAGTTGAACCAAGATCTTGTAAGGGAGAGGAGATCGCCTACTTCATGAAGATCTACCCAAGTGAGGCAAGTCCTTCGTGGGCGATGGCCATGGTGGGATAGACAAGGTTTCTTCTTCATGGACACCCTTCATGAGTGGAGCCCTTCGTGGACTCGCGCAACCGTTACCCTTCGTGGGTTGAAGTCTCCATCAACGTGGATGTACGATAGCACCACCTATCAGAACAACACCAAAAATCTTCGTGTCTTCATTGCGTTTGCACACTCCAATCCCATCCCTTTACTTTCTTGCAACTAGCATGCTTTACTGTTTACACTACTTATACTCTTGCCATGCTTGCTTGAAATGTATTGGGAATGCTTAAAATTGTGCTAAACCTCCACCTCAACTTGAAGAACATAAATACTGCTACTTTTGCTTGTTGAGGTTCTAATCACCCCCCTATAGACACCTCTTCGTCATCCATTTCTTTGGTTTAATCACCATTGGAGGAAGATGGACGAGTCTACGGTTGGGAGTATTAGACATAGAGTGCCTATGCTTAACGGAGAGTTCTTTAGTGCTTGGAAAAATGAGATGCTTGAGATTTTCAATGAATATAATTTGAACAAGTACATTACTAGCCCTTGTGTGCCTCCTATTGATCCCTTGCATCCTACCCCCTGTCGGATATCGGGTTCCGGCAAAACCCTTAAGGTTCGAACACTGGGGTGCGCACGAAGATCTTCTCCCTACCGAAACACGCCCTCAGCCTTGCTGCAATCCCTAAGCTAGATCGATGAACAACACAAGAGACACGAGATTTATACTGGTTCAGGCCACCGTTGTGGTGTAATACCCTAATCCAGTGTGTGGTGTGGTGGATTGCCTCTTGGGCTGATGATGAACAGTACAGAGGAAGAACAGCCTCGCGAGGAGAGGTGTTCTTGGGCTGGTGTGGTGTGTGTGGATGGACTTCACTTGTCTCTGGACCAGATGCCCTCCTATTGTGGTGGCTAGCCCTATTTATAGAGGCCCTGGTCCTCTTCACAAATATTGAGCGGGAAGGGATCCAACAGCGGCCATTTTGAAAGGGGACAGCTAGTACAAGCTATCCTGACTAAAGGTGGTCTTCGACTGCCAAAGGTGCTGGTGATGACGCCGTCTTGGGCTCCACGGTGACCTCCGTCCTGCCGCTCTACTGGTCTTGGTCTCGTTGCACCAATATGGAAACCTTTGCCTGATGCGTTGGTACTCCGCGCCTTCGCTTGCCTCCTTTGCACCAAAGAGGAAACAAGGACACTGCGCGGCCTGGCGCTCGCCTAGCGCCCGCCTGGTCTTGATCGTCATGGCTTGCGTCACGGGAACCTCGCGAGGTACCCCTTGCCTTGATCTCTCCGCCTCCTCAAAAGCCTGCCTGGCGAGGCCACTCCTGAGGAGGCCTTGTGTCGTCCGCCCCGCGAGGCTTGGCCCCTCGCAAGGGCCTTAAGCGTTGGTTGATGAAGACGGGTCGTACTGGGCCAATGGTTGAGCCACGCAGCAGGCCGCAGGCAGGCAAGTCTGGGGGACCCCCATTCCCAGATCGCCGACAGTAGCCCCCAGGCCCAAGGCACGCTCAGGCTTGGCTTAGCGGCAAAGCCAAAGGACAAGTGTGGAGCGCCGCGGGCCCCAATAGCCTGTGGCCTCGGTTGCCGCGTGGCGACTGATTGGACGTGGGAATCTCCGCCTCCCCATGCTGCCTCGGCAACTGCCCGATTTGACGAGTCCCTGCTGCGTGCAAAAGGAGCCATCATTACCTGCGATCGTGGAGGCCGACCGTTGGCCTCCCCTGGACTATAAATGGGGAGGGGCGAAAGCCCCCGTTGCCCATCTCCTCTTGCTCCGCCTACTTCTTCTCCCTCCTCGCTCCTGTTTCTTGTAGTGCCCCATGGCGCCCGTGAAGAGGTTCTCGGCCGCAAAGAAGGGGAAGGCTCGCCAGGAAGGGCCTGGCTCTCCTCCGCCCAAGCGCGGCCGCGGTCGTCCTCACAAGCATCCCACGACCCCTGATATGGCTTCCCATGGTCGCGGCGGTGGCCCTTCACGCGGCGGTGGCCGCTCATGTCGAGGCAGCCTAGTTGGTGGGGGAAGGCGTGCCGTGGCTGCGCGACCTCCCCGGCCGCGCTTCCATTTGGAAGAGTTGCCGCCGGAGTTCATTGTGTGGTCGGACAACCCGGCCGGCAACTAGCTCCAGCTCCCTCGCTTCTTCACCGGTGAACTGCCGGCCGCTGGCCCCGGCGGGCTCTGGCTGCAGGCGGACAGCTGCTGCAGCAGGGCCTCCTGGGTCGCGGTGGAGGTCTCCGTCACCGGCAATGTGGCCCTGACTCGGGGCTGGCAGACGTTTGCCCGCGCGCGTGGCCTGGGCAGGCGGTGCACCCTCCACTTCAAGTATGATGGCGACGTGACCCTCTACGTGAGGGTGTTAGGAGAAGATGGCCGCCGTGTTGGGTGCTGCCCTGAAGACGATGACGACGATGAGGTGCTCGGCCTTGGCGATGGTCGTGATGAAGGCGAAGGCGAACCCACTCCCGGCGGCGACCGCAGCTCGTCGAGCTTCAGCGGTTCCTCCTCTGGCGACAACTCCTCCAGCGGCGGCCGCGATCAGCCACCATGCCGCTGCGCCCGCTTCGAGGGTGGTAGCGGGTCGTCCCGTCGCTGCGCTCCGATGAAGCGCGAGTCGTAGTCTGATTGAGCTCGGGAGGACGACGCAGATCCCTCCTCGTGAGCTGTTGCAAGGTACGTGCTGCTTTTATTTTGTTTTCCTCCTTTTCCTGCATCGAGAGAGAAAAGTATGGCGCCCCGTGGGGGCGTGCAACAGACTATGATCCCCTAATTATCGTATTGCATTTATTGTTCATGTGCTGTGTTATGGTGTCATTGTTATGTGTCTGCGCGTAGGAACAACTTAGCTCGAGACGTTTGTAGTAGTTTCTGTCTCGCGAGGTGCCTGCTTGAGGCCTCGCCAGGTGCCTTAAGAGCTACAAAAAATCTGTTGGGAGAATCATTTTCGAACCTTGGTCGCGAGGTTTGCCGGCCATGGCCCGGTGCTTTGTGTCGTGATGCCTGAGGGGCATGGACTGGGAGGGGTGCTCCCGCTGCGAACTCGAACAAGAGAGCCTCGCGAAAATTAAGAGAGGAAGGGCTCATGAGGGCGCCCGCGCAGCCCCCTCGCGAGGTTTGCGAGAGAACGAATGAGTCAGACCAAAGCTGCAAACAGAGAATAGGGGCAGAGGACGGCAAATAACACTAGAAGCAACTTCAATAAAGGTTCAAACAAGGGAGAACAAGCCAACTGCAGAAAGCAAATGAAAAGCCGTGTCCGGCACCTAGTATAGTCTTCGACGTCTTCTCACCCAGCGCGGAGCTAAGTGCTGCCACTGGGGATGGGTGGGAGCCCTCGAGGCCCGAGGGCAGCACTTCGGAGACTCCAGAGCATGTACAACCCCAACTCATTATTACGTGAGAGTGTCACGGGTGCCGAGCTTCACAGGCACTGGGCCTTCTTCATAGGCACTGAGCCTTGATACGTCTCCAACGTATCTATAATTTATGAAGCATTCATGCTATATTATTATCTGTTTTGGATGTTTATGGGCTTTATTATACACTTTTATATTACTTTTGGGACTAACCTATTAACCGGAGGCCCAACCCATATTGCTGTTTTATTGCCTATTTCAGTGTTTCGAAGAAAAGGAATATCAAACGGAGTCCAAACGGAATGAAACCTTCGGGAGCGTTATTTTTGGAACGGAAGCAATCCAGGGAGATTGGAGTACAAGCCAGGGAAGCTTCGAGGAAGCCACGAGATAGGGGGGCGCGCCCTCCACTCTCGTGGGCCCCTCGTGGCTCCCCCGACCGACTTATTTCGCCTATATATTCCTGTATACCCTAAAAACATCGAAGAGCAAGATAGATCGGGAGTTCAGCCGCCGCAAGCCTCTGTAGCCACCAAAAACCTCTCGGGAGCCCATTCCGGCACCCTGCCAGAGGGGGAATCCATCACCGGTGGCCATCTTCATCATCCCGGTGCTCTCCATGACGAGGAGGGAGTAGTTCACCCTCGGGGCTGAGGGTATGTACCAGTAGCTATGTGTTTGATCTCTCTCTCTCTCTCTCTCTCTCTCTCTCGTGTTCTCTCCATGGCATGATCTTGATGTATCGCGAGCTTTGCTATTATAGTTGGATCTTATGATGTTTCTCCCCCTCTACTCTCTTGTTATGAATTGAGTTTTCCTCTTGAAGTTATCTTATCGGATTGAGTATTTAAGGATTTGAGAACACTTGATGTATGTCTTATCGTGCTTATCTGTGGTTACAATGGGATATCACGTGATCCACTTGATGTATGTTTTGGTGATCAACTTGCGGGTTCTGCCCATGAACCTATGCATAGGGGTTGGCACACGTTTTCGTCTTGACTCTCTGGTAGAAACTTTGGGGCACTCTTTGAAGTACTTTGTGTTGGTTGAATAGATGAATCCGATATTGTGTGATGCATATCGTATAATCATGCCCACGGATACTTGAGGTGACAATGGAGTATCTAGGTGACATTAGGGTTTTGGTTGATTTGTGTCTTAAGGTGTGATTCTAGTATGAACTCTATGATAGATTGAACGGAAATAATAGCTTCATGTTATTTTACTACGGACTCTTGAATAGATAGAACAGAAAGGATAACTTTGAGTTGGTTTCGTACCCTACCATAATCTCTTCGTTTGTTCTCCGCTATTAGTGGCTTTGGAGTGACTCTTTGTTGCATGTTGAGGGATAGTTATATGATCCAAATATGTTATTATTGTTGAGAGAACTTGCACTAGTGAAAGTATGAACCCTAGGCCTTGTTTCCTACCATTGCAATACCGTTTACGCGCACTTTTATCATTAGTTATCTTGCTGTTTTTATATTTTTAGATTACAAAAACCTATATCTATCATCCATATAGCACTTGTATCATCATCTCTTCGCCGAACTAGTGCACCTATGCAATTTACCATTGTATTGGGTGTGTTGGGGACATAAGAGACTCTTTGTTATTTGGTTGCAGGGTTGTTTGAGAGAGACCATCTTCATCCTACGCCTCCCACGGATAGATAAACCTTAGGTCATCCACTTGAGGGAAATTTGCTACTGTCCTACAAACCTGTGCACTTGCAGACCCTACAACGTCTACAAGAAGAAGGTTGTGTAGTAGACATCAAGCTCTTTTCTGGCGCCATTGCCGGGGAGGTGAGTGCTTGAAGGTATATCTTTAGATCTTATAATCAAATCTTTTTGTTTCTTGTTTTATCACTAGTTTAGTTTATAAAAGAAAATTGCAAAAAAAATGGAGATGAGTTTGCCTCATACGCTTCATCTTTTTAATATCTTTCGTGAGAATGATGGAAAGGAAAAATTGTGCTCAAGTGCTAGAAGAAGAATGCATTAGAATGTTTGGTACTAGATCCTTGTATGATGAGCATGATTGCAATGTTGTTAGTATGAATTACTTGAATATCCATGATGCTAATGATATGCAAAGCCACAAGCTTGGGGAAGCTATGTTTGATGAAGATGATATGTTTAGTCCCCCAAGTTTTGATGAGAATATTTGTTATGATGAAAGCATGCCTCCTATTTATGATGAAAGTGGGTTTGGAAGAGTGTCAACTTTAGGAAGTAGAGATCCCACTATTTTGGAGGATGTTGAATCTTATTGTGATGAATATGAAAGTAGATTTGGAAGAGTGTCAACTTTATTTAGTGATGATTCCACTATCTTGGGAGAGGTTTCAATCGATTATGATGAGAACAAAGTTGCTACTTATGATGATTATTGTGATGGAACTTATGCTATAAAAACTATTGATGATTATATTTGTAAAACTTGTCATGATTATGATTACCCTTTTTCTGAACACTATCCTTTTAATGTGGAAACAATTTTTAGTGTTCAAGTCTCTTATGATACTCCCACTATTCCGAATGAGAAGAATTTCGATTATGTGAAGAGTAGTAAATTTTCTATGCTTGTAGATCATGAATAGAATGCTTTAGGTGCTGGTTATATTGTTGAACTCATTCATGATGCTACTGAAAATTATTATGAGGAAGGAACATATGCTTGTAGGAATTGCAATAATATCAAGTTTCCTCTCTATGTGTTGAAAATCTTGAAGTTATGCTTGTTTTGCCTTCCTATGCTAGTTGATTATTGCTCCCATAAGTTGTTTTCTCATAAAATACCTATGCATAGGAAGTGGGTTAGACTTAAATGTGCTAGTCATATGCTTAATGATGCTCCAGTTATGTTTCAATTCTTATCTTTTATGTGAGTATCATTGTCATCATCATGCCTAGCTAGAAAGGCATTAAAGAAAAGCGCTTGTTGGGAGACAACCCAATATTTATCCTTACTGTTTTTGTGTGTTCACATGATTATGCTACTGTAGTAATCATGTTTTATAGCTTTTGTTTCAATAAAGTGCCAAGTAAGACCTTTAGGATAGCTTACGGTGATAGTTGTGTTGATCCTGCTAAAAATTAGAAACTTTTGCACCCAGTAAATTAGTTTTGATAATTCACGGAAACCTGCTTCTGATCTGATTCGTTTTGCTCTGGATTGGTACACAAATTGCTTAGGACTTCCTAATTTGGTAGGATGTTTGGGGTTCCAGAAGTACACGTTTGATACAGATTACTACAGACTGTTCTGTTTTTGACAGATTCTATTTTCTATGTGTTGTTTGCTTATTTTGATGAATCTATGAGTAGTATCGGAGGGTATGAACCATAGAGAAATTGGAATACAGTAGATATTACACCAATATGAATTTAGAATGAGTTCATTACAGTACCGAAGTGGTGGTTTTATTTTCTTATACTAACGGAGCTTACGAGTTTTCTGCTGAGTTTTGTGTTGTGGAGTTTTCAAGTTTTGGGTAGAGATTCGATGGACTATGGAATAAGTTGTAACATCCCAAAATTATAAATTTTGGAATGTTATAAACAAATAGATAGTTTTGATTGATTGTTTGATTGATCGACTGAAATTGAGTGACATTTGAAACTTTTTGAAAGTTAAATGAGAGGGAATAAAAGGACTTTCCCGAACTTTCATTTTTCATTTGTAATCTCCATGAACTCAAATTCTTTTCACCACAAAACCCTGGAGAGAAGATGACATGACTTTTTCCATTTATTTAAGGGTCTTTTACATATGTGTCCCTAACTCGAACCCACTACTCACATTTGCCCCTAATTCAAAAGCCTGCTCAAAAATGCCCCTCCGCCGTTAGGTGCCCTTACAGAAATATCCTTCCGCTCCGTTTCCGTCTGGTCAAAGGGGTTTGACCGTTTACGGGGCGTTTACTGGACATTTTGCCCCTCTATTCACTTGTCACTTACACATGGGCCCTACCCTAGGAAAAAAACTCTGGCTTATCCCCTCTCTCTCACTTACTAAAAAAACTCTCTCACTCCTTGACATGTGGGCCAGGGACCCACTTGCATGGTCAACACGCTCCAAAGCGAGGCTAGGCTCGGCTTGCGTGGATCAGCCGGTGGCCGTCTCCGGCAAGAGGCGGCGCGCCTGCAAGTGAAGACCAAGGGGACGGGCTCTGGGTGGTCTGTCGAAGGATTTGCAGGTGGTGGTCAAGGTGGATGTCGGCGGACAGCGACGGCATGCATGGGGAGCGCCTGAGACATTCCGCGGAGGATGCCGTCGCCACCGTCGCGGTCGGAGGCTAGATTGAGACAAAATAGCATGCCCTTGAACCCTTCTAGACGCCTCGCCTCCGCCCAGCACGGTGAATCGGGCCTATGGCCGCGTGTAGGCGATGGCAGAGACTCCGATCTCTGCCACAGATGCGCCCTTGGCCTCCTAAATCCGACTGCCCTGAGTCACCATTGACCTTCCCGACCTCCATGTCGTTGTCCTTGAAATCACGCGGCCCTACTCCTCTCTTCCCCCGCTCGATTCTATTCCCGAAGCGCCCTGCCCGAAGCCGGCCGCCATGATCGAGCTCGACTGGCTCGGTCGTGTGCACGCGCCCACCTACCTACCTATGTGGCGGCTCCAACCCTCCGTCGGACGACCCCGAGCCTCCTACCATGGCCCTCACACGCAGGTGCGCTATCCTTCGCCGGCGGCGACCACCGGCCGAGCCGCCAAGCCTCGCCGTGACCACGAGCGAACAAGAGTTGACCCTGACAGTGGGTCCAATGGCCCACATGTCAGGGAGAGAGAGGGGGGGTTATGAGAGAGGTAGACAATTTTTTTAATATTGGTGGGCTCCACATGTAAGTCAGATATGGGATGAGAGAGAGGGAGTTTTTTTTCTTTTCCTAGGTAGGTGCCACGTGTAACTGGGATGTGGACAGAGGGGCAAAAATGTCGAGAAAATGTGAGGAAAACAGTCAAAGGCCTTTGACCTGACGGAAACGGCACAGAGGGGCATTTCTGTAAGGGCACATGACGGCGGAGGGGCATTTTTGAGCAGGCTTTGGAATTAGGGGTATATCTGATTAGGTGGTTCGAGTTAGGGACAGAAATTCAAATGGCCCTTTATTTAAATGACAAGGGGTGTTGAAAATGTTTGAATTTCGTTTGGGAAATATTTCCAACACAGGAACTTTATGCAACTCAATGATTTTCACGAGCGAAGATAAAATGACTTCTTCAAAACATACGAAATATGAGTTGGGAGTTTCAACGAATTAAATTCAAAGTTCTTTTGAATTTATTTTCAATTTGGAGTTATTGAGTTTATTCAAATTATTTTTCTCCAAAAATGAAATATATGGAAAATAGGGTAACATGATTCCCTACATCAAAAAATTGGAGAGAAATGAATTTGAATTAATTTTGGTATTTTAAAATTGATTTTTACTGAATTTTACTAGAGCAGAAACACTCTTTGCTTTATTTGAATTTGTGTGTATTTTACTTGACTCTAGAAAAATGTTTGGCTTGTCAGAAATAATTTTCTGAAAATTTTGGTATATTATATGCCTATATAATATTTTTAGTTATTTTGTTTTTATTTTTTTAGTTCTCTGAAAAATTGTTTTTAAAAATAAAAAAAACTTCGTCTCCCCGACTGGGCCGGCCCAGCTCCTAGGCCAGGCCACGGCCCAGCCCATGCACGCCGTCACCACCGACCCCGGGCGGAGTCCCGCCCGAGCACGCCGGCCGCCGCCGCCATACCGCCTCCGGCCTCCTCCGTGCCCCCTTCCCCAAGGCCGTCGCCCCCCTCCTCTTATAAATCCCCTCCCCCTCCTTATGCGCGCCGCCGCCCTCCCGCATCTCGCCGAGCCACTGCCGCCGCACTCGCCGGGATTTGCCGCCGCTGGCGAGATCCGCTCGCCGCTGCCGCTCCGTCCCTTCGCCGTGGACCGCCGCCGATGCCGCCATCCACCTCGCCTTGCCGCACCGCCCCTCCCTGACCCCTCCGTTGCCCTCCTCAATGACCGGAGCCACCGCCTCGACCGGAGCAGAGCCGCCGCCGTCGTCCCGCGCCGCCGGACTTCGCCGCCGCCGCCGCGGTAACCGCCGCCCCCTCTCCCGCCGTTGGATCTGGATCCAACGATCCAGATCGTTTTAGTTTTTTCCCCGAATCGTTTTGTTTTTATTTAGAGAACGTCCGCTGTTTAGATCAGAAAAATGAACGTTCGCTTTTTAGTTTTTTTCTTTTTCTGTTAATTTTTTTAGCCACGGACCCGTTTGTGATTAGTTTGTTTACAGATTAGCCCCTGGTTTTCAAACGACTTCGACTTTTTGCTCGTTTATCCAAATCCAATGAAACCAATGCCCACTTCTTTGTTATGATCCCCTCTATCCAGTAAAACAACTTAAAAATATTTTTGAAAGTTTAAAATTTGAATTTCAAACAGTTCAGTATTTGAAGCTCGTTTGATCGTAACTTGAGTTTTATAACTCCGATTTGATTGTTTCTTTTTGCAAATAGAAGATCTTGACCTAAACTTTATGATAAGGCCAAATTCACTTAATTTTGGTACTGTTAGAAATTGTTTTATGTTGCAAGAGTTATTTGCTTGGTTTTGATGTTTTCTGAGTTGTTCTCTTCGTTCTTTTAGATCTTTTGAGTGAATGCTTATGTGTGGTTACTATTGCTTGCTCACGATAGATTGATCGGAGTGTGACGAGTAGAACTATCAAGATTTTTGAGTGCGAATCATCTCCATCAACATTGCAGGCAAGTAACACTTTGATCATACCTCTTTACTACCCAGTTTTATTGCATTAGATCAATCCTCAAACATTGCATGACTAGGATCTAATTAAATTGTGGGATGGGAAGTAGTTGAGGTAGTACCTATTACCTGTTTTATTACCAAACCCTTGGGAGTTACTTCTACGTTTGCTTATTATGCCATGCTATGCTAGTAGACGTGGATTGGGTGAGTGTATCCATGACAGATGTGAGTTTGTTAATTAATGGTTTATTTAAGGTGGCAACATAAACACACATCTGGGTGGATTGAGGCACCTGGTTTCCAGGACTTGCCTGTTTTTCTTCGGAACGCCACCCAGGCTCAAAGGGGATCATAAGATAATTCATGCTAGAAACTTCCGTGTGCAGCCACATGCTACTATGGGCTCTAGCATAGTTGACTAAGTTGTGCGAACTCTTACCGTGGTAGACTAGTAGATGTAGGGGATGTAGGTTAGTACGGTCTACCCGTTACGTAAGGTGCAAGCGCTTCTGAAAGACTATGTCTCGGTCATCCGTTTCTCAAACACCATGTAGTGCGAGAAACCAAACGAAGGAGATCGAGTCATTTGGGGAAAAGTGTGCAAACCTCTGCAGAGTGTAACAAACCAATCATGGTTAGCCGTGTCCCCGGTTATGGACGTTTTGAGTATCTAGTACTTGGATTTTCATGTGAATATCATCATGTTACTTTAATTAATATTGTTGGGTTGTTAATGAGTACTTTTAATTGGGATTGAGACTGCTGTCAACCATTCTCAATGTTTAACAACCACCATGATAGTTAAAAAAATTTATTCCTTTGCAATAGGGAAAAATTGGCTTTTCGCAAAAACATTTTAACCATAGAGCCTCCACCAGCCAAATATGCATGTAGTGATAGACTTTATTCATCATTGCTCTATGGTGTGAATTTGCCAGTACATTTAATGTACTGACCCTCTGTGGCTGCAACCTCTCATGTTGCAGGAAATCTTACGACGAGTAAGTGATATGTTAGGGTTACGATTTCTATACTCAACTTTGTCGTTGGTGTTGATGGGAGTCCACAACCTTGTTACTTCCGCTATTTGGATTGAGGTAATAATATTTACGTTATTTTACACATGTGATTTACCTCTGTTATAAATCCTCGAGTACTGCGTGTGTCAGCATACCGATCCAGGGATGACACTTAAGGACAGAGACTTGATCCATTCGGGTCGTGTCGCTACAAGATGGTATCAGAGCACATGTTGACTATAGGACGTGACCCTAGAAACTGGCAAGCCCATAGGAAAGCTTTTTCTCTACAACTTTCTTTTCAAAAGAATCTTTTACCTCTCTTCTCTTCTGAGCTTATTCAAATATTACCTTTAGTGAGACCATACCCTTTTCCCTTTTTTACCACATGGAGATTCGACTAATGAGACCACTCTAAGAAGGACCAGATATCGGACAACTAAGACCACTTCGGAATGAAGAGGATTTTACCGAGCATTATAATGATGTAAACTACGACGGATAAAGACTTTGAAGACTAGGAGAATTTGAAGGCTTTGAAGATTTTCCAGATTTGCATGACCATAGAAAGGCTACCCTTATGGAACTTGGCAGACTATGAAATTTTTCAATACCCGAGATCAAGGTGTATCGGAGAAAGACCAGAACATGGAGCATTAGAACCTAAAGTTTTGTGTCATCGTGCGGAGTTAAGCATGCATATGCATGGAAGGATTGTATGGTAGAAGGCTGATGGATAATCTGTTAGCCAAGGATGCAGCTTTAACCCTTAGCTGGTGTATCACCAGGATCTGGAGTGTTACATCAAGAAGTTAAGATGGACCTACAGTAAGCAGTATTTGATAAGGAAGCATTTCGTGAAGAACTCAGGACCCGAAGCCGAAGTAGCCAAACTGGAGGAACAAAACCTCGTGATCCCGGAGATTTGTTAGGAACTGAAGGACAGTAGGACCATGGATCATGTCAAGGAGGTTGAAACCCAGAAGTTTGGAACGCAACTCCAGGATATTAAAGGACGTCATGGGAAACTTCGCGTCAACAGAGATGATTTGGCAAAAGAACTTGAGAAGGACAAGCATGATCAGAAGGAGCCATCGGAGACATGACCAAGACTTGAAGAGTTTGAAAAATTTGAGATCTATTGACCATTAGAAGACCAAACCCCGTTGTACTTACATTAGATGCGACGATTGTGAGCTGTCATTTGTTTGTTGTTTTTCCGACAGCCATAATAAAACCTGCCTTTTCAAAACTTTTGTTTGTACTGTGTGCATCCCTCTTGATCTCTCTTATCCCACCCCAAACCCATGGACCCTATAGAGGATGAATGGAGATGAGCTTATATTTTCTGGACCGATGAGTCAATTGGAGATGGACCAATGGATAAAGAACATGGAGGATCACATGAAGAATAACTCTATGGCCAGAAAGGATATGGCCCAGCATGCTCTTCAATGCTTTGAAAGAGGTGCTGCTACTTGGTGGAGAATGTACCAAACCATAAATGGATGGCAAAGAGTAACCACTTGAGAAGAATTTAAGTTGACTCTGCAAAGGTCTCGTTTTGTGTCCCAGAAGTTGAAGCCTTATGGAAATGATATGAAGAAACCTTGTGCATACAAGTTTTGTGGAGAAATAGGACACAATCATAAAGAACACCAGGATGAATACCCTCATAAGTGGGGATCTACCAAAGGAGTTAGCAGAGGATCTCAGGGAACTTCGGTTGGAGATTGTTCCCAAAGGTTTTGTTGCCGCAACGGAAGTTCAATCTACATTATTGGGAAAGATTTGTGAAGCTCAGAAGGATGACAAAGAGATTGCTGAGTTAAAAGAGAGGATGAGCAAAGGAAAGGCCAAAGGTTTTCATAAGGATGAGCACGACATCTTATGGTTCGAGGACCGTGTATATGTTCCCAATAATGGAAGGATCAGGAAGTAAATACTTCAAGAGGCTCATGACTCACCATACCCGATTCGCCCTGAAAACACCAAGATGTATTTGGATTTGAAGGAGCATTTCTGGTGGAATGGTGTGAAGAAGGTTATTGCAGAGTATGTAGTTGTAGTGATGTATGCCAGAGAGTAAAGGCAGAGCCTCAGAAGCTAGCAGGATTACTACAGCCTATGCTGATACCCGAATGGAAGTGGGATAAGCTTGGCATGGATTTCATTACCGGATTTCCCAGAACCTGAACGGGATATGATTCTATCCGGGTAGTAGTTGATTTGCTTGACCAAAGTGGCTCACTTTATCCCAGTGAAAACCACCTATACAAGTGCGAAGTTGGCCAAGATATATTTGACCAGGATCGTATGTCTGCATGGAGTTCCGAGGACCATCGTATCAGATAGAGGAACACAGTTTACCTCAAAGTTTTGGAATCAACTGCACCAGACTTTGGGTACTAGGCTAGAGTTCAGTACAGCCTTTCATCCGCAGACAGATGGATAAATCGAGAGAGTCAATCAGATTCCGGAGGACATGTTGAGAGCGTGTGCGCTAGATTAGTGATGATAATCTACCTTACGTAGAGTTCTCATACAACAACAGTTACCCAACCAGTTTGAAGATGGCCCCTTTTGAAGCTTTGTATGGGAGAAGGAGCCAGACACCGTTGATGTGGGATGAAGTTGGAGACCGTCAGTTTTTTGGACCAAATGTGATCAAGGAGTCGGAAGATAATGTTAAGTTGATTCGAGATAGACTGAAGATAGCTCAATCCAGGCAGAAGAGTATTGCAGACTCAAAAACGTAAGGAGGTAGTCTATGAAATTGGAGGCAGAGCATGTCTTCGTGTGTCCCCTCTGCGAGGAGCTAAATGATTTGGAGTTAAGGGAAAGTTAGCCCCGAGATTTGTAGGACCATACCGAGTATTGGAGCGTATGGGAGAAGTGGCCAACAAGTTGGAGTTACCCGAAGGACTGTCAGGAGTTCATGATCTGTTTCACGTTTCCCAGTTGAAGAAGTGCCATGCAGGGATGGCCAATATTTCCCCGTAAGGACGCATGGCCCTGGAAAGGATAATGATGTTCCACGAAGTGGAGTATGGACTTCATAAGTATAAGTTTTATCTCGGTATGTTGGATATCCCACGAGGATGAAGAGATGAATTACTATTGGATATAAACGAGATATGATGTTGGAAATATGGATCAATGAAAATTCCATGATGAGTCTGAGTAATCACATCTTAGTTTGGTACAAATAGAAGGAAGAAAGAGATTACAATTGGATGGATTTTGAGTATGCTAGGAAGATGGAGGTTGAATGTTCGAAAAATGATCAGTTGCTCAATGATGAGTTCAAGGTATACAAGTGATGAGATGGGCCATAACCCACAGGCCTGAGGACCTCCCAAGAAGCAAGCACGCTCTTGCTGAAGGAAAAACCCCGGAAGAAGTTATGACTTTATCAACCGGCGAATTTATAGGAGCAACGCAAAACCTGAGAGTTGTGAAGGAACGATAGATTTTTGTTTGGCTTGCAGAATCCATGGATTATCCGAACTTGGTTCGGCGACAAGAGAAAAATTCTATAATGCTTGTGAGTATGACCGAGTGTTAGCATGTGAGATTCGCTAAACCATATACAAGATAATGATTTGGGTGCGAGATGGATTGATGACCATATCGACTTACTCTTATTATTCGCCTTGCTATACGGGATGGTAAATCTGAGTGACTTACCTATAGTAGAGAGACGATGATCAAAACCTTGTTTAAACCTTAGAATGGTATAAGTATTTATCCGTTGTACAAGGCAGTTGTTGCCAATCTTAGGTCATACGGTGAGGTTCAACCCAGACCAATTTTCTGCAGGAGAAACCATAAATGGTTGACCACCATGAGATATCGATAGCTGTTTAGTATTGGCGCCAGACCCGTCAGCTAAGAAGACCCAGTCATGGAATAACCTTACCAGATGAAATGGATACAAGAATTGAGAAAAAGGTTATGCCACTACCGAAAGAGCCCAGAGAAGGAATTTTCCCGAGATCTGAAGAGACCAACACTGTCAGGAATAAGGATGGAGTATATGAGTTTTGATGGAACCGTAACCATGTTTCTAAGGGTGGCAGCACCCCAGACCTCTGGAGATGATCGATAGATTTTGAGAAGACCCCTACCCTAACCTATTTCTTGCTAGCCTCTCCGAATCTCGAGGACGAGATTCATTTTAAGGGTGGTAGGTTTGTAACATCCCTAAATTCTAAATTTTGGAATGTTATAAACAAATAGATAATTTTGATTGATTGTTTGATTGATTGACTGAAATTGAAGTGACATTCGAAACTTTTTGAAAGTTAAATGAGAGGGAATAAAAGGACTTTCCCGAACTTTCATTTTTCATTTGTAATCTCCATGAACTCAAATTCTTTTCACCACAAAACCCTGGAGAGAAGATGACATGACTTCTTCCATTTATTTAAATGACAAGGGGTGTTGAAAATATTTGAATTTCATATGGGAAATATTTCCAACCCAGGAACTTTATGCAACTCAATGATTTTCACGAGCGAAGATAAAATGACTTCTTCAAAACATATGAAATATGAGTTGGGAGTTTCAAAGAATTAAATTCAAAGTTCTTTTGAATTTATTTTCAATTTGGAGTTATTGAGTTTATTCAAATTATTTTTCTCCAAAAATAAAATATATGGAAAATAGGGTAACATGATTCCCTACATCAGAAAATTGGAGAGAAATGAATTTGATTTAATTTTGGTATTTTTAAATTGATTTTTTACTGGATTTTACTAGAGCAGAAACACTCTTTGCTTTATTTCAATTTGTGTGTATTTTATTTGACTCTGGAAAAATGTTCGGCTTGTCAGAAATAATTTTCTGAAAAGTTTGGTATATTATATGCCTATATAATATTTTTAGTTATTTTATTTTTATTTTTTTGGTACTGTGAAAAATTGTTTTAAAAAAAACTTCGTCTCCCCGACTGGGCCGGCCCAGCTCCCAGGCTAGGCCACGGCCCAGCCCATGCGCGCCGTCACCACCGACCCTGGGCGGAGTCCCGCCCGAGCACGCCGGCCGCCGCCGCCGTACCGCCTCCGGCCTCCTCCGTGCCCCCTTCCCCAAGGCCGTGGCCCCCCTCCTCTTATAAATCCCCTCCCCCTCCCTCTGCTCGCGCCGCCGCCCTCCCGCATCTCGCCGAGCCAACGCCTCCGCACTTGCCGAGATTCGCCGCCGCCGGCGAGATCCGCTCGCCGCTGCCGCTCCGTCCCTTCGCCGTGGATCGGCGCCGACGCCGCCATCCACCTCGCCTTGCCGCACAGCCCCTCCCCGACCCCTCCGTTGCCCTCCTCAACAACCGGAGCCACCGCCCCGACCGGAGCATAGCCGCCGCTGCCGTCCCGCACCACCGGACTTCGCCACCACCGCCGCCCCCTCTCCCACCGTTGGATCTGGATCCAACGATCCAGATCGTTTTAGTTTTTTTCCCCGAATCGTTTTGTTTTTATTGAGAGAACGTACGCTGTTTAGATCAGAAAAACGAACGTTCGCTTTTTAGTTTTTTTCTTTTTCTGTTATTTTTTTAGCCAGGGACCCGTTTGTGATTAGTTTGTTTACAGATTAGCCCCTGGTTTTCAAACGACTTCTACTTTTTGCTCGTTTATCCAAATCCAACGAAACCAACACCCACTTCTTAGTTATGATCCCCTCTATCCAGTAAAACAACTTAAAAATATTTTTGAAAGTTTAAATTTGAATTTCAAACAGTTCAGTATTTGAAGCTTGTTTGATCGTAACTTGAGTTTTATAACTCCGATTTGAGTGTTTCTTTTTGCAAATCGAAGCTCTTGACCTAAACTTTCTGATAAGGCCAAATTCACTTAATTTTGGGACTGTTAGAAATTGTTTTATGTTGTAAGAGTTATTTGCTTAGTTTTGATGTTTTCTGAGTTGTTCTCGTCGTTCTTTTCGATCTTTTGAGTGAATGCTTGTGTGTGGTTACTATTGCTTGCTCACGATAGATTGACCGGAGTGTGAAGATAGATTGACCGGCAAGTAACACTTTGATCATACCTCTTTACTACCCAGTTTTATTGCATTAGATCAATCCTCAAACATTGCATGACTAGGATCTAATTAAATTGTGGGATGGGAAGTAGTTGAGGTAGTACCTATTACCTGTTTTATTACCAAACCCTTGGGAGTTACTTCTACGTTTGCTTATTATGCCATGCTATGCTAGTAGACGTGGATTGGGTGAGTGTATCCATGACAGATGTGAGTTTGTTAATTAATGGTTTATTTAAGGTGCCAACTTAAAAACACATCTGGGTGGTCTGGTTTCCAGGACTTGCCTGTTTTTCTTCAGACCGCCACCCAGGCTCAAAGGGGATCATTAGATATATCATGCTAGAAACTTCCATGTGCAGCCACATGCTACTATGGGCTCTAGCATAGTTGACTAAGTTGTGCAAACTCTTACCGTGGTAGACTAGCAGATGTAGGGGATGTAGGTTGGTACGTTCTACCCGTTGCGTAAGGTGCAAGCGCTTCTGAAAGACTATATCTCGGTCATCCATTTCTCAAACACCATGTAGTGCGAGAAACCAAACGGAGGAGATTGAGTCATGTGGGGAAAAGTGCGCAAACCTCTGCAGAGTGTAACAAACTAATCATGGTTAGCCGTGTCCCCGGTTATGGACGTTTTGAGTATCTAGTACTTGGATTTTCATGTGAATCTCATCATGTTACTTTAATTAATATTGTTGGGTTGTTAATGAGTACTTTTAATTGGGATTGAGACTGTTGTCAACCATTCTCAATGTTTAACAACCACCATGATAGTTAAATAAATTTATTCCTTTGCAGTAGGGAAAAATTGGCTTTTCGCAAAAACATTTTAACCATAGAGCCTCCACCAGCCAAATATGCATGTAGTGATAGACTTTATTCATCATTGCTCTATCGTGTGAATTTGCCAGTACATTCAATGTACTAACCCTTTGTGGCTGCAACGTCTCATGTTGCAGGAAATCTTACGACGAGTAAGTGATACGTTAGGGTTATGATTTCTATACTCAACTTTGCCGTTGGTGTTGATGAGAGTCCACAACCTTGTTACTTCCGCTATTTGGATTGAGGTAATAATATTTACGTTATTTTATACATGTGATTTACCTCTGTTATAAATCCTCGAGTACTGTGTGTGTTAGCATACCGATCCAGGGATGACACTTAAGCACAGAGACTTGATCCATTTGGGTTGGGTCACTACATAAGTAGTGGCAAGAGCCTAAGATTGGGGAGGCTCATGGCACCCCAAGGTAATACGCAAGTAAAACCAAGAGCCTAAGCTTGGGGATGCCCTGGATGGCATCCCCTCCTTCGTCTTCGTCTATCGGTAACTTTACTTGGAGCTATATTTTTATTCACCACATGACATGTGTTTTGCTTGGAGCGTCATTTTCTTTTGTTAGTATTTGCTTCCTGTTATTTAGAATAATGTTTTGCATCTATATTTTCAATAAAAATGTCAAGGATAGCCTTCACCATGCTTATTTTGCTAGTATATATTGAAAACAGAAAGTTTACCGCTGTTGCAAAAATTCCCTAGAAAAGTCAGAGAATGGTATAATGTTGAAACTTTTTGCATATTGAGCTCTGATAAATCTTCTACAACTTAGCATTTTTCTCATAATATTTGGAGTTAGGGAAGTATTATGAATCTTTCATTCTTTACAGATTATACTGCTTTGGCAGATTGCTGTTATGTTTGCATTGTTTGCATTTGTTTGCTTGTTTAATGAATCTATTTGAGGATAGGAGTATTAAATATGTGATGTCTACTACACAACCTTATTCTTGTAAACGTTGTTGGGCCTCCAAGTGCAGAGGTTTTTAGGACAGTAGCAAATTTCCCTCAAGTGGATGACCTAAGGTTTATCAATCCGTGGAAGGCGTAGGATGAAGATGGTCCCTCTCAAGCAACCCTGCAACCAAATAACAAAGAGTCTCTTGTGTCCCCAACACACCCAATACAATGGTAAATTGTATAGGTGCACTAGTTCGGCGAAGAGATGGTGATACAAGTGCAATATGGATAGTAGATATGGGTGTTTGTAATCTGAAATTATAAAAACAGCAACATAGCAAGTGATAAAAGTGAGCACAAACGGTATTGCAATGGTAGGAAACAAGGCATAGGGTTCATACTTTCACTAGTGCAAGTTCTCTCAACAATAATAACAATAATTGGATCATATAACTATCCCTCAACATGCAACAAAGAGTCACTCCAAAGCCACTAATAGCGGAGAACAAACGAAGAGATTATGGTAGGGTACGAAACTACCTCAAAGTTATCCTTTCTGCTCGATCTATTCAAGTGTCTGTAGTAAAATAAAGCTATTCTTTCCGTTAAACCTATCATAGAGTTCATACTAGAATAACAGCTTACGACACAAATCAACCAAAACCCTAATGTCACCTAGATACTCCATTGTCACCTCAAGTATCCGTGGACATGATTATACGATATGCATCACACAATCTCAGATTCATCTATTCAACCAACACAAAGTACTTCAAAGAGTGCCCCAAAGTTTCTACCGGAGAGTCAAGACGATAACGTGTGCCAACCCTTATGCATAGGTTCATGGGCGGAACCCACAAGTTGATCACCAAAATATACATCAAGTGGATCACGTGAACATCCCATTGTTACCACAGATAAGCACGGCAAGACATACATCAAGTGTTCTCAAATCCTTAAACACTCTATCCGACAAGATAACTTCAAAGGGAAAACCCAATTCATCACAAGAGAGTAGAGGGGGAGAAACATCATAAGATCCAACTATAACAGCAAAGCTCGCGATACATCAAGATTGTGCCATAGAGAGAACACAAGAGAGAGAGAGAGATCAAACACATAGCTACTGGTACATACCCGCAGCCCCGAGGGTAAACTACTCCCTCCTTGTCATGGAGAGCGTCAGAATGATGAAGATGGCCACCGGTGAGGGATTCCCCCTCTGGCAGGGTGCCGGAACGGGCTCCCGAGAGGTTTTTGGTGGCTACAGAGGCTTGCGGCGGCGGAACTCCCGATCTATCTTGTTCTTTGAAGGTTTTAGGGTATGTGGACTTATATAGGCAAAAGAATTCGGTCGGGGGAGCTACAAGGGGCCCATGAGAGTGGAGGGCGCGCCCAGGGGGGGTGGGCGCGCCCCCTATCTCGTGGCCTCCTCGAAGCTTCCTTTACTTCAACTCCAAGTCTCCTGGGTCACGTTCGTTCCAAAAATCACGCTCCCGAAGGTTTCATTCCATTTGGACTCCGTTTGATATTCTTTTTCTACGAAACACTGAAATAGGCAATAAAACAGCAATATGGGCTGGGTCTCCGGTTAATAGGTTAGTCCCAAAAGTATTATAAAAGTGTATAATAAAGCCCATAAACATTCAAAACAGATAATAAAATAGCATGAATGCTTCATAAATTATAGGAGACGTATCAGCATCCCCAAGTATTATTCCTGCTCGTCCTCGAGTAGGTAAATGATAAAAGAAAGAATTTATGAAGTGTGTATGCTAGAAGGTGCACAAGTTTCATCAATGATAATTTCAATCACCTTTTCCAGCATGATTATATGTCAAGCGTCGTCTGCCAAATGAGGCTTGGCCCCTCGCGAGGGTCTTGAGTCTTGTGCTGATGAAGATGGTACATACTGGGCCACCACTTGAGCCGTGCCGCAGGCCGCAGGTAGGCAAGTCTGGGGCCCCCGTTCCCAGAACGCCGACAGTAGCCCCCGGGCCCAAGGTGCGCTCGGACTTGGCTTAGCGGAGGAGCGAAGGGGCAAGTGCGGAGCGCCGCGGGCCCCATCAGCCTGCGGCCTTGGGCGCCGCATGGCGGTTGATTGGACGTGGGCGTCTCCGCTTCCCCACCCTGCCTTAGCAACTGCTCAACTTGACAAGTCCCTGCATGCAGAATTGGGTCATGATTACCTGCGATCGTGGAGGCCGACGGTTGGCTTCCTTCCGGTTATAAATGCGGGAGGGCGCAAGCCTCCGCTGTACATCTCCCTCCTTGCTTCTTTCTTCCTCCCCATCCAGCTACTTGCCATCTCCCATGGCGCCAGCAAAGAGGTTCTCGGCCGCAGTGAAGGGAAAGGCCCATCGGGAAGGGCCTGACTCTCCCCCGCCCAAGCGCGGCCGAGGTTGTCCACGCAAGCATCCTGTGGCTCCCGATGTAGCTTCCCGCGGTCGCGGCGGCGATCCCTCGCACGGCGAGGGGCGCCTGGTTGTCGAGGGAAGGCGCGCCCTGGCTGCGCAGCCTCCCAGGCCGCGCTTCCACTCGGCAGAGGTGCTGTCGGAGTTCGTCATGTGGTCGGCGGACCCAACCAGCACCGGGCTCCAGCTTCCCCGCTTCTTTACAGGTGAACTTCCGGCCGGCGCTCCGGGCGGCCTCTAGCTTCAAGCAGATGGTTGCTGCAGCAGGGCCTCCTGGGCTTCACTGGAGGTCTCCGTCGCCGGGAATGTGGCCCTGACCCGCGGCTGGCAAACGTTTTCCCGCGCGCATGGCCTGAGCCAGCGGTGCACCCTGCACTTCAAGTTCGATGGCGATGCCACCCTTTACGTGAGGGTGTTCAGAGAAGATGGTCGCCGCACCGGGTGCTGCCCCGAAGGCGATGACTGCGGCCGGGTACCTAGCCCCGGCGATGATCAGGATGAAGACGATGGCAGGCGCGTGGTCGGCGGCATTCGTGGCTCGCCAAGCTTCGGCGGCTCTCCTTCGAACATCAGCTCCTCAAGCGGCGGCCGCGACCAGCCTCCACACTGTTGCACCCGCCTTGACGGAGGTAGCGGGTCAGTCCACCGTCGCACCTCGGTGAAGCATGAGGAGGAGTCTGGCTGAGCTCCGGAGTCAGTACGAGCCCTCGCCGCGAGTTGGTGCCGAGCAAGCCGTTGCCTATTTTGTTTTTCTCCCTTCCTTGAGCAAAGAGAAAGTAGTGTACGGCCCCGTGGGGGCGTGCTGGACCGTTGCTGTTAATTATCATGTTGTTTTCGACATTTTTGTGTTGTGTTTTGGTGCCGCATGCCCCCGTGCAGGAATTACTTAGCGTGGGGGGACTTGCCGCAGTTTTCGCTTCCCGAGGCCGAAGCCTCGTCGTGCGCTTCATGTCCTGCAAGGATTAGTTAGGAGTGGTAACTTCCGGTCTCGGTCGCGGAGGCGGCCGACTCAGGTCCTGTGTTCGTGTCGTGATGCTCGCGGGACACAGACTGGGAGGGGTGCTCCCGCAGTGGACTTGGATAGGAAAACCTCACACGACTGGGGCAGAAAAGACTCACAAGGGCGCGCACGTAGCCCCCTCGTGAGACTTGCGCGAGAGAAAGCGAAGCAAGTAGGCGAAAAAGGCAGAGAGCCACAAGTCAAGGACGGCAACAACTCCAATAAAACTTCAAATAAGGACGAACAAAGCCAACTGCAGAAAGCAAATGAAAAAGCCGCGCCCGACACCTAGTCTAGTCTTCGACGTCTTCTCACCAGCGCGGAGCTAAGTGCTGCCACTGGGCGTGGGCGGGAGCCCCCGAGGCCCGAGGGCGGCTCTCCGGAGACTCAGCGGCGTGTACAGCCCCAACTCATTATTACATGAGAGTGTCACGGGCGGTGAGCTTCACAGGCATTGGCCTTCTTCACAGGCTCTGGGCCTTTCTCGGGGAAATGGGCTTCACAGGTGTTGGCCTTCTTCATAGGCACCGGGCCTTTCTTGGTTCGTCTAGCTTCACAGGCGCCGGGCCTTCTTTACAGGCTCTGGGCCTTTCTTCAAGGGTAGAACTTCCGGAGATGCTGGATGTTCCACGCGTTCGGGATGGGCACCCCCTCCTGAGTCTCCAAGTGAGCGGCACCAGGCCTAGAGACATGAACAACCTTGAACGGGCCCTCCCACATGGGTGAGAGCTTGTGCAGCCCCTCCCTGGAGAGCACCCGTCTGAGCACAAGGTCACCTACCTCGAGGGTCCTGGGGCGGATGCTGCGGCAGTGGTACCGCCGTAGTGCTTGCTGGTATCTCGCAGACCGAAGCGCAGCCTCCCGACGGCGCTCCTCCCCGAGCACAAGGTCCACCCCCCGCATGGCGTCCTGCTGTGCTTCGTCGAAAGCCAGGACCCACGCGGAGCGATGCCTGACCACGTGAGGAAGGACCGCCTCAGCACCATAGACGAGGAAGAACGGGGTCTCGCCGGTAGACTTGGTAGCGGTAGTACGGATGGACCATAGCACGGACTGGAGCTCGTCATGCCAGCCCCTGCCGCAGGCCTCCATCTTCTTCTTGAAGGTTCGAGTTTTGAGGCCTTTCAGGACCTCCGCGTTGGCGCGCTCAGCTTGCCCGTTGCTCCGAGGGTGTGCCACCGAAGCGTAGCATATCTGCGTTCCAAGGTTAGCACAATATGTTTTGAAGAGACTGCTGGTGAACTGCGAACTATTGTCGGTGATGATGCGATTGGGTACCCCAAACCGGCTCACGATGCCCCTGATGAACTTGACTGCTGAGCCAGCCGGGATGGTGCGGACAGTTTCCACTTCTGCCCACTTGGTGAATTTGTCAATGGCGACGTAAAGGTAGCGGTAGCCCGCTGGCGCCCGAGGAAATGGTCCAAGGATGTCCAGTCCCCAAACAGCGAACAACCACGAGAGGGGAATGGTCTGAAGGCCCTGAGCTGGTGATATGTCTCTAACGTATCTATAATTTTTGATTGTTCCATGCTATTATATTACATGTTGGTGTCAAAACCGGCGGATCTCGGGTAGGGGGCCCCGAACTGTGCATCTAGGCGGATGGTAACAGGAGACGAGGGACACGATGTTTTACCCAGGTTCAGGCCCTCTCGATGGAGGTAAAACCCTACGTCCTGCTTGATTAATATTGATGATATGGGTAGTACAAGAGTGGATCTACCACGAGATCAAGGAGGCTAAACCCTAAAGCTAGCCTATGGTATGATTGTTGTAATGTATGTTGTCCTACGGACTAAAGCCCTCCGGTTTATATAGACACCGGAGGAGGCTAGGGTTACACAGAGTCGGTTACAATGGTAGAAGATCTACATATCCGTATCGCCAAGCTTGCCTTCCACGCCAAGGAAAGTCCCATCCGGACACGGGACGGAGTCTTCAATCTTGTATCTTCGTAGTCTTGGAGTCCGGCAAACGATGATAGTCTGGCTGTCCGGACACCCCCTAGTCCAGGACTCCCTCAGTAGCCTCTGAACCAGGCTTCAATGACGATAAGTCCGGCGCGCATAATGTTCGGCATTGCAAGGCGGGTTCCTCCCTTGAATAATCCAGAGAAGATCATGAACACCAGGATAGTGTCCGGCTCTGCAAAATAAATTCCACATTCCACCGTAGAGAAAATAAAATGTACACCAGTCCAATCTGCTGACGTATTATGCGGCGTGACATCACGCCGCTACCAAGCCTTTGTTTGAATCATTTTTTACTATACCACCTCAGCACGTTTAGCGAAGCGGTTTCCTTGGCACGTCTTGTCGAAGTAGAGATCGTGTTCCCCTTATTCCGGGATTCTCATCAATACGGACGTGGGTAACCCAACCGCGCCATTGATGGTGGCCCTTGGGAGATAAGCGAGTTTTATCAGGCCGGTGGGGATGCATAGTTTTTGTCCGCCTATATATAAGGGATAAGGATTTACCTTCTCACCTACACCTTCTTCCTCCTTTGCTTATCCATCTCCGCGTAGTCAAGCTCCAACGCCCAAGCTTGCGCATCTCGCCCCGACCTTCTCCGAATATGTCCGGAGCGGGAGGCAAATGGTTGGCCTCCACCGTTAAGGAGGAGCACATCACCAAACTGCGCAGCGCTGGATACCTTTCCGGCGATATCGCGCATCGGCTGCCCGACGAGGGGCAGCTCATCCCTACCCCTGGGCCCCATGAGAGGGTCGTCTTCCTTCCCCACTTCCTCCGCGGACTGGGCTTTCCGCTGCACCCATTCGTCCGGGGGATCATGTTTTACTACGGCCTGGATTTCCACGATCTGGCGCCGAACTTCATCCTCAACATCTCGGCGTTTATCGTCGTGTGCGAGGCCTTCCTCTGCATCCGGCCCCACTTCGGCCTGTGGCTCAAGACCTTCAACGTCAAGCCGAAGGTTGTGAAGGGCACGCAAGCGGAATGCGGAGGCGCCATGTTGGGTAAGTTGCCCAATGTCCTTTGGCTCGAAGGGGCCTTCGTGGACTCCGTCAAGGGGTGGCAATCGGGGTGGTTCTACATCACCGAGCCGCGCAAGCCTACATGGGCTGCGGCCCCCGAGTTTAGATCTGGCGTCCCCACGCAGCTCACCTCCTGGAAAGAGAAGGGCTTGCTGTGGGGCAATCCGAAGGAGGTGACAGGACTCCGAGCCTGCATCCAGAAGCTGGTGAGCAATAAGCTCAGGCTCGTCGACGTGGTCCAAGTCATGCTCATCCGCCGGATTCTCCCATGCCAAGAACGGGCATTCAATCTGTGGGAGTTCAATCCGGAACAGCACCAGGCGCTGAGCGGGCTCTTCGATACGACATACGAAGGCGCCTGGAGGGTGCTGTTTAAGGGCGCCGAAGCCCCCGCATCCACGACGGAAGATCGCGGATTTCGCTCGCAGCATCCAGCTGACGAGGTAAGTGATTCAACCCCGTTACGGGACACTTGGTAATTAAACCGATTCTAAGAGGGTTTCAATTTCTCTTTTCCTTTGACAGGAATGGATGGAGAAGGCCAAGCAGCTCATCAGCCCGGCTCCCATGCCAGAAGACCCAGAGAACGCCCGTTTAGCAGGGCTGCTGGTTCCGACACCGCACATGGTGCCGGAGAAGAAGGCCAAGAAGGTGGCCGCGGGGACTCGAAAGAGTTCCCGCAATCAGGCGTCCGACGACGAGGCGGACTCCTCCCCCGAAGACGAGGAGGAGGAGGAGGACTCTCTCCCGGAGGAGGGAGAGAAGAAGAGGAAGGCTTCCCCAATAGCGGAGGCCGAAGGGTCCAAGAGGGGAAGGACTATCCCCCCGGACAGTTTCGCCAACACCATCGTTGGCGAGGATGAGTGGCCTCCAAGGGCCAGGCGTCCGGCAAGATTGTAAGTATCCGGATCCTTGATGTGCAATTTCTTTCATGTCGCGTAGTGTCCTTCTAATGCCGCGTTCTGTCCGTAGCCCGGCCGATGATGATCTCCCCGCTTCATCGAGCGGGTCGTTGGCCCCGTCGGATGTGGATTCACTTCCGACCGCCTCTACCCCCCGCGCCAACGAGGACGCCGAGGTGGGATCCCAGAGAAGGACCCATCAGGAGGAGGCTCCGAAGGCACCGTCAGGCTGCCTCCCGGACTTTGTGCCGGACTCTACATCGGAACCCGCAGTGGTTCCAGAGTCCGGCGGGCGGCCCCTTCGAAAGAAGGGCAAGAACGTGACATTGGCGACCTCCGTCCAACCAGAGGCGCCGGATAACTTGCTGGAGGCGCTTAAAGGCGCTTCCATCGAGGAAGAACACCGCACTATCATGAGTGCGGTGATTCAAAAGGTTCAGCTCGCCAAAAGCGGGCTGACCGAAGCCTGCAGCAGCCTTCTAACAAGCTTTGAGGTAAGAAGTTAAAATTATATAATGTAATACCGCATAGACAGTAGCCCCTGATGCTCAGTTCGGTGTTCGAAAAGAAAAGACGGACTGAGGATCTAACAAGATATACGCAGGGTTGCTTAAAATATGTCAATATGGGCTTGCAGGCTGCGCTGCTGACCTCTGCCGCACTATCGGCGGAGGTCGATGTGTTGAAGAAGGATCTCGAGCGGTCCGAGCAAGAGCTCGGCCATGCCAAGAAGCAGCTCTAGGACAAAGAAGGTGAGTCACACCACTTTGAATAGTTACCTTACAGAAAAGGATTTTGGTTGCAATAAAATTAACAAGGATAATATGGGTATTGCAGGGGCCACCAACGAGGTGGCAGCCCTGAAGGAGGCTGTGTCCGCGGCCGAACGCAGTGCGGCCGCGGAGCGGGAAGAGCGAGAGAAGCAGGAGGCACGGGTGGCGGAAGTGCGGCAAGAGCTCCAGGCTCTCATGGAGAAGCATGAGAGTTTGGAGCGTGACTCCAAGACTCGAGAGTCCGAGCTTGCCTCGGCTCTCGAAAGTGCCAAGTCCGCCAAGGCTGAGGAGCGTAAGGCCCTTCAGGAGGTTGAAGATGTGAAGAAGATAGCGGCGGGTAAGGCATTTTTCATGCAAAGCAAGCATGTTAATGTAAAATACCTGACACTTACCCGCATTCGGAGCTCTCCAGGGGCGTTTGCAGATCTGCCGCATAGTGCGTCCGATGCCGCCGCATTCTATCGTGGCGAGGAGGGGAGCTCGACGGAGAAAGTCTTCTGGTCTCAATACGCTGAGGCCGGACACCCGGTGCCCCCAAGCGACCAGCTGAAGCAGCTGGTCGAACTCCACAAGGTAGCTGAGGAGGCCATGAAGTGCCTTATAGTCCGGCTGTGGCCTGGACAGGCCATGCCCGGGAGCTACTTTGGCCTCGTGCGACGGCTGGTGGATGCATGCCCCTGGGTGGAGGTCGTCAAGCGCTCCGCCTGTATTGAAGGTGCTCGTCGGGCCCTTGCCCGCACAAAGGTGCATTGGGGCAAGTTGGATGCGGAGAAGCTTCTCACGGACCCACCGCCGCCGGGCAAGGAGTATCGTACGCCCGAAATGTATTATAAAACTGTCCTGAAGGGAGCCCACGATATTGCAGATGAGTGCCCCAGAAATGTAATCCTTAAGTAAACTCGTTATGTATTATCCTGTGCGCTGAAACTTTGTTCATGTGCGCATTAAGCAACGCTTGTTTAATTTAAAATATTACCTTCTGTGCGGCCGTTTATAAAATCTGAGAGATGGCAAGTCGTTGGCTCCAGCCCCCAAGCCACGAGTGCTGGGGTGTTCGGGATAACCTTGAGCGCTCTTGTTCCCATTTTTGGGTCCATCTAGGGAGGCACTCAACACAGCGAACTAGGCAACCGGACTTATAATGCTTGAACACTCTCACTTAGCCATAGAATTCTATAATTTTAAATTTCGGCGAAGCCCCTGGTATTCGGGAGGCCGAATCCGGGGCGCTATCCACACCTTCGTCAGACATTGTCCGGAACTTCGCTCGAAGCGGCATGGGTCTTTAAGGACCCGAAAAAACCTCTCTAACAGCGACCAATCTCTCGCCTTATCATGCCAGTCAGTTTTAGCTTTCTCCACTGAGGCGCTCGCCCGGCTCAATCGGGGCGCAATCGCAGTGGTTCTCCCAGTGCCACCTTAGCCGACAGAACGGAACGTAAGGCACCAAAACGTGGGATCCGGGCAAACCCAACTATTGACCCAAGACATGATTCGGAGCCGATTCATATAATGCTATAAGTTCGGGGTGCCGTACTTGTGAAAGTGTTCGGACTTATCACACCATAATGCGGGGAACATAAGCCCCTGGTGTATTCGGCCGTACCAAAATATACGGGTGCAAGATGTCATATAATGAACATATATATATATATATATAAGGTAATGTGATTGCAGTCGAAAAGTGTTGCATTATTTATTAAAGAAAGTCTGCTATGAGTGCGGACTGATACAAATAGTGCGGTAAGCGAGGGATTTGGACTAAGTAAACATGTCCCCCTCCAGGGGTGAGCTGCGGACTTGGTGTATATAATAGAATTTAATGCTCGTAATTGAGACCACCTGAGTGTTCGTCGCAGCCTTCATTCGTCCCTGACTGTTGCATCATGAGTTCGGCAGGTTCGCCGCCGGACAGGGCCTCTGGTTACCGGAGTCCTATGTACATAAAGAAGGAAAATAATAGATAAAAAAAGGGGGGCACACTTGCGAGCCCCTGGTGTGGTCGAACCGCACTCTGGGTCCATTGCGATCGTGCCCCTTCCCCTGCGCCCATGGTATCTCCAAAGCGTAATGATGTACGCGGAGTGTTATTCTTGCGATCATGCGCGGGCGGGGGTTGGGGCCGCATTGCTACGCGTGCTCTGATCGCGCCAGGTGGTCTTGGTTGGTATTGCTTCGGGCGCGTTTTACTGTATCCGGCCGTTTAACGGCCGGACTCGAGAATTGCCTTAAGAGGCTGCTCTGTACTTCTGCCGCGAGGGCCGCTGTATGTTCCTCCATTCGGAGGGAGCGTTCCATTTTCCCGTTGACCATGATGACTCCCCGAGGGCCTGGCATCTTGAGCTTGAGGTATGCATAATGCGGCACCGCGTTGAATTTTGCAAACGCGGTTCGTCCGAGCAGAGCGTGATAGCCGCTGCGAAACGGGACTATGTCAAAGATTAATTCCTCGCTCCGGAAATTGTCCGGGGATCCGAAGACCACTTCCAGTGTTACTGAGCCTGTACATTTGGCTTCCACACCTGGTATGACACCTTTAAAGGTTGTCTTTGTAGGTTTAATCCTTGAGGGGTCTATGCCCATTTTGCGCACTGTATCCTGATAAAGCAGGTTCAGGCCACTACCACCGTCCATCAGGACTCTCGTGAGGTGAAATCCATCGACGATTGGGTCTAAAACCAATGCGGCGAATCCGCCATGGCGTATGCTGGTCGGATGGTCTCTTCGATCAAAAGTGATCGGACAAGAGGACCATGGATTGAACTTCGGGGCGACTGGCTCCATCGCATAGACGTCCCTTAGTGCGCGCTTCCTCTCCCTCTTGGGTATATGGGTTGCGTAAATCATGTTTACTGTCCGCACTTGTGGGGGAAAACCCTTCTGTCCTCTATTGTTTGGCGGTCGGGTCTCTTCCTCGTCGTCGCTGTTTAGCCCCTTGTCATTGTTTTCGGCAATTAACTTGCCTGCCTGCTTGAACACCCAGCAATCTCTATTAGTGTGATTGGCTGGTTTTTCAGGGGTGCCATGTATCTGGCATAAGCGGTCGAGTATTCGGTCCAAATTGGACGGACCCGGAGTGGTTCTTTTGAATGGCTTCTTCCATTGACCGGGTTTAGAGCCTCGGAATCCGGCGTTGACTGCCGTATCCTCCTTGTCGTCGCCGTTAATGCGGCGTTTGTTTTTGTTTCGACGTGACCTGCCGTTGTTGTCCTTAGTATCCGGACTGCCGGAATTTTTACGGAGATTGTTGCTGCGGGCTAGCCAGCTATCCTCTCCCGCGCAGAAGCGGGTCATTAATGATGTGAGGGCTGCCATAGATTTCGGCTTTTCCTGTCCCAGGTGCCGGGCTAGCCATTCGTCGCAGATGTTATGCTTGAAGGCTGCAAGGGCCTCTGCATCCGGACAGTCGACGATTTGATTTTTCTTCGTCAAGAACCATGTCCAGAATTGTCTGGCCGATTCGTCTGGCTGCTGAATGATGTGGCTTAGGTCATCGGCGTCTGGTGGTCGCACATACGTGCCCTGGAAGTTATCAAGGAATGCGGCTTCCAGGTCTTCCCAACACCCAATTGACTCTGCGGGCAAGCTGTTAAGCCAATGCCGAGCTGGTCCTTTAAGCTTCAGTGGGAGATACTTGATGGCGTGGAGATCGTTGCCGCGGGCCATATGGATGTGGAGAAGATAATCTTCGATCCAAACCACGGGGTCTGTTGTGCCATCGTAGGATTCAATGTTTACGGGTTTAAACCCTTCAGGGATTTGATGATCCATTACTTCGTCAGTGAAGCATAGCGGGTGTGTGGCGCCTCTGTATTGAGCAATATCACGACGCAGCTCGAGAGAGCGCTGTCTGCCGTGTTCGGCCCGGCCAGGGTTATTATATCCGGTGCGACGGTATTCGTCATGGGTCGTGGGGCGCCCACGTGATCCATAGATGGATCTGGATTGCCTTGCTTTGTCCTCCAATATATCCCACAAGTCCGGCGCGTTCCCTCTTGGCTTCGTACTTTTGGAGCGATGCCGGGGTACGGTCTTGGTTGGGGGCCTGGATGCCTCTCTGTCACGACCGCGGGGTGGTCGGTCAGCTGTATCGTGCGCTGGTGATGGAGGTATGTATGCTTCCTCCTCTAATCGGGGGAGCAGCTTGCGTCTTGGATAGCTTTTGGAGGGGCGTTCGAGTTTATACTCTTCGGCCGCGAGGACCTCGGTCCATCGATCGGCCAGCAGGTCTTGATCAGCATGAAGCTGCTGCTGCTTTTTCTTTAGGCTGTTTGCCGTGGCGATAAGCCTGCGTTTAAAACGCTCTTGTTCGACGGGATCCTCGGGCACGACCAATTCGTCATCGTTGAGGCTTGCCTTGTCTTCGGAGGGAGGCATATAGTTGTAATCCTCAACCTCTTCGTCTGCCGCCCTCTCGTGAGGGCTTGCTTCTGCATCCTCCTGCGCTGAGTCTTGCTTGAGGGGGTTGTCTTTGGCACTTTCTGGGGTATTATTGTCTCCTGTGCCGGAATCTCCATTCTTGCTGTGGCGGGATTTAGAGCGGCGCCGCTGACGCCGGTGCTTGGGCTGTTTCTTTAAAGAATCTGCCTCCGCTGTTTCTTCGCTGTCCCCGTCTTTTGGGGTATCCACCATGTATATGTCATATGACGAGGTGGTCTTCCAGTGCCCTGTAGGCGCTGGTTCCTGTTCGTCTCCGGCATCGTCGTCCATAGCGTCGATGTCTTCGGAGTAGTAGTCTAGCATGTCGGTTAGATCGTCGACAGTGGCTACAAAGTGGGTGGTGGGTGGGCTCTGAATTTCTTCGTCGTCCGTATCCCAACCATCCTGGCCATAGTCCGGCCAGGGCTCTCCTGATAGCGAGAGATGCTTTAGTGAATTCAGGATGTCGCCAAAAGGCGAGTATTGGAAGATGTCCGCGGCGGTGAATTCCATAACCGGCGCCCAATCCGATTTGGTTGGTAGGGGTGCGGGAGGTTCGGAGTCCGGCACCTCGGAATCACGAGTTTTGCGAGGGACAAGATTAGTGTTCGGCTCCATCGCCGTGGAAGTTGAAGCCCCTGAGGCGGTGTCCATCCACCGATCCTCTATCTGGGCAATCGACTTCGAACTAATGGCCGAAGCGGATTCGCGCGCGGCCACCAAGGCACTGTTTGGTGGCAGAGCTGGATCATGCCCATCGTCACAGTGCGGCGCACTTGGCTGTGGCTCGAGTCCGTCGAAGATCAAGTCTCCGCGGACATCGGCCGTGAAGTTTAGGCTTCCGAATTTGACCTGACGGCCAGGGGTGTAGCCTTCGATCTGCTCCAGATGGCCAAGCGAATTAGCCCGCAGTGCGAAGCCGCCGAATACGAAGATCTGTCCGGGGAGAAAAGTCTCACCCTGGACAGCGTCGTTGGTTGAAGATGCCATCGGGCCTATCAGTGACGGCACAGAGGAACTCTCAATGAAAGCACCAATGTTGGTGTCAAAACCGGCGGATCTCGGGTAGGGGGTCCCGAACTGTGCGTCTAGGCGGATGGTAACAGGAGACGAGGGACACGATGTTTTACCCAGGTTCGGGCCCTCTCGATGGAGGTAATACCCTACGTCCTGCTTGATTAATATTGATGATATGGGTAGTACAAGAGTGGATCTACCACGAGATCAAGGTGGCTAAACCCTAAAGCTATCCTATGGTATGATTGTTGTAATGTATGTTGTCCTACGGACTAAAGCCCTCCGATTTATATAGACACCAGAGGAGGCTAGGGTTACACAGAGTCGGTTACAATGGTAGAAGATCTACATATCCATATCGCCAAGCTTGCCTTCCACGCCAAGGAAAGTCCCATCCGGACACGGGACGGAGTCTTCAATCTTGTATCTTCGTAGTCTTGGAGTCCGGCGGACGATGATAGTCCGACTGTCCGGACACCCCCTAGTCCAGGACTCCCTCATTACCCCTTTTGGATGTTTATGGGCTTTATTTTACACATTTATATCATTTTTGGGACTAACCTACTAACCGGAGGCCCAGCCCATATTGCTGTTTTTTTGCCTATTTCAGTATTTAGAAGAAAAGGAATATCAAACGGAGTCCAAAGGGAATGAAACATTCGGGAGCATGATTTTTGGAACGAACGTGATCCATAGGACTTGGAGTGCAAGTCAAGAAGCTGCCGAGGCTCCCACGAGATAGGAGGGTGCCCCCCATAGGGCGCGCCCCCTGTCTCGTGGGCCCCTCAGGCGTCCACCGACGTACTCCTTCCTCCTATATATACCTACGTACCCCGAAAACATCCAGGAGGAGGACGAAACACAATTTGCACCACCATAACCTTCTGTATCCGTGAGATCTCATCTTGGAGCCTTCGCCGGCACTCTAGCGGAGGGGGAATCGACCATGGAGGGCTTCTACATCAACATCCTTGCCCCTCCGATGAGTTGTGAGTAGTTTACCACAGACCTACGGGTCCATAGTTATTAGCTAGATGGCTTCTTCTCTCTTTTTGGATCTCAATACAATGTTCTCCCCCTTTCTTGTGTAGATCTATTCATGTAAACTCTTTTTGCGGTGTGTTTGTCGAGATCCGATGAATCGTGGGTTTATGATCAAGTTTATCTATGAATAATATTTGAATCTTCTCTGAATTCTTTTATGTATGATTGAGTTATCTTTGCAAGTCCCTTTGAATTATCAGTTTGGTTTGGCCTACTAGATTGATCTTTCTTGCCATGGGAGAAGTGCTTAGCTTTGGGTTCAATCTTGCGGTGTCCTTACCCAGTGATAGAAAGGGTTGCAAGGCACGTATTGTATTGTTGCCATCGAGGATAACAAGATGGGGTTTATATCATATTGCTTGAGTTTGTCCCTCTACATCATGTCATCTTGCTTAATGCGTTACTCTATTCTTATGAACTTAATACTCTAGATGTAGGCAGGAGTCGGTCAATGTGTGGAGTAATAGTAGTAGATGCAGGCAGGAGTCGGTCTACTTGTTGCGGACGTGATGCCTACATACATGATCATGCCTAGATAATCTCATAATTATTCACTTTTCTATCAATTTATCGACAGTAATTTGTTCACCCACCGTAATACTTATGCTATCTTGAGAGAAGCCACTAGTGAAACCTATGGCCCCCGGGTCTATCTCTTATCATATTTGCTTCCAATCTACTTTTATTTGCATCTTTACTTTTTGCATCTATATTATAAAATACCAAAATATATTATCTTATCTTACTATCTTTATTAGATCTCACTTTCGCAAGTGGCCGTGAAGGGATTGACAACCCCTTTATTGCGTTGGTTGTGAGTTCTTTGTATGTTTGTGTAGGTGCGTGGGACTTTTGAGGAGCCTCCTACTGGATTGATACCTTGGTTCTCAAAAACTGAGGGAAATACTTACGCCACTATTGCTGCATCACCCTCTCCTCTTCGAGGAAAACCAACGCAAGCTCAAGACGTAGCAAGAAGGATTTCTGGCGCCGTTGCCGGGGAGGTCTTCGCTCAAGTCAAGACATACCAAGTACCCATCACAAACCCATCTCCCACGCATTTACATTATTTGCCATTTGCCTCTCGTTTTCCTCTCCCCCACTTCACCCTTGCCGTTTTATTTTCCCTCTCTTTCCCAATCTCCTCCTCTCTTTTCGCTTGCCTTTTTATGTTTGCTTGTGTGTTGGATTACTTGTTGCCATGGCACAAGATAATACCAAATTGTGTGATTTCTCGAATACCAATAATAATGATTTCCTTAGTACTCCGATTGCTCCTCTTAATGATGCTGAGTCTTGTGAAATCAATACTGCTTTGCTGAATCTTGTTATGAAAGATCAATTCGCCGGCCTTCCTGGTGAAGATGCCGCTACTCATCTAAACAACTTTGTTGATTTGTGTGATATGCAAAAGAAGAAAGATACGGATAACAATATTGTCAAATTGAAGTTATTTCTGTTTTCACTTAGAGATCATGCTAAAGTTTGGTTTTCGTCTTTGCCTAAAAATAGTATTGATTCTTGGAACAAGTGCAAAGATGCTTTTATCTCTAAGTATTTTCCTCCCGCTAAGATTATCACTCTTAGGAATGATATTATGAATTTTAAACAACATGATCACGAGCATGTTGCCCAATCTTGGGAAAGAATGAAATTGATGGTTCGCAATTGCCCTACTCATGGTTTGAATTTATGGATGATCATACAAAAATTTTATGCCGGTTTGAACTTTGCTTCTAGAAATATCTTAGATTCGGCCGCGGGATGCACATTTATGGAAATCACGTTAGGAGATGCTACAAAAATTCTTGATAATATTATGGCTAATTATTCTCATTGGCACACCGAAAGATCTTTTAGTAAAAAAGTGCATGCTATAGAAGAAATCAATGTTTTGAGTGGAAAGATGGATGAACTTATGAAATTGTTTGCTACTAAAAATACTCCTCTTGATCCCAATGATATGCCTTTGTCTTCTTTGATTGAGAATAATAATGAATCTATGGATGTGAATTTTGTTGGTAGGAATAGTTTTGGAAACAATGCTTATAGAGGAAACTTTAATGCTAGACCGTTCCCTAGTAATTCCTCTAATAATTATGGAAATTCCTACAATAATTCTTATGGTAATTTTAATAAGATGCCCTCTGATTTTTAGAATAATGTGAAAGAATTTATGATTTCTCAAAAGAATTTTAATGCTTTGCTTGAAGAAACATTGCTCAAAGTTGATGATTTAGCTAGGAACGTTGATAGACTTTCGCTTGATGTTGATTCTCTTAAACTTAGATCTTCTCCTCATAAGCATGATATCAATGAGTCTCTCAAAGCAATGAGAATTTCCATTGATGAGTGCAAGGAAAGAACCGCTAGATTGCGTGCTAAGAAAGATTGCTTTGTAAAAGCGTGTTCTTCTAGTTTCCATGAAAATAATGATGAGGATATTAAAGTTACTGATGCGTCTCCTATTAGATCTATGTTTTGCAATATGAATTTTGATGATTATGGGACTGATGATGAATCAAATTTGCCTAGAAGGCGTCCCAAGAATTCGGAGTTTTTAGATCTTGATGCTAAATTTGGTAAAAGTGGGATTGGAGAGGTCACAACTTTAAATAGCATTGAGCCCACTATCTCGGATTTCAAGGAATTTGATTATGATAATTGTTCTTTAGAAGGTTGTATTTCCTTGTTGCAATCTGTTGTTAATTCTCCTCGCGCTTATAGTCAAAACAAAGCTTTTACCAAACATATCGTTGATGCCTTGATGCAATCTTATGATGAAAAGCTTAATTTGGAAGTTTCTATACTTAGAAAACTTAATGATGAGTGGGAACCTACTATAAAGATTAGAATTAAAGATCATGAGTGTTTTGCTTTGTGTGATTTGGGTGCTAGTGTTTCCACGATTCTGAAAACTTTATGTGATATTCTAGGTTTCCATGATCTTGATGATTGCTCTTTAAATTTGCACCTTGCGGATTCCACCATTAAAAAGCCAATGGTAAGGATCAATGATGTTCTCATTGTTGCAAATAGAAATTTGGTGCCCGTGGATTTTATCGTTCTTGATATAGATTGCAATCTTTCTTGCCCTGTTATTCTTGGTAGACCTTTCCTTAGAACGATTGGCGCGATTATTGATATGAAGGAAGGGAATATTAGATTCCAATTTCCATTAAAGAAAGGCATGGAGCACTTTCCAAGAAAGGAAGTCAAATTACCTTATGAATCTATCATGCGGGCTACTTATGAATTTAGTGCCAAAGATGGCACTACTTAGATCTATCTTTGCTTTTATGCCTAGCTAGGGGCGTTAAACAATAGCGCTAGTTGGGAGGCAACCCAATTTTCTTTATGTTTTTGTTTTTGCTCCTGTTTAGTAATAAATCTTGCATCTACCGTCGGTTTAGATGTGTTTTTATCTTTTAGTTAGTATTTGTGCCAAGTAGAACCTATAGGATAACATATGATGATAGTTGATTTGATTCTGCTGAAAAACAGAAACTTTGCACGCACGAATATAATTTTGTTACATCACAAAAATGTGCTTTTGCGTTGATTATTTTTTCTGCTGTTCAATAAACAAATTGTCCAGCACTTCCTATTTTGGTAGGATTTTTAGAGGTCCAGAAGTTCGCGTTAGTTACAGATTGCTACAGGCTGTTCTGTTTTTGACAGATTCTGTTTTTCGTGTGTTGTTTGCTTATTTCGATGCATCTATGGCTAGTAAAATAGTTTATAAACCATAGAGAAGTTGGATTACAGTAGGTTTAACACCAAAATAAATAAATAATGAGTTCATTACAGTACCTTATGTGGTGGTTTTGTTTTCTTTCACTAACAGAGCTTATAAGATTTCCAATTGAGTTTTGTGTTGTGAAGTTTTCAAGTTTTGGGTAAAGCTTTTATGGACTATGGAATAAAGGGTGGCAAGAGCCTAAGATTGGGGATGCCCATGGCACCCCAAGATATTCAAGGATAGCCAAAAGCCTAAGCTTGGGGATGCCCCGGGAAGGCATCCCCTCTTTCGTCTTCGTTCATTGGTAAATTTACTTGGAGCTATATTTTTATTCGCCACATGATATGTGTTTTGCTTGGAGCGTCGTGTATTATATTTGTCTTTGATTTTTAGTTTACCACAATCATCCTTGCTGTACACACCTTTTGGGAGAAGCCTATTTGATTAGAATTTGCTACAATACTCTATGTGCTTCACTTGTATCTTTTGAGCTTGATAGTTTTTGCTCTAGGGCTTCACTTATATCTTTTAGAGCACGGTGGTGATTTATTTTTGTAGAAATTATTAGTCTCTCATGCTTCACTTATATTATTTTGATAGTATTTTAGAACATCATGGTATTTGCTATGGTTATAAAATTGGTCCTAGAATGGTAGGCATCCAAGTTGGGTATAATAAAAACTATCATAGAAAGTGAATTGGATGCTATGATCAATTTGATACTTGATAGTTGTTTTGAGATATGGAGGTAGTGATATTAAAGTCATGCTAATTGGGTGATTATGAATTTAAAGAATGCTTGCGTTGAAGTTAGCAAGTCCCTTAGCATGCACGCATGGTTAAAGTTGTGTAACAAATTTGAAGCATGAAGTGTACCTGGCTTGTGCATCCTTATGAGTGGCGGTCGGGGACGAGCGATAGTCTTTTCCTACCAATCTATCCCCCTAGGAGCATGCGCGTAGTACTTGATTTTTGATGACTTCTAAATTTTTGCAATAAGTATATGAGTTCTTTTGACTAATGTTGAGTCCATGGATTATACGCACTTTTACCTTTCCGCCTTTGCTAGCCTCTTCGGTACCGTGCATTGCCCTTTCTCACCTTGAGAGTTGGTGCAAACTTCGCCGGTGCACCCAAACCCAATGATACGATATGCTCTATCACACACAAACCTCCTTATATCTTCCTCAAAACAGCCACCATACCTACCTATTATGACAATTCCATAGCCATTCCGAGATATATTGCCATGCAACTTTCCACCGTTCCGTTCATCATCATCATGACATACTTTACTTTTGTCATATTGCCATTGCATGATCATGTAGTTGACATTGTATTTGTGGCAAAGCCACCATGCATTATTTTTCATACATGTCACTCTTGATTCATTGCACCATCCCGGTACTCCGCCGGAGGCACTCATCTAGAGTCATATCTTGTTCTAGTTTTGAGTTGTAATTCCTATGTTGTAATCTATGAAAGTGTGATGATCATCATTATTAGAACATTGCCCAAAGAAAAAAATAAAAAAATAAGAAAGGCCAAAAAGAAAAAAAGAAAGGCCCAAAAGAAAAAAAGGAAAAAAAGAAAAAAAAATAGAAAAAAGAAAATAAATAAAAAGGGCAATGTTACTAACTCTTTTTCCACACGTGTGCTTCAAAGTAGCACCTTGTTCTTCATGTAGTGAGTCTCATATTATTGTGCTTCAAAGTATCACCAGGTTTTTCATATAGTGAGTCTCATAAGTTATCTTTTTCATACTAGTGGGAATTTTTCATTATAGAACTTGGCTTGTATATTCCTACGATGGGCTTCCTCAAATGCCCTAGGTCTTCGTGAGCAAGCAAGTTGGATGCACACCCACTAGTTTTCTTTTGTGAGTATTCATTTATAGCTCTAGTGCATCCGTTGCATGGCAATCCCTACTCCTCGTGTTGACATCAATTGATGGGCATCTCCATAGCCCGTTGATTATCGTCGTCAATGTGAGACTTTCTCCATTTTTTGTCTTCTCCACACAATCCCCATCATCATATTCTATTCCACCCATAGTGCTATATCCATGGATCACGCTCATGTATTGCGTAAAGGTTGAAAAAGTTTGAGATTATTTAAGTATGAAACAATTGCTTGGCTTGTCATCGGGGGTATAGAAGTTGGGAACATCTTTGTGTGACGAAAATGAAGCATAGCCTAACTATATGATTTTGTAGGGATGAACTTTCTTTTGCCATGTTATTTTGAGAAGACATGATTACTTTGATTAGTATGCTTGAAGTGTTACTATTTCTTTTATCAATATGAACTTTTATTTTGAATCATTTGGATCTGAACATTCATGCCACAATAAAGGAAATTACATTATGAATTATGCTAGGTAGCATTCCACATCAAAAATTTCTTTTTTATCATTTACCTACTCGAGGATGAGCAGTAATTAAGCTTGGGGATGCTTCATACGTCTCCAATGTATCTATTATTTTTTATTGTTCCATGCTATTATATTACCCCTTTTGGATGTTTATGGGCTTTATTTTACACATTTATATCATTTTTGGGACTAACCTACTAACCGGAGGCCCAGCCCATATTGCTGTTTTTTTTGCCTATTTCAGTATTTAGAAGAAAAGGAATATCCAATGGAGTCCAAACGGAATGAAACCTTTGGGGGCATGATTTTTGGAACGAACGTGATCCAGAGGACTTGGAGTGCAAGTCAAGAAGCTGCCGAGGCTCTGATACGTCTCCAACGTATCTATAATTTTTGATTGCTCCATGCTACTTTATCTACTGTTTTAGGCAATATTGGGCTTTATTATCCACTTTTATATTATTTTTGGGACTAACCTATTAACCAGAGGCCCAGCCCAGATTTGCTGTTTTATGCCTATTTCAGTGTTTCGAGGAAAAGGAATATCAGACGGAGTCAAAACGGAACGAAATCAACTGGAGAAGTTATTTTTGGAAGGAAAGCAACCTGATAGACTTGGAGTGCACGTCAGGGGAGTCCCGGGCTGCCCACGAGGGTGGGGGGTGCGCCCACCCCCCTGGGCACGCCCCCTGCCTCGTGAGCACCCCGGAGGTCCACCAACATACCCCTTGCACCCATATATACCTACATACCCTAAAACTTCCAGAACAGAAGATAGATCGGGAGTTCCGCCGCCACAAGCCTCTACAGCCACCAAAAACCAATCGGGACCCTGTTCCGGCACCCTGCCGGAGGGGGATCCCATCACCGGTGGCCATCTTCATCATCCCGGCACTATCCATGACGAGGAGGGAGTAGTTCACCCTCGGGGTTGAGGGTATACTGAGGGTCATATCTTGTTCTAAGTTTCAAGTTGTAATCCTTACGTTGTAATCAATAGAAGTGTGAAGATCATCATTATTAGAGCATTGCCCAAAAAAGAGAAAGGCCAAAGGAAAAAAGTCCCAAAAAAAGAAAAAAAAAGAAAATAAATAAAAAGGGCAATGCTACTACCTCTTTTTCCACACTTGTGCTTCAAAGTAGCACCTTGTTCCTCATGTAGTGAGTCTCATAAAGTTGTCTTTTTATACTAGTGGGAATTTTTCATTATAGAACTTGGCTTGTATATTCCTACGATGGGCTTCCTCAAATGCCCTAGGTCTTCATGAGCAAGCGAGTTGGATGCACACCCACTAGTTTTCTTTTGTTGAGCATCCATAGCTCTAGTGCATCCGTTGCATGGCAATCCCTACTCCTCATGTTGACATCAGTTAATGGGCATCTCCATAGCCCGTTGATTATCCTCGTCAATGTGAGCCTTTCTCTTTTTTGTCTTCTCCACACAATCCCCATCATCATATTCTATTCCACCCATAGTGTTGTATCCATGGCTCTCGCTCATGTATTGCGTGATGGTTGAAAAAGTTTGAGATTATTTAAGTATGAAACAATTGTGGCTTGTCATCGGGGGTATAGAAGTTGGGAACATCTTTATGTGACGAAAATGAAGCATAGCCTAACTATATGATTTTGTAGGGATGAACTTTCTTTTGCCATGCTATTTTGAGAAGACATGATTGCTTTGATTAGTATGCTTGAAGTATTATTATTTTTGTGTCAATATGAACTTTTGTCTTGAATCCTTCAGATCTGAATATACATATCACAAGTAAGAAGAATTACATTGAAATTATTCCAAGTAGCACTCCGCATCAAAAATTCTTTTTTATCATTTACCTACTCGAGGACGAGCAGGAATTAAGCTTGGGGATGCTTGATACGTCTCCAACGTATCTATAATTTTTGATTGCTCCATGCTACTTTATCTACTGTTTTAGGCAATATTGGGCTTTATTATCCACTTTTATATTATTTTTGGGACTAACCTATTAACCGGAGGCCCAGCCCAGATTTGTTGTTTTATGCCTATTTCAGTGTTTCGAGGAAAAGGAATATCAGACGGAGTCAAAACGGAACGAAATCAACTGGACAAGTTATTTTTGGAAGGAAAGCAACCTGATAGACTTGGAGTGCACGTTAGGGGAGTCTCGGGCTGTCCATGAGGGTGGGGGGCGCGCCCACCCCCCTGGGCACGCCCCCTGCCTTGTGAGCACCCCGGAGGTCCACCGACGTACCCCTTGCACCCATATATACCTACGTACCCTAAAACTTCCAGAACAGAAGATAGATCGGGAGTTCCACCACCGCAAGCCTCTGTAGCCACCAAAAACCAATCGGGGCCCTGTTCCGGCACCCTGCCGGAGGGGGATCCCATCACCGGTGGCCATCTTCATCATCCCGGCGCTATGCATGACGAGGAGGGAGTAGTTCACCCTCGGGGCTGAGGGTATGTACCAGTAGCTATGTGTTTGATCTCTCTCTCTCGTGTTCTCTCTCGTGTTCCTCTATGGCACGATCTTTATGTATCCCGAGCTTTGCTATTGTAGTTGGATCTTATGATGTTTCTCCCCCTCTACTCTCTTGTGATGAATTGAGTTTCCCCTTTGAAGTTATCTTATCGGATTGAGTCTTTTATGAGAACACTTGATGTATTTCTTGCCGTGATTATCTGTGGTGACAATGGGATATCATGTGCCACTTGATGTATGTTTTGGTGATCAACTTGCAGGTTTCGTGACATTGGGAACCTATGCATAGGGGTTGGCACACGTTCTTGACTCTCCGGTAGAAACTTTGGGGCACTCTTTGAAGTACTTTGTGTTGGTTGGATGAATCTGAGATTGTGTGATGCATATCGTATAATCATGCCCACGGATACTTGAGGTGACAATGGAGTATCTAGGTGACATTAGGGTTTGGTTGATTTGTGTCTTAAGGTGTTATTCTAGTACGAACTCTTTTATAGATTGATCCGAAAGAATAACTTTGAGGTGGTTTCGTACCCTACCATAATCTCTATGTTTGTTCTCCGCTATTAGTGGCTTCGGAGTGACTCTTTGTTGCATGTTGATGGATTGCTATATGATCTATCTATGTTATTATTGTTGAGAGAACTTGCACTAGTGAAAGTATGAACCCTAGGCCTTGTTTCCTATCATTGCAATACCGTTTACGCTCACGTTTATCACTTGTCACCTTGCTGTTTTTATTATTTCAGATTACAAAAACCTATATCTACTATCTATTTTGCACTTGTATCACCATCTCTTCGCCGAACTAGTGCACCTATACAATTTACCATTGTATTGGGTGTGTTGGGGACACAAGAGACTCTTTGTTATTTGGTTGCAGGGTTGTTTGAGAGAGACCATCTTCATCCTACGCCTCCTACGAAATGATAAACCTTAGGTCATCCACTTGAGGGAAATTTGCTACTGTCCTACAAACCTGTGCACTTGCAGGCCCAACAACGTCTACAAGAAGAAGGTTGTGTAGTAGACATCAGGCTCCCACGAGATAGGAGGGCGCCCCCCCCCTTAGGGCGCGCCCCTGTCTCGTGGGCCCCTCGGGCGTCCACCGACGTACTTCTTCCTCCTATATATACCTACGTACCCCGAAAACATCCAGGAGGAAGACAAAACACAATTTCCACCACCGTAACCTTCTGTATCCGCAAGATCTCATCTTGGAGCCTTCGCCGACACTCTACCGGAGGGGGAATCGACCACGGAGGGCTTCTACATCAACATCCTTGCCCCTTCGATGAGTTGTGAGTAGTTTACCACAGACCTACGTGTCCATAGTTATTAGCTAGATGGCTTCTTCTCTCTTTTTGCATCTCAATACAATGTTCTCCCCCTCTCTTGTGGAGATCTATTCGATGTAAACTCTTTTTGTGGTGTGTTTGTCGAGATCCGATGAATTGTGGGTTTATGATCAAGTTTATCTATGAATAATATTTGAATCTTCTCTGAATTATTTTATGTATGATTGAGTTATCTTTGCAAGTCTCTTCGAATTATCCGTTTGGTTTGGCCTACTAGATTGATCTTTCTTGCCATGGGAGAAGTGCTTAGCTTTGGGTTCAATCTTGCGGTGTCCTTACCCAGTGACAGGAAGGGTTGCAAGGCATGTATTGTATTGTTGCCATCGAGGATAACAAGATGGGGTTTATATCATATTGCTTGAGTTTATCCCTCTACATCATGTCATCTTGCTTAATGTGTTACTCTGTTCTTATGAACTTAATACTCTAGATGCAGGCATGAGTCGGTCGATGTGTGGAGTAATAGTAGTAGATGCAGGCAGGAGTCGGTCTACTTGTTGCGTACGTGATGCCTATATACATGATCATGCCTAGATAATTTCATAATTATTCGCTTTTCTATCAATTGCTCGACAGTAATTTGTTCACCCACCGTAATACTTATGCTATCTTGAGAGAAGCCACTAGTGAAACCTATGGCCCCCGGGTCTGTCTCTTATCATATTTTCTTCCAATCTACTTTTATTTGCATCTTTACTTTTTGCATCTATATTATAAAATACCAAAAATATATTTATCTTATCTTACTATCTTTATTAGATCTCACTTTCGCAAGTGGCCGTGAAGGGATTGACAACCCCTTTATTGCATTGGTTGCGAGTTCTTTGTTTGTTTGTGTAGGTGCGTGGGACTTTTGAGGAGCCTCCTACTGGATTGATACCTTGGTTCTCAAAAACTGAGGGAAATACTTACGCTACTATTGCTGCATCACCCTCTCCTCTTCGAAGAAAACCAACGCAAGCTCAAGACGTAGCAGCTGGCTGGTGGATCTGCTTGGCATGGAATTGACAAGCTTCACAAGCCTTCACCAGCTCGATTGCATTGTTGTGTGCTGTTGGCCAATAGAAACCGCTGCGAAATGCCTTGCCGACTAGTGTGCGCGAAGACGAGTGGTGCCCGCAGTCTCCACCGTGAACGTCTGCCAGTAGCTCTTTTCCTTGCTCCCTGGAGATGCAACGTAGGGTAATGCTAACCCACAAGTATAGGGGATAGTTGTAGCCTCTTTCGATAAGTAAGAGTGTCGAACCCAATGAGGAGCTAAAGGTAGAACAAATATTCTCTCAAGTCCTACCGGCCACTGATACGACTCTACGCGCGCTTGACGTTCGCTTTACCTAGAACAAGTATGAAACTAGAAGTACTTTGTAGGTGTGATAGGATAGGTTTGCAAGATAATAAAGAACATGCAAATATAAACTAGGGGCTATTTAAGTAAAGATGCAATAAAGTAAATATAGCGAGTGTGGAAAAGTGGTGGTAGGATTTGTGGAAGTGTCCCTAGGCAATTGACTATGTTACTAGACCGGTAATCACTATTGCAATTCTATTTGAGGGAGAGGCATAAGCTAACATACTTTCTCTACTTGGATCATATGCACTTATGATTGGAACTCTAGCAAGCATCCGCAACTACTAAAGATTCATTAAGGTAAAACCCAACCATAGCATTAAAGCATCAAGTCCCCTTTTATCCCATACGCAAACAACGTACTTACTCGGGTCTGTGCTTCTGTCACTCACGCCACCCACCATAAGAAAATCATAAACATATTGCAAACCCTACAGCGGGAATCCCTCACACTTGCGCGACACGAAGGGCACCATAGGACAACACCAATAATAAAACATGCAACTCAAACCAATCATAGCAATTGATCAATCACCGATAGGACAATAGAAATCTACTCAGACATCATAGGATGGCAACACATCATTGGATAATAATATGAAGCATAAAGCACCATGTTCAAGTAGAGGGTACAGCGGGATGCGGGAGAGTGGACCGCTGGATATATAATGGGGAAGGTGATGGAGATGTTGGTGAAGATGGCGGAGGTGTTGGTGGAGATCGCTGTGATGATGATGGCCCCCGGCGGCGTTCTGGCGCCATCGGAAGCAAGGGGGAGAGGCCCCCCTTCTTATTCTTCTTCCTTGGCCTTCTCCCTAGATGGGAGAAGGATTTCCTCTCTGGTACTTGGCTCCCATGCCTTGGGAGGGGCGAGAGCCCCTCCGAGATTGGATCTATCTCTCTGTTTCTGCGTTCTCTGCATTGGCAGATTCTACCCCTTCACCGTTTCCTTTATATCTGGAGATCCGTAACTCCGACTGGGGTGAATCTTTCGCTCAGATCTTCCATGTAAAATTAGCTTTCTTGCGCCAGAAGGAGAGCATCAACCGCCTTAAAGGTGGACCACGAGGATCAAGGGCGCGCCTGGGGGGTAGGGCGCGCCCCCTACCTCGTGACCACCCTAGACACCGTTTCGCGTTGATTTTACTTCCAGAAAATCATAAATATTCCAAAAAAATCACCTTCCGTTTTTATCCCGTTTGGACTCCGTTTGATATTGGGTTTGTGCGAAACAAAAATCATGCAACAGACAGGAACTAGCACTGGGCACTGGATCAATATGTTAGTCCCAAAAATAGTATAAAGAGTTGCCAAAAAGTATATGAAAGTGAATAACATTGGCATGGAACAATCAAAAATTATAGATACGACAGAGATGAGGTTTTGCCCTAGCCCTAGCACATCGGTCCCACTGAGTTGATCGTGTCGGTCCCACCGAGAATCTTAACATTCACATTTTGAACTGAATCGGTCTCACCGAGTTCTTCCATTTGGTCTCACCGAGTTGGGTCAAATGTGTGTAACGGCTGGATTTCGTGTGGAGGCTATATATACCCCTCCACCCCATCTCCATTTGTGAGAGAGTCATAAGAACGTGCCTACACTTCCACTACTCGTTTTCTGAGAGAGAACCACCTACTCATGTGTTGAGACCAAGACATTCCAATCCAACCACAAGAATCTTTATCTCTAGCCTCCCCCAAGTTGCTTTACACTCAAATCTTCTTTCCACCATAGCCAAATCTGTGAGTGAGAGTTGAGTGTTGGGGAGACTATCATTTGAAGCACAAGGGCAAGGAGTTCATCATCAACACACCATCTATTACCCTTTGGAGAGTAGTGTCTCCTAGATTGGTTATGTGTCACTTGGGAGCCTCCGACAAGATTGTGGAGTTGAACCAAGGAGTTTGTAAGGGCAAGGAGATCGCCTACTTCGTGAAGATCTACCCAAGTGAGGCAAGTACTTCATGGGCGATGGCCATGGTGGTATAGATAAGATTGCTTCTTCGTGGACCCTTCGTGGGTGGAGTTGAGGGAGTCCAGGATTAGGGGGTCCTCGGTCAGCCGGACTATATGCTTGTGCCGGACTGTTGGACTACAAATACACAAGATTGAAGACTTCATCCCGTGTCCAGTTGGGACTCTCCTTTGCGTGGAAGGCAAGCTTGGCGATTTGGATGTGTAGATTTCCTTCTCTGTAACCGACTCTGTGTAACCCTAGCCCCCTCCGGTGTCTATATAAACCGGAGGGTTTAATCCGTAGGACAAGAAGAACAATCATAATCATAGGCTAGCTTCTAGGGTTTAGCCTCTATGATCTCGTGGTAGATCAACTCTTGTAATACTCATATCATCAAGATCAATCAAGCAGGAAGTAGGGTATTACCTCCATCAAGAGGGCCCGAACCTGGGTAAACATTGTGTCCCCCACCTCTTGTTACCATTAGCCTTAGACACACAGTTCGGGACCCCCTACCCGAGATCCGCCGGTTTTGACACCGACATTGGTGCTTTCATTGAGAGTTCCACTGTGTCGTCACGGTAAGGCTTGATGGCTCCTTCAATCATCCACAAGAATGCGATCTAGGGTGAGGTTTTCCTCCCCGGACAGATCTTCGTATTCGGCGGCTTCGCACTGCAGGCCAACTCGCTTGTCCATCTAGAGCAAATCGATAGCTACGCCCCTGGCCATCAGGTCAGGTTTGGAAGCCTGAACTACACTGTCGACATCCGCGGAGACTTGATCTTCAACGGATTCGAGCCCATGACAGGCGCGCCCTACAGTCACGATGAGCATGACTTAGATCTGCCATCGGACGGTGTTCAGGAGATCACACCTGCAGCTGCCCAGGCTCTAAATCCGGAGCAGATCGTGCCGTCCGAGGACGGGTGGATGGACCCCGCCATGGAGGCCGCACACTTAGCGGCGATAGAGCCGAACACAGACTTCGCCCTCAATGAGGTCTGCATCATCGGACCCTCGGACTCGTCTTCGGCCATAGGCTCCGAACCGCGTGCATCCATGCCCGTCGAACCTGCCCGGGCACCGATCATGGAGTTTAGCGCCGCGGATATATTTCAGCACTTGCACTTGGGTGACGTGCTAAGATCATTAAAATCCCTCTCCCTGTCAGGAGACTCTTGGCCGAACTATGTCCGGCTTGAATGGGAAGCGGACGATGAAGAAATTCGTTACCCACCCACCACCCACTTAATAGCCACTATCGACGACTTAACCGATAGGCTTGATTTCGACTCCGAAGACATCGACGGTATGGACGACGATGCCGGAGAAGAACAGGAACCACCGCCCACAGGGCGCTAGACAACCACCTCATCA
>NC_041389.1:84185377-84221195 GCF_002162155.2 Triticum dicoccoides
ATGGTGGACACACCCAAAGAAAGCAATGGCAATGAGGCAACGGAGGATAATCCCCTTGAGAAGCAATCTAAGCGTCGGTGTCAGCGGCGCCGCTCTAAGCCCCGCCATAGAAAAAATAGCGATATCGGCACAAGAGACAATAGCACTCCGGATGATGCCGAAGACGAAAATAATCCCGCCCAGCCAAGCTTCGAGCAAGCCGGACGGGAGGATGGGCAAGTTAGCCCTGATGAACAGGCAATGGATGTAGACTCGGAGGACGACAATTACATGCCTCCCTACGAAGACGAGGTGAGCCTCGGCGACAAAGAATTTATCGTGCTTGAGGATCCCATCGAGCAGGAGAGCTTCAAGCGCCGGCTTATAGCCACTGTAAAAAGCCTGAAGAAAAACAGCAGCAACTTCAAGCTGATCAAGATCTGCTAACTAATAGATGGACTGAGGTCCTGGCAGCCGAGGAATACGGACTTGAGCACCCAACCAAAAGTTACCCGAAGCGCAGGTTGTCACCTCAATTCGAGGATGAGGCACTAGAGCCTACACTACCAGCACAGGATGCGGCTGACCGGCCACCTCGCGGCCGAGACAAAGCGGCGTATCAACCCGAACATCAGCCCATACCCCGTCTCCAAACAAACAAAAACACGAAGGCCCGGGGCTACACACATGACGTGCGAGACGAGTTGGAAAACAAAGTAGGATAGTCAAGATCAATCTACGGATCACGGGGGCGCGCCCCAACATGTGACAATGACCGCCACGTCGGGTATACTAAACACAAATCCGGCCGGGCCGAATACAACAGACCAGACTCATTTGAACTGCGTTGTAATGTAGCCCGGCATAGAGGCGCCGCACACCCCCTATGCTTTACTGATGAAGTAATGGAGCATGAATTCCTAGAAGGGTTTAAGCCCATGAATATCAAGCCCTACGACGGGACTACAGACCCCGCGGTATGGATAGAAGATTTCCTTCTCCACATTCACATGGCATGCGGCGATGATCTACATGCCATCAAGTACCTCCCACTAAAACTCAAGGGAACGGCTCGGCATTGGCTGAATAGTTTGCCGGCAAACTCCATTGGAAGTTGGGAGAACCTAGAAGACGCATTCCTGGATAACTTCTAGGGCACTTATGTGCGACCACCAGATGCTGATGATTGAAGTCACATAACCCAACAGCCCGGAGAGTCAGCCAGGAAATTCTGGACTCGGTTCCTAACTAAAAACAACCAAATTGTCGAGTGTCTGGATGCCGAAGCCCTAGCGGCCTTTAAGCATAACATTTGTGACGAGTGGCTTGCCCGACACCTCGGCCAAGAGAAGCCGAAGTCCATGGCAGCCCTCCCGACACTCATGACCCACTTTTGTGCGGGCGACGATAGCTGGTTGGCTCGTAGAAACAACACATCAAGACATCCTGGCACCTCAGACGCGAGAGATAGCAACGGCAAGCCCTGACGCAACAAACACAAACGTCGCCATAATGGCAATAACGTTGAAGACACGGTCGTCAATGCCGGATTTAGTGGCTCTAAGTCCGGTCAGCGGAAAAAGCCATTCAAAAGGAACAACCCAGGCCCGTCCAGTATGGACCGCATACTCGACCGTCCATGCCAAATTCATGGCACCCCAGGAACACTGGCCAACCATACCAACAGAGAATGCTGGGTCTTCAAACAAACCGGCAGGTCAGGTGCCGAAAACAAGGAGAAGGGGCGCAACACGATGACAATGACGACGAGCCCCGGCCACCGAACACAGGAGGGCAAAAGAAATTTCCCCCGCAAATCAAAACGGTGAACATGATAAACGCCACCCATATTCCCAAGCGGGAGCGGATGTGCACTCCTAGGGATGACGACGCAATGGAGCCAGACGCCCCAAAATATAACCTATGGCCGTCCAGCCCGATCACCTTTGACCGTACAGATCGCCCCGCCAATACCAGTCAGGGCAATTCAGCCGCACTAGTCCTTGACCCAATAATTGACGGATCCTACCTCACACGAGTCCTTATGGACGGAGGCAGCAGTCTGAACCTGCTGTATCAAGACACAGTGCGTAAGATGGGTATTGATCCTTCAATGATCAAACCCACTAAAACCACCTTTAAGGGTGTTATACCAGGTGTGGAGGCATGTTGTACAGGCTCCATCACTCTGGAGGTAGTCTTCGGACCACCAAATAATTACCGTACCGAAGAGTTTTGTCATCGTTCCTTTTCGCATTAACTATCATGCATTGCTCGGATGAACCACGTTTGCTCGATTCAACATGGTGCCACATTATGCCTACCTTAAGCTCAAGATGCCCGGTCCACGTGGAGTCGTAACAGTTAATGGCAAGGCCGAACACTCCCTCAATGCCGAAGAGTACACCGCCGCCGCAACAAAGGAGTCCATCAAAGGAGTCTGAACTACTTTGCGGCAGGATAGCCCGGCTCGTCAGGAGCTCAATTAAACACTCCGGCAGTAGACGGAGGCAAAGCTAGGATAAGTCCTACAATGCGGCTTAACCGCTCCGTGGCACACCAATGTTTTTTGCATTTTCTTTGCAGGCCCACTTTTGTGTAGGCCATGACTGGCAACATGGCGACCAGACCCGTCAAGGGAGGAATATACCAAGGAGGGAACCAGCTTGAGCGCGTAAGGGAATCCTTAGATATGCCCCTCGATGATCATCCGATTACAACCCGGATCCGTACACAGCCTCCCCCACCTGGTCTCAACAGGTTCCGAAGTCATATTTATTTTTATCACATTACTTGTATTCGTACGCATCGACGTATTATTCAATTGCAATATGTGGCTTTATATGATGCTTATTTGCTGTTGTTTCTCATTAACACTCGTTCTCAAATGGCATCCGTACACTACGATATGCCTTAGTATGCCAGGGGCCTTGTTGTACACCTAATACTGCAATAAAGTCTGAACACCTTCACGGTCGTTTGGCACCCCGAACTTATAGCATTATATGCATCGGCTCCGAATCATGTCTTGGGTCAATAATTGGGTTGTCCGGCTCATGTGCCTGCTACCCTACATTCCGCTATATCGGCTAGGGTAGTAAAGGGAGAACTACTGTGATTGTGTCCCGGTTCTTCCGGACGAGCGCCTCAGTAGAGAAAGTCGAAAACTGACAGTCATGATACGGCGAGAGCTGGTTAGCTGTTCGAGAGGTTACAAAATCTTTAAGAATTTCTTCCGCATTATGCGATAACTAATGCAGCGTGCGATGGATCGGCTTTTCTTCCGATCAGGTGCTTATAGAGCCCCTATTGTGGTCTTCCGAACACCAGGGGTTGCGCCTACCTTTCTTTTGTCAAACTCCTATGGCTAAGTGAGAGTGATAAAGCCTTATAGTTCGATTGTCTGGTTCGTTGCGGTGAACACCTCCTTAAAGGACCCAAAACTGGGGTAAAGAGTTCTCAGGTTTATCCTGAACACCCCCGTACTTCCTACATGGGGGCAGAAGCCGACGACTGGCCAACTCTCAGGATTAATATATAAAACGGACGCATAGGAGGTAAAACTTTCAAATTACAGGCACTATATAATAGAAATGACCTTGTTTAAACATTACATAGGACAACATGAATGTATTCACGGGAATATAATGTCCTTGGCGCATTCCTCCGCCACAAGGTGGGATCCTTTCAGGACATTATCATAATATAACTCGGGCTTGCGGTGCTCCTTCCCCTCTGGCGGTCCTTTAGTCATCAGCTTTTCAGCATCCATCTTCGCGCAATGCACCTTCACGCGGGCGAAGGCCATTCGTGCACCCTCCATACAGACCGACCGCTTGATGACTTCAAGTTGAGGGCAGGCACTCACAAGCCGCTTCACAAGCCCGAAGTAGCTGCTGGGAATCGGCTCGGCAGGCCATAGCCGGATAATTAAATCCTTCAGGGCTAATTCAGCCGCCCTATGCAGTTCGATCAGCTGCTTCAGTTGATCGGCAAAGGGCACTGGATACTCTGGCGCCAGATACTGCGACCAGAAGAGCTTCTCCACAGTGCTCCTTTCTTCGGCTCGGTAGAATTGTGCAACATCAGATATGCTGCGTGGCAGCTCTTCAAATACCCCTGGAAAAATCTGAATTCAAAATAGTAAACGTGATTTTATCCCTTCAAATATTCTCATTGCATAGAAAAAGCCTTACCCGCTGCGATCTTCCTCGCCTCCTGGATTTCCTGCAGGGCGCCTTGGGCTTCCCCTCGGGCATCACGTGCGGCTTTACAAGCCTTGGTGAGTTCAGCTTCTTTCTCTGTTAAACTCTGCTCCAAGGTCTCGCATTACTTCACGACCTCTTGGAGCTCTTGCTTAGCTTCAATAACCCTGGCCTCGTGCTTTTCGTGAAGAGCCTGCTCTGCGGCTGCCTTCTTCTCAGCCTCAGCCACAGCCTTCTTAAGAGCCTCAACTTCGGTCGTCGCCCCTAGAGCACATCATAAAAATATTTGCATCATACTAAATTATTCATTTGCGATGAATGCAAACAAGGTTTTTGCATACCTTGGTTATCCTCCAACTGCTTCTTCACTCAGCTGAGTTCTTTTCGACCCGCTCCAGACTCTGCTTCAGTCTGGAGACTTCCGCAGTATGAGAGGCGGCAGTCGCTACAGACGCCTGCTTATAAAAAAGAGGGAGAGGTGCCATAAGGTGAGTCTCCTGCAAACATGGATTTGATCCTCTGTCCGGTTCTTTATTTTGAGCACTGAACAGTGTATCAGGGGCTACTACCTATACTATAACACTCTTTGAAACCTCACAACATACCTCAAACCCCGTTATAAGGCTGATGCAAGCTTCATCCAGCCCGCTCTCAGCAGACTGAATCTTCTCAATCACCGCACCCATAAGGGCATGGTGTTCTTCAACGATGGAGGCGCTCTTCAGCGCCGCTGATAAGGTGTCCGGCACCTCTGGTTGGGCAGAGGTTGCCGGTGGAACAGGCGCACTCCCTCCTGTCGAGGGAGGCTGCCCACCTAATTCTGGAGACGTATCGGTCTCCAGAATTGTGTCCGGCTGGGGGCCGAATTTGAGATAGCCCCCGCTGTCGGTGTTCATGGGAGCCTTTTCTCCCGTGTGTCCGGCCATCGAAGTTTGACCCACTGGCGCCACCTCGATGGTCTTTTCACCCCCTCCTTGGCCTGGGTCCCTCTGGGACAATGCCTCAGTGTCGCTCACGTGTTTTGGGGAGGGGGCCTTCAGGGGTGTCCCGCTATCCATAGCATCCGAGCCCAGTAAATCCTCCGATGAGGATTGTTCGGTGCGGGACCTCATCGGACTGCAAAAAAGTGTGGCTCAATGATTAAAACATCATACAATAGTGAGTCTGGATGCGCAAACGTGTTCGGATTTTATATACTCACGATTTCACCAAGGGCTGGACCCTGGGATCCCACTCCGGGCTGCTGTTGGTAGTGGTGGCGGATTCCTCCAGAAGGGGAGTTTTTCCCTTCTTAGGCGACTCGGCCTCCAAGTGTGTGGAGGTCGTCCTTTTCTTTCTTCCCCTCACTGGGGGGATTGGTTTTCCTCCTCTTCCTCGTCCTCCTTGGAGGAACAGCGGGCCTCGGAGTCTTCGGATATTGTGTCCGAAGTGCCTCGGCGACGACGGCCGCCCCTGGTCTCTTTAACCTCTTTCTCGGTTTTCTTCTTCGGCGCCTTGTAAGGCGCCGGGACCAGCATCTTCGTTAGAAGTGGGCCGGCTAGTTCTTCTGGCAGTGGGGCCGGGCAGTAGGAGAGTTGTGGAAAAATACATTGAGCATTTCCCTTGGATTATACAAATAAAGCATGTGACTTGCCAACATACAGAGACTTACCGAACTTGCAGGGCGGGATAGTTGATACCTGCGGTCCTCGGCTGAGTCCGGCCATGATTTGCCGGACTTAAAAAGCACTTTCTAGATGTCTTCGTGCGATGAGTTGAACAACCCTAGTAGGGTTTGGTGCTTGGCCGGGTCGTACTCCCATAAATGGCAAGCCCTGTGTTAGCAAGGGAGAATCCGGCAAACTAGCATCACCTGGACTACATTGACAAGTTTGATATTCTTGTCTTCCATACGCTTGACGCGTGTCTGGAGCACCGACAGCTCATCGGGTGAAGACCAGTCCAGGCCCTTCTTGGGCCAGGACGTAAACCGCAGTGGAGCTCCGGATCAGAATTCGGGAGCTGCGGCCCAATTTGTGCCGCGTGTCTCAGTGACATAGAACCACTGTTGTTGCCACCCTTTGATGGAATCATTGAAGGTACCTGATGGCCATGTGACGTTGGGCATATTGCTCACCATGGCTCCTCCGCACGAAGTGTGATCACCACTCACTACCTTCGGCTTCACATTAAAAATCTTCAGCCATAAGCCAAAGTGTGGCGAGATGCGGAGAAAGGCCTCGCACACGATGATGAATGTTGAGATGTTGAGGAAGTAATTGGGGGATAGATCATGAAAATGGATCCCGTAGTAATACATAATGCCGCGAACGAATGGGTGGAGGGGAAACCCTAGCCCGTGGACAAAGTGAGGGAGGAATACAACCCTCTCATGGGGTTCCGGAGTAGGGACGATCTGTCCCGCCGTCAGAAGACGATGGGTGATTTTCTTGCCTAGATACCCGGCCTCCCGAAGTTTTTTGATATCCTTCTCCCAGACAGTAGAGGCCATCCACTTGCCTCCTGCTCCGGATCCAGACATTTTAGGAGGGCCCTGGTGGGAGGAGAAGGCGAATGCTTGGGCGCTGGAGCTCGAGCGAGAGGGAATGGATGAGCAAAGGAAGAAGGCGTGGGTGAAAAGGGGGAGCCCTTATCTCCTTCTAAAGGCAGCATGGATCCTGTTCCTCCCCACTTGCCTTGGAAACTCGCTTATCCCCCAGGCGCCATGATTAAAGGCGCGGTTGGGTTACCCACACCCATATTGATGAGAATCCCGTAATAAGGGGACACAATCTCTGCTTTGGCAAGACGTGCCTATAAAACTGCCTCGCAAGATGTGCAGTAGCAGGTTGAGAAAAACAGTTCGAATAATGACCGGCCCGCGGTGTGATGTCATGCTATGAAAAAGTTGTCAGCAGATTAGACTTGTGGGATATTGTGCTCTCTACGGTGGTATGTGGAATTTGTTTTGCAGAGCCGGACACGATCCTTGTGTTCGAGATCTTCTATGGAGTATTCGGAGAAGGAACCCGCCTTGCAATGCCGAAGACAACCTGCGCGCCGGACTCATCGTCATTGAAGCCTGGTTTAGGGACTACTGAGGGAGTCCAGGATTAGGGGGTCCTCGGACAGCCAGACTATATGCTTATGCCGTACTGTTGGACTATGAAGACACAAGATTTAAGACTTCATCCCGTGTCCGGGTGGGACTCTCCTTTGCATGGAAGGCAAGCTTGGCGATTCGGATGTGTAGATTTCCTTCTCTGTAACCAACTCTGTGTAACCCTAGCCCCCTCCGATGTCTATATAAACCGGAGGGTTTAGTCCGTAGGACAAGAAGAACAATCATAATCATAGGCCAGCTTCTAGGGTTTAGCCTCTACGATCTCGTGGTAGATCAACTCTTGTAATACTCATATCATCAAGATCAATCAAGCAGGAAGTAGGGTATTACCTCCATCAAGAGGGCCCAAACCTGGGTAAACATTGTGTCCCCCGCCTCCTGTTACCATTAGCCTTAGACGCATAGTTTGGGACCCCCTACCCAAGATCCACTAGTTTTGACACTGATAGGAGTCCTCCGTGGACTCGCGCAACCGTTACCCTTCATGGGTTGAAGTCTCCATCAACGTGGATGTACGATAGCACCACCTATCGGAACCACGCCAAAAATCTCCGTGTCTTCATTGTGTTTGCACACTCCAATCCCATCACTTTACTTTCTTACAACTAGCATGTTTTACTCTTTTCACTGCTTATACTCTTTCCTGCTTACTTGAAATGTATTGGGAATGCTTAAAATTGTGCTAAACCTCCACCTAAACTTGAAGAACATAAAAACTGCTACTTTTGCTTGTTGAGGGTCTAATCACCCCCCTCCCCTCTAGATACCTCTTCTCGATCCTTTCACTATGTTCATTAGTAGATGCATTAATGGTAAACAAAACCCTAATCATTTATAGGCACCTGATTTGATCATTCTTATGATTGCAATATTAAGAGATTGAAAGTTTAACATGGGTGCCATCATTGCACGTCGCATACATAATAACACTCTAGTTGGTGATCTTTTGGCGGAATTTATGCCACTCGCTTAGCTGGTCACCTAGTTGTACCCATATAGGGAAATGACACCTTATTGCCAGCTAGTTACCTAGATTATGAGGTTATGGAATGTCACCGGTTCCTTGAAAGAAACTACCCACCACTTCGATACATGCTAATTTTTAATAGGCGTCGTGTCATCCATATTACTTTGTGTGTGCTACTTGTGAGTTGTGTTGGGATTTCCCCGAAGAGGAGATGATGATGTAGTACAATAGAGATAAGTATTTCCCTCAGTTAAGAACTAAGGTTATCAATCCAGTAGGAGAACCACGCAATACCTAGTGAATAGCACCTACACACAAAATAACAAATACTTGCACCCAATGCAAATAAGGGGTTGTCCAAGGATCAAATCTCGTAGTGATAGATAGATAAACAAAAACACAAAATTAAATAGTGGTAAATAAATTGTAGCGAGGTATTTTTGGATTTTAATATATGATAAAGATAAACGCTGGGGCCATTGTTTTCACTAGAGGCTTCTCTCTTGAACATAACACGATGGGTAAACAAATTAGACAATTGATAGGAATGCGCATAGTCATGACAATATCCAAGGCAATGACCATGTATATAGGCATCACGTCCGAGACAAATAGATCGACTCCTGCCTGCATCTACTATCATTACTCCACACATCGACCGCTATCCAGCATGCATCTAGAGTATTAAGCTCATAAAGAACGGAGTAACGGCTTAAGCTAGACGACATGATGTAGACAAAGTAAATCCAATCAATATGAATAAACCCCATCATTTTATCCCTAATGGAAACAATACAAATACGTGTCTTTTCCCTTTCTGTCACTTGGATATAGAGCACTGCAAGATTGAAGCCATTACAAAGCACCTCTCCCATTGCAAGATAAAACAATCTAGTTGGCCAAACCAAATAAATAGATCGGAGAGAAATAGAAAGCTATAATAATCGTGCATAAAAGAGTTCAGAGAAGACTCCAATAATATTCATAGATAATCTGATCATAGACCCACAATTCATCGGATCCCAACAAACACATTGCAAAGAAGGATTACATCATCAGAAGGGCAGAAAGGTTGATGTAGAGGCCCTCCATGATCTATTCCCCCTCTAGCAGAGTACCAGTGAAGGCCTCCAGATGGGATCTCGCGAGAACAGAAGCTTGTGGCGGTGAAAAAAGTGTTCCAGGTGGCTCTTTGTTGGTTACCTTATTTTAGAGAATTATAGTTGGAATTAGGTCAAACAGAGGAAAGAGTGGCTGATACGTGGTATCTACTTTTCCTAATGCTTTTCCTCTTGTTTTGGACTCTAATTTTCATGATTTAAATGAAACTAACCTGGACTGACACTGTTTTCAGCAGAACTACCATGGTGTTGTTTTTGTGCAGAAATAAAAGTTCTCAGAATGGAACGAAACTTTGCGGGGATTTTTTATATAATAAAAGAGAATTTATGGAGCAAAGAACCACCGGAGGGGGGCACCTGGGTGGGCACAACCCACCAGGGCGTGCCACCCCCTCAAGGCGCGCCCAGGGGGGTTATCCCCACCTGGTAGCCTCGCAGACCTTGAAACCGACACTACAAAATCCTATTTTTCCAGCAAAATATCAGGGAGAAAGAATTATCGCATTTCACGAGACGGAGCCACCGCCGTATCCTGTTCTTCATCGGGAGGCCAGATCTGGAGCCTGTTTGGGGCTCCAGAGAGGGGGATATTCGATCTTCGTAATCACCAACGCATCTCCATCGCCAATTTCGTGATGCTCCCCATCGGGAGTGAGTAATTCCTTTGTAGGCTCGTTGGTCTATGAGGAGTTGGATGAGATTCATCATCTAATCGAGTTAGTTTTGTGAGGGTCTGATCCCTAGTATCCATTACGTTCTGAGATTGATGTTGCTATGACTTTGCCATGCTTAATGCTTGTCACTTTGGGCCCTGGTGCCATGATTTCAGATCTGAATCGTTTATGTTATCACCATTATATCCATGTTCTAGATCCGATCTTCCAAGTTAGAGTCACCTACTACGGGTTATGATCCGGCAACCCCGGAGTGACAATAGTCGGGACCACTCCCGATGATGAGTGTAGTTTGAGGAGTGAGGGAGTCCTGGACTAGGGGGTGTCCGGACAGCCGGACTATCATCGTCCGCCGGACTCCAAGACTACGAAGATACAAGATTGAAGACTCCGTCCCGTGTCCGGATGGGACTTTCCTTGGCGTGGAAGGCAAGCTTGGCGATACGGATATGTAGATCTCCTATCATTGTGACCGACTCTGTGTAACCCTAGCCTCCTCCGGTGTCTATATAAACCGGAGGGCTTTAGTCCGTAGGAAACAACATACATTACGACAATCATACCATAGGCTAGCTTTAGGGTTTAGCCTCCTTGATCTCGTGGTAGATCCACTCTTGTACTACCCATATCATCAATATTAATCAAGCAGGACGTAGGGTTTTACCTCCATCGAGAGGGCCCGAACCTGGGTAAAACATCGTGTCCCTCGTCTCCTGTTACCATCCGCCTAGACGCACAGTTCGGGACCCCTTACCCGAGATCCGCCGGTTTTGACACCGACATTGGTGCTTTCATTGAGAGTTCCTCTGTGTCGTCACCGATAGGCTCGATGGCATCTTCAACAAACGACGCTGTCCAGGGTGAGACTTTTCTCCCCGGACAGATCTTCGTATTCGGCGGCTTCGCACTGCGGGCTAATTCGTTTGGCCATCTGGAGCAGATCGAAAGCTACGCCCCTGGCCGTCAGGTCAGATTCGGAAGCCTAAACTTCACGGCCGATGTCCACGGAGACTTGATCTTCGACGGACCCGAGCCACAGCCAAGCGCGCCGCACTGTTGCGATGGGCATGACCTAGCTCTGCCGCCGAACAGTGCCTTGGTGGCCGCACACGAATCCGCTCCGGCCGTTGGTCCGGAGCAGGCTGCCCAGATAGAGGATCGGCGGATGGATGCCGCCTCGGGGGCTTCAACTGCTACGGCGATGGAGCCGAACACCAATCTTGTCCCTCGCAAAACTCGTGATTCCGAGGTGCCGGACTCCTTGCCGGACTCCGAACTTCCCACGCCCCTACCAATCAAATCGGATTGGGCGCCGGTTATGGAATTCACTGCCCCGGACATCTTCCAATACTCGCCTTTTGGCGATATCCTGAATTCACTAAAGCATCTCTCGTTATCAGGAGAGCCCTGGCCGGACTATGGCCAGGATGGTTGGGATGCGGACGACAAAGAAATTCAGAGCCCACCCACCACCCACTTTGTAGCCACTGTCGACGATCTAACCGACATGCTAGACTACGACTCCGAAGACATCGACGCTATGGATGATGATGCCGGAGACGAATAGGAACCAGCGCCTACAGGGCACTGGAAGACCACCTCGTCATATGACATATACATGGTGGATACCCTAAAAGATGGGGACGGCGAGGGAACAGCGGAGGCAGATTCTTTAAAGAAACAGCCCAAGCGCGAGCGTCAGCGGCGCCGCTCTAAATCCCGCCACAGCAAGAATGGACATTCCGGCACAGGAGATAATAACACCCCAGAAAGTGCCGAAGACAACCCCCTCCAGCAAGACTCAGCACAGGAGGATGCAGAAGCAAGCCCTCAGGAGAGGGCGGCGGACGAAGAGGTTGAGGATTACAACTATATGCCTCCCTCCGAAGACGAGGCAAGCCTCAACGATGACGAATTCGTCGTGCCCGAGGATCCCGTCGAACAAGAGCGTTTTAAACGCAGGCTTATCGCCACGGCAAACAGCCTAAAGAAAAAGCAGCAGCAGCTTCATGCTGATCAAGACCTGCTGGCCGATCGATGGACCGAGGTCCTCGCGGCCGAAGAGTATAAACTCGAACGCCCCTTCAAAAGCTATCCAAGACGCAAGCTGCTCCCCCGATTAGAGGAGGAAGCATACATACCTCCATCACCAGCGCACGATACGGCTGACCGACCACCCCGCGGTCGTGACAGAGAGGCATCCAGGCCCCCAGCCAAGACAGTACCCCAGAATCGCTCCAAAAGTACGAAGCCAAGAGGGAACGCGCCGGACTTGCGAGATATATTGGAGGACAAAGCAAGACAATCCAGATCCATCTATGGATCACGTGGGCGCCCCACAACCCATGACGAATACCGTCGTACCGGATATAATAACCCCGGCCGGGCCGAATACGGCAGACAGCGCTCTCTCGAGCTGCGTCGTGATATTGCTCAATACAGAGGCGCCGCACACCCACTATGCTTCACTGACGAAGTAATGGATCATCAAATTCCCGAAGGGTTTAAACCCGTAAACATTGAATCCTACGATGGCACAACAGACCCCGCGGTTTGGATCGAGGATTATCTTCTCCACATTCATATGGCCCGCGGCGACGATCTCCACGCCATTAAGTATCTCCCACTCAAGCTTAAAGGACCAGCTCGGCATTGGCTTAACAGCTTGCCTGCAGAGTCAATTGGGTGTTGGGAAGACCTGGAGGCCGCATTCCTTGATAACTTCCAAGGCACGTATGTGCGACCACCAGACGCCGATGACCTAAGCCACATCATTTAGCAGCCAGACGAATCGGCTAGACAATTCTGGACACGGTTCTTGACGAAGAAAAGTCAAATCGTCGACTGTCCGGATGCAGAGGCCCTTGCAGCCTTCAAGCATAACATCCGCGACGAATGGCTAGCCCGGCACCTGGGACAGGAAAAGCCGAAATCTATGGCAGCCCTCACATCATTAATGACCCGCTTCTGCACGGGAGAGGATAGCTGGCTAGCTCGCAGCAACAATCTTCATAAAAATTCTGGCAGTCCGGATACTAAGGACAACAACGGCAGGTCACGTCGAAACAAAAACAAACGTCGCATTAACGGCGACGACAAGGAGGATACGGCAGTCAACGCCGGATTCCGAGGCTCTAAACCCGGTCAACGGAAGAAGCCATTCAAAAGAACCACTTCGGGTCCGTCCAATTTGGACCGAATACTCGACCGCTTATGCCAGATACATGGCACCCCTGAAAAACCAGCCAATCACACTAATAGAGATTGCTGGGTGTTCAAACAGGCAGGCAAGTTCATCGCCGAAAACAATGACAAGGGGCTAAACAGCGATGACGAGGAGGAGACCCGACCGCCGAACAGTAGAGGACAGAAGGGTTTTCCCCCACAAGTGCGGATGGTGAACATGATTTACGCAACCCATATACCCTAGAGGGAGAGGAAGCGCGCACTAAGGGACGTCTATGCGATGGAGCCAGTCGCCCCGAAGTTCAATCCATTGTCCTCTTGTCCGATCACTTTCGATCGAAGAGACCATCCGACCAGCATACGCCATGGCGGATTCGCCGCATTGGTTTTAGACCCAATCGTCGATGGATTTCACCTCACGAGAGTCCTGATGGACGGCGGTAGCAGCCTGAACCTGCTTTATCAGGATACAGTGCGCAAAATGGGCATAGACCCCTCAAGGATTAAACCTACAAAGACAACCTTTAAAGGTGTCATACCAGGTGTGGAAGCCAACTGTACAGGCTCAGTAACACTGGAAGTGGTCTTCGGATCCCCGGACAATTTCCGGAGCGAGGAGTTAATCTTCGACATAGTCCCGTTTCGCAGCGGCTATCACGCTCTGCTCGGACGAACCGCGTTTGCCAAATTCAACGCGGTGCCGCATTATGCATACCTCAAGCTCAAGATGCCAGGCCCTCGTGGGGTCATCACGGTCAACGGGAATACAGAACGCTCCCTCCGAACGGAGGAACATACAGCGGCTCTCGTGGCAGAAGTACAGAGCATCCTCTTAAGGCAATTCTCGAGTCCGGCCATTAAACGGCCGGATACAGCAAAATGCGCTCGAAGCAATACCAACCAAGACCACCTGGCGCGAACAGAGCACGGGTAGCAATGCGGCCCGACCCCCGCCCGCGCATGATCGCAAGAATAACACTCCGCGTACATCATTACGCTTTGGGGATACCATGGGCGCAGGGGAAGGGGCACGATCGCAATGGACCCAGAGTGCGGTTCGACCACACCAGGGGCTCGCAAGTGTGCCCCCTTTTTATTTATTATTTTCCTTCTTTATGTACACAGGACTCCGGTAACCAGAGGCCCTGTCCGGTGGCGAACCTGCCGAACTCGTGATGCAACAGTCAGGGACGAAAGAAGGCTGCGACGAACACTCAGGTGGTCTCAATTTCGAGCATTAAATTCGATTATATACGCCAAATCCGCGGCTCACCCCTGGAGGGGGACATGTTTACTTAGTCCAAATCCCTTTCTTACCGCACTATTTGTATCAGTTCGCACTTATAGCAGACTTCCTTTAATAAATAATGCAGCACTTTTCGACTGCAATTACATTACCTTATATATATATATGTTCATTACACGACATCTTGCACCCGTACATTTTGGTACGGCTGAATACACCAGGGGCTTGTGTTCCCCGCATTATGGTGTGATAAGTTCGAACACTTTCACAGGTGCGGCACCCCGAACTTATAGCATTATATGAATCGGCTCCGAATCATGTCTTGGGTCAATAGTTGGGTTTGCCCGGCTCCCACGTTTTGGTGCCTTACGTTCCGTTCTGTCGGCTAAGGTGGCACTGGGAGAACCACTGCGATTGTGCCCCGGTTGAGCCGGGCGAGCGCCTCAATGGAGAAAGCTAAAACTGACTGGCATGATAAGGCGAGAGACTGGTCGCTGTTCGAGACGTTTTTTCGGGTCCTTAAACACTCATGCCGCTTCGAGCGAAGTTCTGGACAATGTCCGACGAAGGCGTGGATAGCGCCCCGGATTCGGCCTTCCGAATACCAGGGGCTTCGCTGAAATTTAAAATTATAGAATTCTATGGCTAAGTGAGAGTGTTCAAGCATTATAAGTCCGGTTGCCTTGTTCGCTGTGTTGAGCGCCTCCCTAGATGGACCCAAAAATGGGAACAAGAGCGCTCAAGGTTATCCCGAACACCCCAGCACTCGTGGCTTGGGGGCTGAAGCCAACGACTTGCCATCTCTCAGATTTTATACACGGCCGCACAGAAGGTAATATTTTAAATTAAACAAGCGTTGCTTAATGCGCACATGAACAAAGTCTTAGCGCAAAGGATAATACATAGCGAGTCTACTCAAAGATTACATTTCTGGGGCACTCATCCGCAATATCGCGGGCTCCCTTCAGGACAGTTTTATAATACATTTCAGGCGTACGATACTCCTTGCCCGGTAGCGGTGGGTCCCTGAGAAGCTTCTCCGCATCCAACCTGCCCCAATGCACCTTTGTGCGGGCAAGGGCCCGACGAGCACCTTCAATACAGGCGGAGCGCCTGATGACCTCCACCCAGGGGCATGCATCCACCAGCCGCCGCACGAGGCCAAAGTAGCTCCCAGGCATGGCCTGTCCAGGCCACAGCCGGACTATAAGGCCCTTCATGGCCTCCTCGGCTACCTTGTGGAGTTCGACCAGCTGCTTCAGCTGGTCACTTGGGGGCACCGGGTGTCCGGCCTCAGCGTACTGAGACCAGAAGACTTTTTCTGTCGAGCTCCCCTCCTCGCCATGATAGAATGCGGCGGCATCGGACGCACTACGCGGCAGATCTGCAAACACCCCTGGAGAGCTCCGAAAGCGGGTAAGTGTCAGGTATTTTACATTAACATGCTTGCTTTGCATGAAAAATGCCTTACCCGCCGTTATCTTCTTTACATCTTCAACCTCCTGAAGGGCCTTATGGGCCTCGGCCTTGGCGGACTTGGCACTTTCGAGAGCCGAGGCAAGCTCGGACTCTCGAGTCTTGGAGTCACGCTCCAAACTCTCATGTTTCTCCATGAGAGCCTAGAGCTCTTGTCGTACTTCCGCCACCCGTGCCTCCTGCTTCTCTTGCTCTTCCCGCTCCGCGGCCGCACTGCGTTCGGCCGCGGACAAAGCCTCCTTCAGGGCTACCACCTCGTTCGTGGCCCCTGCAATACCCATATTATCCTTGTTAATTTTATTGCAACCAAAATCCTTTTATGTAAGGTAAGCATTTAAAAGAGGTGTGACTCACCTTATTTGTCTTCGAGCTGCTTCTTGGCATGGCCGAGCTCTTGCTCGGACCGCTCCAGATCCTTTTTCAACACATCGACCTCCGCCGATAGTGCGGCAGAGGTCAGCAGCGCAGCCTGCAAACCCATATTGACATATTTTAAGCAACCCTGCGTATATCTTGTTAGATCCTCAGTCCGGCTTTTCTTTTCCGGACACCGAACTGAGCATCAGGGGCTACTGTCTGTGCGGTATTACATTACATAATTTTAACTTCTTACCTCAAAGCCTGTTAGAAGGCTGCTGCAGGCTTCGGTCAGCCCGCTTTTAGAAAGCTGAACCTTTTGAATAACCGCACTCATGATAGTGCGGTGTTCTTCCTCGATGGAAGCGCCTTTAAGCGCTTCCAGCAAGTTATCTAGCGCCTCCGGTTGGACGGAGGTCGCCGGTGTCACGGTCTTGCCCTTCTTTCAAAGGGGCCGCTTGCCGGACTCTGGAACCACTGCAGGTTCCGATGTATAGTCCGGCGCAAAGTCCGGGAGGCTGCCTGACGGCGCCTCCGGAGCCTCCTCCTAATGGGTCCCTCTCTGGGATCCCACCTCGGCGTCCTCGTCGGCGCATGGGGTAGAGGCAGTCGGAAGTGAATCCACATCCGACGGGGCCAACGACCCACTCGATGAGTCGGGGAGATCGTCATCGGCCGGACTACGGACAGAATGCGGCATTAAGGACACTACGCGACACGAAAGAAATTGCATATAAAGGATCCGGATACTTACGATCTTGCCGGACGCCTGGCCCTTGGAGGCAACTCATCCTCGCCAATGGTGGTGTTGGCGAAACTGTCCGGGGGGATAGTCCTCCCCCTCTTGGACCCTTCGGCCTCCCCTATTGGGGAAGCCTTCCTCTTCTTCTCTCCCTCCTCCGGGAGAGAGTACTCCTCCTCCTCCTCGTCTTCAGGGGAGGAGTACACCTCGTTGTCAGATGCCTGATTGCGGGAACTCTTTCGAGTCCCCGCGGCCACCTTCTTGGCCTTCTTCTCCGGCACCACGTGCGGTGCCGGAACCAGCAGCCCTGCTACGCGGGCGTTCTCTGGGTCTTCTGGCATGGGAGTCAGGCTGATGACCTGCTTGGCCTTCTCCATCCATTCCTGTCAAAGGAAAATACAAGAATGTAACGCCTCTAGAATCAATTTGATTACCACAAGTGTCCTGTAAAGGGGTTGAATCACTTACCTCGTCAGCCGGATGCTGCGAGCGAAATCCGCGATCTTCTGTCGCGGATGCGGGGGCTTCTGCGCCCTTAAATAGCACCCTCCAGGCGCCTTCGTATATCGTACCGAAGAGCCCGCTTAGCGCCTGGTGCTGTTCCGGATTAAACTCCCATAGATTGAATGCCCGTTCTTGGCATGGGAGGATCCGGCGGATGAGCATGACTTGGACCACGTCGACGAGCCTGAGCTTACCGCTCACCAGCTTCTGGATGCAGGCTCGGAGTCCCGTCAGCTCCTTCGGATTGCCCCACAACAAGCCCTTCTCTTTCCAGGAGGTGAGTTGCGTGGGGACGCCAGATCTAAACTCGGGGGCCGCCACCCATGTGGGCTTGCGTGGCTCGGTGATGTAGAACCACCCCGATTGCCACCCCTTGACGGAGTCCACGAAGGCCCCTTCGAGCCAAAGGACGTTGGGCAACTTGCCCAACATGGCGCCTCCGCATTCCGCTTGAGTGCCCTTCACAACCTTCGGCTTGACGTTGAAGGTCTTGAGCCACAGGCCGAAGTGGGGCCAGATGCAGAGGAAGGCCTCGCACACGACGATAAACGCCGAGATGTTGAGGATGAAGTTCGGCGCCAGATCGTGGAAATCCAGGCCGTAGTAAAACATGATCCCCCGGACAAATGGGTGCAGTGGAAAGCCCAGTCCGCGGAGGAAGTGGGGGAGGAAAACAACCCTCTCATGGGGCCCAGGGGTAGGGATGAGCTGCCCCTCGTTGGGCAGCCGATGCGCGATATCGCCGGAAAGGTATCCGGCGCTGCGCAGTTTGGTGATATGCTCCTCCTTAACGGTGGAGGCCAACCATTTGCCTCCCGCTCCGGACATATTCGGAGACGGTTGGGGCGGGATGCGCGAGCTTGGGCGTTGGAGCTTGAGTACGCGGAGATGGATAAGCAAAGGAGGAAGAAGGCGTAGGTGAGAAGGTAAATCCTTATCCCTTATATATAGGCGGACGAAAACCATGCGTCCCCACCGGCCTGATAAAACTAGCTTATCTCCCAAGCGCCACCATCAATGGCGCGGTTGGGTTACCCACGTCCGTATTGATGAGAATCCCGGAATAAGGGGAACACGATCTCTGCTTCGACAAGACGTGCCAAGGAAACCGCTTCGCTAAACATGCTGAGGTGGTATAGTAAAAAACGATTCAAACAAAGGCTTGGTAGCGGTGCGATGACACGCCGCATAATACGTCAGCAGATTGGACTGGTGTATGTTTTATTCTCTCTACGGTGGAATGTGGAATTTATTTTGCAGAGCCGGACACTATCCTGGTGTTCATGATCTTCTCTGGATTATTCAAGGAAGGAACCCGCCTTGCAATGCCGAACATTATGCGCGCCGGACTTATCGTCATTGAAGCCTGGTTCAGGGGCTACTGAGGGAGTCCTGGACTAGGGGGTGTCCGAGAACAGCCGGACTATCATCGTCCGCCGGACTCCAAGACTACGAAGATACAAGATTGAAGACTCCGTCCCGTGTCCGGATGGGACTTTCCTTGGCGTGGAAGGCAAGCTTGGAGATACGGATATGTAGATCTCCTATCATTGTAACCGACTCTGTGTAACCCTAGCCTCCTCCGGTGTCTATATAAACCGGAGGGCTTTAGTCCGTAGGACACAACATACATTACGACCATCATACCATAGGCTAGCTTTAGGTTTTAGCCTCCTTGATCTCGTGGTAGATCCACTCTTGTACTACCCATATCATCAATATTAATCAAGCAGGACGTAGGGTTTTACCTCCATCGAGAGGGCCCGAACCTGGGTAAAACATCGTGTCCCTCGTCTCCTGTTACCAACCGCCTAGACGCATAGTTCGGGACCCCCTACCCGAGATCCGCCGGTTTTGACACCGACAAGGAGTTCATGTATTCACCATGTGCTAATGCTTTGTTCCGGTACTCTATTAAAAGGAGGCCCTAATATCCCTTAGTTCCCAATAGGACCCCGCTGCCATGGGAGGGTAGGACAAAAGATGCCATGCAAGGTCTTTCCATAAGCATGTATGACTATTTACGGAATACATGTGTGCATTATATTTATGAACTAGAGCTAGTGTTGTATCGCCCTGGGTTATGACTGTCTCTTGATGAATATCATCCAACAAATTATCGATCCAATGCCTACGATTTTCCTACAGATTGTTTCTGCTAAGTTACTATTGCTACTGTCACTATTGCACTTGCTACAAAACCATTGCTATCATTGTTACTGTTACTATTGTTGTTGCCATTACTATCAAAATCATCATACTACTTTGCTACTGATCACTTTGCTGCAGATAATTAATCTCCAGGTGTGGTTGAATTGACAACTCAGCTGCTAATACTTGCAAATATTGTTTCGCCCCCCTATTGTCGAATCTATAAATTTGGGTGTTGAATACTCTACCCTCGAAAACTGTTGCAATCCCATATACTTGTGGGTTATCAAGACCTTTTGCTGGCGCCGTTGCCGGGGAGCATAGCTATATTTGTCGAGTCACTTGGGATTATTATCATATTATCACTATGAAGAATCTGAAGGATGCTAAGAGTAAGATTTTTCCCTCTAAGATGAGGGGAGGTAAGGAACTGTCATCCAGCTCCGCTTTAGATTCACCTTCTGTTATAAGTAAGCTTGTAACACCACCACATGTTTTTAATTTTGATATGTCACAAGTTGTTGATGATGCTACTTCTGCTATGAATGCTACTCATTATGATGCTAGTACCTAGCTTAATGATAATGTGCCACTAGGTGAATTTCTTGATGAACAAATAGCTAGAGTAAGACAGCATGATATTGTTGAAACTGATGATGACCTTGCAACTGAAAATCTTGAAAAACCTACTAGAACTAGCCCTCCTAAATATGAATTGCCAAAGGTACGGGAAGGTTAGGCTATGAGTGAGGAGGAAACTAGAGATATTCTTGCTTGTAAGGATAGAGATGATCTAGAAAAATTATTATGCAAGTATAAAGAAAGATCTTTGAATGCTAAAATGAAATGCGACCCTAAGTTTGCTACTTCACCTATATTTATTGACGATAAGGATTATGAATTCTCTGTTGACCCAGAGGTAATTATTTTGGTTGAATATGATCCTTTCCATGATTATGAAACTGAAACTGTTGTCTCACATCTTACTAAGTTGAATGACATAGCCACTCTTTTTGCTCATGATGAGAAGATTCGCTATTATTATATCCTCAAATTATTTCCGTTCTCATTAAAGGGTGATGCTAAAGCTTGGTACAATATTCTTGCTCCTGGTTGTGTGTGTAGTCCCCGGGATATGATTTATTACTTCTCAAATAAATATTTCCCTACTCATAAGAAACAAGCTGCCTTGCAGGAAATATTTAACTTTGTGAAAATTGAAGAAGAGAGTCTCCCACAAGCTTGGGGGAGGCTTCTCCAATTGCTTAATGCTTTGCCTGATCATCCTCTTAAGAAAAATGAAATACTTGATATCTTCTATAATGGACTAACCGGTGCTTCTAGGGATTTCCTAGATAGTTGTGCTGGTTGTGTTTTCAGGGAACGAACTATTGAGCAAGATGAAGAATTACTGAACAACATACTAAAAAATTATGATGCTTGGACGCCTCCTGAAACACCGCCAAAACCCACTCCAAAGAAGAGGGGTATTCTATATCTCAGACCTTCTGAAATATCTTTGCAAATGGTTGACGAATCAACTGCCATACCTATCGGTATTTGTGAGGATGTGCCCGTTGTTGTTGCTAATGTTACTATTCTGACTGACTTTGTTATACTTGAGATGCCCGAGGACAACAACATGTTGGTTATCCTTGGTAGACCCTTCTTGAATATTGCAGGAGCTGTTCTTGATTGCAATAAAAGCAAGGTCACTTTTCATATCAATGGTAATGAGCATATGGTGCACTTTCCGAAGAAACAATTCCAAGTGAATGGTATTAATTTTATTGAAAAATCTCTGACAATCACTATTGGAAGTTTTCAACTACCTCTACCTACTGTTAAAAAGAAGTATGAAATGCTTATTGTTGGGGACATTCATATCTCCCTTGAGGTAACTTGGTGATTTACAAAATTTCTTTTGTTTCATGCTAATCGAAAGTGGTTGTTAATAAGACTTGATCAACCTCATTAATGGATCATTTTTTAGAGGTTCGAAGTTGATGAATTTAGTGAGTACTATCTTCTGTCACTACCTTTTGTTTCCTGTTTTTGTTAGTTAGATAAAATAAAATGCCATGCCTTGTCTGTTTTCTAAGTTTTCCGTGCAATAAAAAATGACCCAAAAATAAAGGTTCTCGGAATGCTCTGAAATTTTAATAAGATTTTTTCCTTAATATTTATGACTTTCTGGTGCAAATAATATTAGAGAGAGGTGCACCAGGTGGGCACAACCCACCTAGGCGCGCCAGGACCCCCGGGCGCGCCCTGGTGGGTTGTGGTTCCCACATGGGCCCACTCACTTATCTCTTCTTCCCACATCACCACATTCCTCCAGAAAAAAATCACCATTGCTATGTCTCTCGTGTTCTTGCTCCCGAAACCGCGGATTTCGATCTCTTTGCTCGAAGCTCCATTTCAGAAACTGTTTCAGGGAATTGTTGCTTGATATGTGACTCCTCCATGTGTCCAATTAGTTTTTGCTTTAGTGTTTTATATTTTGAATAATTAGGTACTCTTGGTGTTGCTGCAGATGAGCTTGCATGTTGAATTCTTAGAGTTCTAAGTAGTTTGAAAGCTTGCTATGGCCTCTATACATCCCTATGAGTAGTTGCTTACAATCTTATGAAGTTTCGTTGAGAAAAATTTTGTGGACTAAAAATTTCGGAATTTTTGTTCTTGGGAAAAAGATGAGTTTCTTTAGGAAGTTTGCTTCCAATAAGAGCTTCAAGGGAGTTATTGGGGAGTCATCTGATAGCGATCTCCATACCCGGAGATTGGCGGAGTTACGGCCGTGCGAATGGTCGCATAATTCGTCCGTGGAAGGGGCCAAAATCCTTCAAGAGTTTGCACAATACGCTGCTAGTGCCGGCCTCACCGACTTCATCGCAGCTGAATGCGAACAGTACTATCTCCTCAAAAATTCCTTTGTGCAAAATTTTCATTTCCATTCTAGGAATAAACCCCCTAAGGTGCAGTTTAATTTATATGCTGAAAACCACCAGATACCACTTACTGAATTTTGTGACATATGCATCCTTCCTTCTGATGGTGGTTTGGTAGAGCCTAGGCCCGCAGAGTTTGATGGTTTTTACCGTACTCTGGCAGTGGGGGATGAGAGAGTAGTATCGGGTGTCACCGCTACTAGCTTGCATTTTCCTGTTGTACATTATTTTGCTCTATTCATTGCAAAGTGCTTACTTGCTAGAGAGAAGGTAGGTGCACTTAGCGCTCCAGACTTTGTTGTTTTATGTCGTGCACTTTATGGCGACAACACTTATAGCTTGGGAGCTATTGTGGCACGTCGTCTTCACATTAACAGATCCAAGGGTAAAATACATGGGGGCATTTACGCTACTCGCTTGGCAACTCACTTTAACGTGCAAATACGCCACCATGATCATCCTTTACCCAAGGTTTACCTAGATCAAACAGCTATGGAAGACCACCAGTTTATTGCTGCTGATTACCCTGGTATTCCTATTCCATACAACTTAGTTTTCAGTGTGAGAACTCATGATATTATTTCATTGCCTGCACCTGCTTTGTTTGATCATATTGCCAGGGGTGGATACAGGATTATGCCTGAGGACATTGTCGCTTACCGGAACAACCTGTCTGCGGCATAGGAGGAGGCTCAACAGTGGGACCCTCAGGTGCCCGCTCCCCAGCACTTCAACATAGGACCTCATGGCTTCTACGACCGGTGATTACCAAGTTAGGCCAAAAGCCTAAGCTTGGGGGAGTACGTATTTCCACCGACATTACATTCATGTTCACACATTTCATTCCAGTTATCGATGTTCACACTTTTCCATTGTATTATCCATGCTAGATTTATTTTCTCTCTCTCTTCTTGTGTGTTTGAAAAACTTTGAGAAAATCAAAAAAAATATTTCTTGGTTCTTTTTTATTTTTCTTCCTAGTTTAAATTGTTGTAGCACTAAAAAGAAAACCCAAAAAGATTTCCATGTTCTTCTTTTACTTGTGGGGAGCTTTCCTGTGTAAATAGTTTTTCTCGTTTTTGCTTTTCCCTTTTTATTTGCCTGTTTACGAAAAACCAAAAAGTCCAAAAATATTTCAGTGTGTTTCTCTAAATTTCTTTTCTTTTTATTGAGTCTTACCGAGGAGAAGACCACGATGAAAATGTTGAGTGGCTCTCATTTGCATTATCGTTATCTAACAAAGAGCCCATATTACCTTGTCTTCTCCCTTTGAATAAAATGTTTTCAGATTCCAGCTTAGTCCACGGCACTCTTGCACTATTATTATTTTCAAATCGTTCGGTCGTGCAAGTTTCTACCTCTTGAGCACTGTGTTGGTTTTACCTTGAAGAGGAAAGGGTGATGCAGCAAAGTCCCTCAGTTTTTGAAAACCAAGGTATCAATCCAGTAGGAGGCTCCTCACAAGTCCCTCGTACCTACACAAACAAACAAGAACCTCGCAACCAACGCGATAAAGGGGTTGTCAATCCCTTCACGGCTGAGGGACTCCTGGATTAGGGGGTCCTCAGACAGCCGGACTATATGCTTATGCCGGACTGTTGGACTATGAAGATACAAGATTGAAGACTTCGTTCCGTGTCCGGGTGGGACTCTCTTTTGCGTGGAAGGCAAGCTTGGCAATTCGGATATGTAGATTTCCTTCTCTGTAACCGATTCTGTGTAACCCTAGCCCCCTCCGGTGTCTATATAAACCGGAGGGTTTAGTCCGTAGGACAAGAACAATCATAATCATAGGCTAGCTTTAGGGTTTAGCCTCTACGATCTCGTGGTAAATAAACTCTTGTAATACTCACATCATCAAGATCAATCAAGCAGGAAGTAGGGTATTACCTCCATAGAGAGGGCCCAAACCTGGGTAAACATTCTGTCCCTCGCCTCCTGTTACCATTAGCCTTAGATGCACAATTCGGGACCCCCTACCCGAGATCTGCCGGTTTTGACACTAACATTGGTGCTTTAATTGAGAGTTCCACTATGTCGTCACCATAAGGCTTGATGGCTCCTTCAATCATACAACAATGTGATCCAGGGTGAGGTTTTTCTCCCCGGACAGATCTTCGTATTCAGCGGCTTCGCACTGCGGGCCAACTCGCTTGGCCATTTGGAGCAGATCGATAGCTACGCCCCTGGCCATCAGGTCAGGTTTGGAAGCCTGAACTACACCGCCGACATCCGCGGAGACTTGATCTTCGACGGATTCGAGCCCATGATAGATGCACCGAACAGTCACGATGAGCATGACTTAGATCTGCCATCGAAAGGTGTTCGGGAGATCACACATGCGGCTGCCCCGGCTCTTAATCTGGAGCAGATCGTGCCATCCGAGGACGGGTGGATGGACCCCGCCACGGAGGCTGCACACACAGCGGCGATAGAGCCAAACACAGACTTCACCTTCAATGAGGTCTGCGTCGTCGGACCCCCGGACTTGTCTCTGGCCGCAGGCTCCGAACCGCGTATATTCGCACCCATCGAACCTAATTGGGCGCCGATCATGGAATTTACCTCCGCGGATATCTTTCAGCACTCGCCCTTGAGAGACGTGCTAAACTCGTTGAAATCTCTCTCCCTGTCAGGAGACTCCTTGCTGAACTATGTCCGGCTTGAGTGGGAAGCGTATGACGAAGAAATTCGTTCCTACCCACCACCCACTTAATACCCACTGTTGATGACTCAACCGACATGCTTGATTTCGACTCCGAAGACATTGACGGTACGAACGATGATGCCTGAGAAGAATAGGAACCACTACCCACAGGGCGCTGGACAACCACCTCATCATATGATATATACATGGTGGACACACCCAAAGAAAACAACGGCGATGAACGGAAGGATGCAACGGAGGATAATCCTCTGGAGAAGCAACCAAAGCGCCGACGTAAGCGGCGCTGCTCTAAATCCCACCACAGCAAAAACAGCGATAACGGCACAAGAAATAATAATACCCCGGACGACACCAAAGGTAACGACCACCCCATGAACCCAGCGATGTAGCGGGATGAGCCGGGGGACGGCGAACATAGTCCGGGGCCGCTGTCCAATCACAGCGATGCCGAAGATAAAACTTATAAACCTGTCTTCTGAGAGGAGAACAGTCCGCACGACGATGCACTCATCATCCCGGAGAAGCATTTGGAACAAGAGAACCTCCACAAAAGGCTTATCGCCACCGCGAGGAGCTTGAAGAAGCAGAAGCAAAGGCTTAAGGCTGCGCAGGATACGCTCAACAAGAGATGGAACAAAGTGCTCGACACTGACAAAAAATATGGTGGCGATCGCCACACAAAGAGCTACCCAAAACACAAGCTGCTGCCCGAATTCGACGACGAGGCTATGGAGCCCATCCCGCCAAAAAATAATACGGCCGATCTACCAGACCGACCACCCCGTGGCCGAGACAGAGCGGCTAATGACGCCGCACACAAGTCAACACATGATCTACGTGAGCACCTGGAAAAAAGAGCCGGTATGGCCAGGTCCATCTATGATCTAGGAAGCATGCTCCTACGCAGGATCATGGCCACCAAAACGACTATACTGGTCGAATAACAGCTCGGAATCAATACCGAACACTACATCCGTTAGAAGCATGCCATGGCACATACAAATACAGGGGTGTCATGCACCCCCTGTGCTTCACCGATGATGTACTGGATCATGAACTTGCAGAGAGGTTCAAACCCATGAACATCGAGGCATACGACGGAACAACAGACCCTGCAGTCTGGATCGAGGACTTCATTCTTCATATCCATATGGCTCGCGGAGACGATCTCCACGCCATCAAATACCTGCCCCTCAAGTTGAAAGGACCAGCTCGGCACTGGTTGAAAAGCCTCCCCGAAAACTCAATTGGAAGTTGGGAGTAACTTGAGGACGCTTTTAGGGCTAATTTTCAAGGGACCTATGTCTGACCTCCGGATGCAGACGATTTAAGTCACATAATCCAACAACCTGGAGAGTCAGCCCGAAAGCTTTGGAATAGATTTCTCACCAAAAGAACCAAATCGTGGACTGCCCGGATGCCGAAGCCTTAGCGGCTTTCAAACACAGTGTCTGGGACGAATGGCTTGCCAGACACCTCGGCCGGGAAAAACCAAGGACAATGGCAGCCCTAACAAGCCTTATGACCCGCTTTTGCATGGGCGAAGACAGTTGGTTGGCCTGCAGCGGCACCAGCGACCCAGGCACATCCAAAATCAGGGACGGCAATGGGAAGCCGCGACGCAATAAAAACAAGCATCCAAATAATGAAGACAGTCCAGACAACACGGTGGTAAACGCCGGATTCAGGGGCTCTTGACTCGGTCAACGGAAAAAGCTATTTAAAGGTAGCAGAGATGGATCGTCCAGCCTAAACAAAATTCTAGACAGATCATGTCAGATTCATGGCACCCCTGAGAAACCTTCGAATCACACTGTCAGTGTCAAAACCGGCGGATCTCGGGTAGGGGGGTCCCGAACTATGCGTCTAAGGCTAATGGTAACAGGAGGTAGGGGACACGATGTTTTACCCAGGTTCGGGCCCTCTTGATGGAGGTAATACCCTACTTCCTGCTTGATTGCTCTTGATGATATGAGTATTACAAGAGTTGATCTACCACGAGATCATAGAGGCTAAACCCTAGAAGTTAGCCTATGATTATGATTATTGTTGTCCTACGGACTAAACCCTCCGATTTATATAGACACCGGAGGGGGCTAGGGTTACACAGAGTCGGTTACAGAGAAGGAAATCTACATATCCAAATTGCCAAGCTTGCCTTCCACGCAAAGGAGAGTCCCATCCGGACACGGGACGAAGTCTTTAATCTTGTATCTTCATAGTCCAAAAGTCCGGCCAAAGTATATAATCAGGCCGTCCGAGGACCCCTCTATCAAGGACTCCCTCAGTAGCCCCTGAACCAGGCTTCAATGACGATGAGTCCAGCGCGCAGATTGTCTTCGACATTGCAAGGCAGGTTCCTTCTTCGAATACTCCATAGAAGATTTCGAACACAAGAATCGTGTCCGACTCTGCAAAACAAATTCCACATACCACCGTAGAGAGCACAATATTCCACAAACCTAATCTGCTGACAACTTTTCACAGCGTGACTGAGAGAGTCCTGGATAAGGGGGGTATCCGGACAGCTGGACTGTGTACAACGTCCGGACTATTGAGGCGTGAAGATACAAGACTCAAGACTTCGGCCCGTGTCCGGATGGGACTTTCCTTGGCATGGAAGGCAAGCTTGGCGATCCGGATATCATATTTCCTTCCTTGTAACCGACTCCATGTAAACCCTAGCCCTCTCCGGTGTCTATATAAACCGGAGAGGTTGGTCCTTAGAAGGCCGATCACAATTACATTCATACCATCATAGGCTAGCTCCTAGGGTTTACCCTCTACGATCTCGTGGTAGATCTACTCTTGTACTACCCATATCATCAATATTAATCAAGCAGGAAGTAGGGTTTTACTTCCATTGAGAGGGCCCGAACCTGGGTAAACACCTGTGTCCCTTACTTCTTGTTACCATCAGCCATGACGCACAGATCGGGACCCCCTACCCGAGATCCGTCGGTTTTGACACCGACATTGGTGATTTCATTGAGAGTTCCTCTGTGACGTCGCCGTCAGGCTCGATGGCTCCTTCAATCGTCATTAACGACGCTGTCCAGGGTGAGACTTTCCTCCCCGGACAGATCTTCGTGTTCAGCGGCTTCGCGCTGCAGGCCAATTCGCTTGGCCACTTAGAGCAGATAGATAGCTATGCCCCCGGCCATCAAATAAGTTTCGGAAACCTGAACTACACGGCGGATATCCGCGGAGACTTGATCTTCGACGGATTCGGGCCAGCGCCAGAAGCGCCGAACGGTCGCGATGAGCACGGCTTAGACCTGCTGTCAGACGTAGCTCGGGATATTGTCCCGGCAGAAGCCTCGGATATAAATCCGGGGCAGGTTGCTTCGCCTAAAGACGGAGGGCTGGACCCCGCCCCGCAGGCTGTACCTTCATCGGCGATGGAGCCGAACACAGGTTTCACCTCTAAGGAACCTGTGACTCCGGACCCCCGGATTCATACCCGGACACAGGTTCCAGTCCGCGCGCCCCCGAGCCCGCCGATCCTGGTTGTGCTCCGGTGATGGAGTTCACCGCGGCGGACGTTTTTCAGCACTCACCCTTTGGCGACGTGTTGGACTTATTGAAGTCTCTCTCCCTGTCAGGAGACACCAGGCCGAACTATGTCCGGCTCGAGTGGGAAGCAGACAACGACGGAATTCATTGCGCACCCACCACCCACTTCATTGCCACGATCGATGATCTAACCGACGTGCTTGACTTCGACTCTGAAGACATCGACGGTATGGACGATGATGTAGGAGAATCACAGGAGCCACCGCTCACCGGGCGGTGGACGGCCACCTCCTCATATGATATATATATGGTGGACACTCCGAAGGAAACTAATGGCAATGAGGCAACAGAGGACAACCCCTCGGGTAGAAAATCAAAGAATGGGCGTCGTCGGCGCCGCTCCAAGCCCCGCCATAGCAACACAGGCCCCGGAGGCGAAAATAATCCGGATGGCACCGAAGAAGAATATGACCCTGACCAGCCCGCCTTTGAGCAGGCTGAACAGGAAGACGAGCAGGTCACCCCAGAAGAACAGGCGACAGACGCATACCCGAAGGAGGACAACTACATGCCCCCTCCGAAGACGAGATCAGCCTCGGGGACGACGAGTTCGGCGTACCTGAGGATCCCGTGGAGCAGGAGCGCTTCAAGCGTAGGCTTATGGCCAATGCAAGGAGCCTGAGGAAGAAGGAGCAGCAACTACAAGCTAATCAAGACCTGCTCACAGATAGATGGACTGAAGTCCTGGCAGCCGAGGAATATGGACTCGAACGCCAAACGGCTGACTGGCCACCCCGTGGCCGGGATAAAATGGGATACCAGCCTGGATACCAGCCCGGATACCAGCCCGTAGCCCCACGCCGATACACTACGGCTCAGGGCAACAGGCACGACCTGCAAGATATTCTGGACAATAAAGCAGGACAGACAAGATCGATCTACGGATCGAGGGGGCGTGCCCCAGCGCGTGACGACGACCGTCACGTCGGATACACCATCAACAAATCCGGCCGGGCCGAACATAGCAACCCTGATCAATCCGACCTATGTAGCCACATAGCCCGACACAGAGGCACCGCACACCCCCTCTGCTTCATGGACGAAGTAATGGATCATGAATTCCCAAAAGGGTTCAAACCCATAAACATCGAATCATACGATGGCACAACAGACCCCGCAGTATGGATCGAAGATTTCCTTATCCACATTCACATGGCCCGCAGAGATGATCTACACGCCATCAAGTACCTCCCCCTTAAGCTCAAAGGACCAGCCCGACACTGGTTAAGCAGCCTGCCAGCAAATTCCATTGGCAGTTGGGAAAACCTGGAAGGTGCATTCCTTGACAACTTCCAGGGCACATATGTACGACCACCAGATGCTGATGACCTCAGCCACATTACTCAACAGCCCGGAGAGTCAGCTCGGAAATTCTGGACTCGGTTCCTCACTAAAAAGAACCAAATAGTCGACTGTCTGGACGCCGAAGCCCTGGCGGCTTTTAAGCATAATATCCGTGACGAGTGGCTCGCTCGACACCTCGGCCAGGAAAAACCCAAGTCTATGGCAGCTCTCACAACCCTAATGACCTGTTTTTGTGCGGGTGAGGATAGATGCTTGGCTCACAGCGGCACCACGCTACATTCCGGCACTTCGGATGGCTGCGATGCCAACAGCAAGCCACGGCGCAACAGACATAAGAGATGGAACAACGGCGACAGCACGGAAGACACGACAGTCAACGCTGGATTCAGCGGACCTAAATCCGAACAGCGGAAAAAGCCGTTCAAAAGAAATAATCAGGGACCGTCCAGTCTGGACCGCATACTAGAGTGCTCGTGCCAAATTCATGGCACACCGGACAAACCAGCCAACCACACTAATAGAGACTGCTGGGTGTTCAAACAGGCCGGCAAGATAAATGCCGAAAACAAGGACAAGGGGCTGCACAGCGACGATGACGATGAGCCCCGGCGTCCGAATACAGGGAGGCAGAAGAAATTCCCCCCCCCCCCTGTTGAAAACGGTCAATATGATCTATTCCACCCACATCCCCAAGCGGGAACGGAAGCGGGCACTACGGGACGTCTATGCGATGGAGCCAGTCGCCCCCAAGTTCAACCCGTGGTCCGCTTGTCCGATCACCTTTGACCGTAGGGATCACCCTACCAGCATCCGTCACGGCGGCTCAGCCGCATTGGTCATAGACCCAATCATTGACGGATTCCACCTGACGCGTGTCCTTATGGACAGCGGCAGCAGCCTGAACCTGCTTTACCAAGACACAGTGCGCAAGATGGGCATTGATCCTTCAAGGATCAAGCCCACCAAAACCACCTTTAAAGGTGTTATTCCTGGAGTAGAGGCCCGCTGCACGGGTTCTATAACATTGGAAGTGGTCTTCCGATCCCTAGACAACTTCAGGAGCGAAGAGCTGATCTTCGACATCGTCCCCTTCCGCAGTGGCTACCATGCTGCTCAGGCGAACCACATTCGCAAGATTCAATGTGGTGTCGCACTACGCATATCTCAAGCTCAAGATGCCGGGACCACGCGGGTCATCACTGTCAACGGAAATATGGACCACTCCCTTCGAACAGAAGAGCATACGGTAGCCCTCGCGGCAGAAGTACAATGCGGCCTCCTCCAACAAACCAATCCGGCGACAACCTCAAGCACTATCAAACGAGTCCGGAGCACCCCGCAACAGGATCAACACGAATGTCAAGATCGTGATTAGTAGTCCGGCCTCCACTCAAGCCCCTCCAAAGCAGCATTCGTGCCACGCGTACACAATTACGCACTCAAGATACCTTGGGCATAGGCGGAGGCGCATCAACGACCCAGTCGATAATGCGGGTAACCGCTAAATACTTTCATACTCTTTCCCTTCTACCTTTCAGGACAACGCGCTAGTGCAGCATCCTCAGAAGAGCCGAATCGCTGGACTCATATGGAAGAGACACCCAAGGAGGCAACAGACGTTGTGCGCAGAAGGAAATACCCAGGTGGAATCTATTTACGATCATTATACCTGCTTCATCTATCTGTACACAGCTCGCCCCTGGATAGGACATGTCAAATAGTCCTATTTTTATCTCTTCTTAATGCATCCATTGTAAACATACGCCTAAACGTATATTTCGCCAAATGGAGATTATATATAGCGTCAGCTTATTATCCTTATCTGAGTATTTTTCTCTTATAAATGTTTACTTGGTATTGCATCCGTACACCTTGGTACGGCCAGTTTGCCAGGGGCTTCTTATGACGCCCCGTAATATGGCAACTAAAAGTCCGAACATGATAAATAGTGCGGCACCTCGAACTTATTGCATTATATGCATCAGCTCCGAATCATGTCTTGGGTCTACAGTTGGGATAGCCCGGCTCCCTTGTTTTGGTACTCCCAAGATGCGACCCTATACTAAAGGAACTCGAAGGTCCCACCAAGGATAGAAGCGCATCTTGAAGACGCTTTTGCAAGGTGGATATCATTACATCAACATTACATAATAGTGGGGATACATACAAAAGGAATACAATGCCACACGAATACAACATCATCTTACAAAAGAGCATCATCCAACTATGGATGAAACACAAACAGAAACTCGAACGACATCCACCCTGCTAGCCCAGGCTGCCGACCTGGAACCTATCCCCTGATCGAAGAAGAAGCAGAAGAAGAAACTCAAGCAAGCAAGCATCCCTCTTGCGTCAAGATCGGCGCAATCTGTACCTGCAACTGTTGTTGTAGTAATCTGTGAGCCGCGAGGACTCAGCAATCCCATTACCATGGGTATCAAGACTAGCAAAGCTTAATGGGAAAGGAAGGGGTAAAGTGGTGAGGTTGCAGCAGCGACTAAGCATGATATGGTGGCTAACATACGCAAATAAGAGCGAGAAGAGAAGCAAAGGAATGGTCGTGAAGCTAGTAATGATCAAGAGGTGATCCTGAACTCCTACTTACGTCAAGCATAACACAGAAACCGTGTTCACTTCCCGGACTCCGCCGAAAAGAGACCATCACGGCTACACACACGGTTGATGCATTTTAATTCGGATCTGGTGTCAAGTTATCTACAACCGGACATTAACAAATTCCCATCTGCCACATAACCGCGGGCACGGCTCTCGAAAGTTTATACCCTGCAGGGGTGTCCCAACTTAGCCCATGATAAGCTCTCGCAATCAACGAAGGATATTCCTTCTCCCAGGAAGACCCGATCAGTCTCGGAATCCCGGTTTACAAGACATTTCGACAATGGTAAAACAAGACCAGCAAAGCCGCCCGATGCGTCGACATCCCGATAGGAGCTGCACATATCTCGTTCTCAGGGCAACACCGGATAAGCGAAGCGTACAGGTACCGGCGTAACCCAAGTTGCCAAGGGATGGTCCCGCACGGTGCTCTAGGTTGGACCAACACTTAGTCAAGCATTGGCCCGGGGGGGCTATAATAAAGATGACCCTTGGGTTAATTACTCCCAAGGGAAAAGTAGGTGGTGGTGAGGCAAATGGTAAAACCAAGGTTGGGCCTTGCTGGAGGAGTTTTATTCAAAGCGAACTATCAAGGGGTCCCATAAATCACCCGACCGCGTAAGGAACGCAAAATCCGGGAACATAATACCGGTATGACGGAAACTAGGGCGGCAAGAGTGGAACAAAATACCAGGCATAAGGCCGAGCCTTCCACCCTTTACCAATTATATAGATGCATTAATAATATAAGAGATATTGTGATATCCCAACATAACCCTGTCCACCATGGAGCAATCTTCAACTTCACCTGCAACTAGCAACGCTATAAGAGGGGCTGAGCAAAGTGGTAACATAGCCAAACAACGGTTTGCTAGGAATGGTGTCAAACGTTAGAGGTTCATGGCAATTTGGGAGGCTTGAAGAGCAAATGATAGGTAACGCAGCAAAGCGATAGAACGAAGCAACTAGCATAGCAATGATAGTAGTGAGATCCAGGGTAGCGGTCATCTTGCCTGAAGTCCCGCTAGGAACAAGAACGAGTCCATGAAGAAGATGAAGCCACGAAGACGAACCAAGCGTAGACGAAAGAAGCCTCACGATCGCAACGAAACGGGAACTATCGAGAAGAAGCACACAACATGGTAAACACACCACACATAGACAAGACATGATGCACAACAAGCATGATGCATGACAAAGCTACATAAAGCTACTCATGGCAAGAGACAATGCAAACAAGAACAACACATCAAGGCAAGTTTAAATGAGGCCGGAACAACATATAACACTTCCGGTAAGTCCTCATATGCAAATCTAGAAATTGGTCCAGATCTGAATAAACCTTATGTTCAATTTGTTAAACAGCAAGTTAAGATGCACCAAGATGATCTACACGAGATTCTAGTCAAGTTGCATATAAAGTTCATTAGATTTGGAGCTACGGCCTAGAAGATATGAGCAAAACAAGTTAAGCATGGCATTGATGCAAAATGCATACAAACATCAAAAAACACCTCAAAACAAGGATTCAACATGGTAATATGAAGCTACATGCAAAATCTAGCAAGTTTCATATAGAGCACACTCAAAACGGAGCAACGGTTCAACACATACACTCTATACAAGTCATAACAACAATCTGTCCAAAACAGCAACTAGGCATATTGCAAGCATCAAAACAATAAGCTACAGCATCCCAACATAATAACAAAAGGCATGGGCATGAAGTACAGGTAAATCATAAAAAAACATGAACACTGAGCTATCTGCAGAAATCACTAGAACATGCTCAAAAGGACATCGGAAGATTGCAAATAATAACAGTTTCAGACTTAGCAGGAAATAACATCAGGTTGCAATGTTTAGAGCTATCAAACAACATGTTACAGGAATATGCAGGAAATAACATCAGGTTGCAATGTTTAGAGCTATCAAACAACATGTTACAGGAATATATCATGGCAAACAAAGGCATGGCATGATACTACTAAATGCATAGAACAAAAGTCCCTTACTGAACATGAGCCAAAAAGGATCAGAAGATAAGATGGCACCCATGTAAACATGGCAAGTTATATTACAGATTCAAACATGGCAGGAACAACAATAAGTAGGCATGTTGGTAAGCTTGAACCACTCACTACAGAGAAATACATGGCATGGCAAGGCAACCAACAGTAAGAAGACATGTTTGTGAAGCTCTAAATGGCAAGATCAAGTTCATAGGGTGCATGGATCACTAGAAAAGCATATGGCCAAAACTGAACTTCATGTTAACAGGTTGACAGCAACATTATTTAGCAACTTTGGAGCAAGATTACAACAAGCTACGGTAGTCTATAAATGCAACCAGGGGCATGAATGGATAGATCATAACATGTATAACAATACATACTTAGTGAACATCTCCAGAATAATGCACGAAATGACTTGTAGAAGCATGTTTACATAGCAACAAAATATAACAGAAACAGTCTAGCAAAACAGCAACAGCAAGTACCCTCCTTAACAAGCTCGATGCACTCAGCACACAAATCACAAAAATACATGGATGGCACCCCTGGAAAGATGGCATGGCATAGATCAAAACACATGTAGACATCAACCTCATAGGATGCACACATCAAACATGGCAAAAATGACAAAACAGCAAGTTCATAACAGTTTCAGCAGATTAACATCAACATGAACTCTTCCAACAGCATTTCGGGCATCAAGATGAGCTCAAATGAAAATGATGCAATGGAATGAAATTAATTACTCGTTGAGGCAAACAATTTGACATATTACACGCATGAAACGGAGTAGTATTCAGAGAGTTATAGCATGTTTAACATGGCAACAGAATGTGAATATCTCGGGGACTTAGGCAAAAATCACCTCGGGGAAGCTGGACGGGATCGTGCGGGATGGAGGGAACCGGGACGGGGCGCGGGCGTTTGGATGGCAGGGCGGGTGGATCTCATCCCACCCGCCGGATCCAGCGACGAG
>NC_041389.1:84221673-84228743 GCF_002162155.2 Triticum dicoccoides
GTCGGGGTCGCAGCGGCGGCGAGACGCCGCGGCGGCAGGCAGCGGCGGCCGGGGCCGCGGCCGGCGGCGGCGGAGGCGAGGTGGCGGCGGCGCGGCGATCCGGCGGCGGGCGCGATGCGCGGGCCGGGCGGCGGCGGCGCGAGGGCCCGCGCGGGCCCGCGATGGGCTCCACGGGCCGGCGACGAAGTGGGCGCGGCGGCACCACGTGGCGGCCTCCGGCTGTCTGCGGGCGCGGGCGGACATGTCCGGGCGGCGGGTGGACGTGTCCGTCGGCGGAAGGAGGAAGAAGGCTAGGGTTAGACTGGGATTTCGGCGGAGGGGCACATATATATAGGTAGAGGGAGCTAGGAGAGTCCAAATAAGGAGCGGTTTTCGGCCACGCGATCGTGATCGAACGACCGAGAGCATGGAGGGGAGTTTGCTGGGTTTTAGGCCACTTTGGAAGGGGTGTTGGGCTGCACAAAAGAAGGGGTTTCGGGATGCACGGTTAACCGTTGGAGTACCAAATGACCTCCAAATGGCACGAAACTTGACAAGCGGTCTACCGGTGCTATACCAAGGCCGCTTGGCAAACCTCGGTCCATTCCGAGAAAGTTTAACACTCGCACACGAAAAGAGACAAGAAGGGGGCGCCGGGTCACATAGAAGTGCCGGATTGCAAAACGGACAACGGGGAAAATGCTCGGATGCATGAGACGAACGCGTATGCAAAATGAAATGCACATGATGACATGATAAAATGCAACACGCAAGCAAATGACATGGCAAAGATGGCGAATAACTGGCAGACACCTGGGGCATCGAATCCGGGGCGTTACAACACTCCTCCACTAACAAGAGATCTCATCCCGAGATCTTAGGACAGAGACGGAAGGGAAAAGGGATGAGGTGAAACAAGAACTCAAGAGAAGAAGCAAAGAATCGAGAGCACTCGAGAAGAAGAGAGGAACGACGAGAATGACGAGAATCGAAATCTCGCGGAATGAGATAGACTATGAAATCACTCGTTCTAACCGGAGTGGTTAGAATGAGAAAAGAAACGGATAAGACTGAAAAGATTTAGGCAGCACTTCGGCTGAAACATGGGGGAATAGAACACGAGCTTGAGAGGATGAAATGATACTTGATGAAGACATGACACAAAACCTCCGGCAAGATTTGAAACAATGGAATGAAAAGAACGGATGAGAGAACAACATCTTCCACCATGAATGAGTTCAATTGCATCCTTAGAAGAAGGTTAGAATGGAGTTCTTGAGAAAATCAACAATGAAAAGAATAAGCTTGTTGTGGACTTATAGATAACATCTCAAAATTATGAGGTGATCTCTGACCACAAGCAGAAACGATTGGATAGCTGAGAAGAACGAAGAAATGCAAAACTCCACTTCAAAAGGATATGGAGAATTAATTGCACTTTGAGACGTGAGAAGAAAAGATACTTGAACTCCAGCAACAAGAATCTTGATGAACACTAGAAGAATGAATTAAATCATGAAGAACCACCATGAAGAACTCCGGTACAAAAGGATGATGAGACAAAATTCAGGGATGGAAGGAATAAGATTAAAGCCTTGCGTCGATGGAGGCTCCGACGAAATGACCGAGGAAGTTTGAACCCCGGAAAAGAAAAGATGAAAATACTTGGAAATAGAATTTATTCAACAAGAAAAAACTCCGAAGAAAGGGATTACTCACTTTGAGGAAATAAGAATAAGATTTATTGTATGCTTATCCTTCATCAAATTAAATTGATGACAAGCAATGGATTTTGCATACTACTTATTCTTCTTGAAAAGGATTAAGAGGAACATAGCACAAAATTTGAGAAAGTCTTCATGAATCACCGGTAGGATTGAAAAGAACGAATGGATTAATATGGTAACCAAAGAAAATAATCTTAAAGAACCACCGTTAGAATTCGGAAATGACTGACGAAAGAGAATGAATCACCGGGAAGAATTAGAAGAACAAATATGCTTAAGGGGATTTAGATGCAAAAGAACGAAGAGATAACAAGCTGATTAAAGAACACTTGAACGAAGCGCCGGGATAATTAGATAGCGGTAGCTGAAATGTGAGGATGAGGAATTCTTCTAGAACGATGGCCTCCGGTGAAAAGAAATGGAAAAACAACTTCTGGCATACTCCGGATGGTTAAGAAAAGAATATCTGACAAATGGAATAATTCGAGAGGATAACATGAAGCTAGAACCACGAAACTTCGAGAGAACAGACAAGATTTAGAGAAAAAACTCTTCTTCGGTCTTCAAATGACGATGAGCAACACCACTCAAATTTACTGAGATACTCCGGGAGAATTAAAAGCGAAAATGTTGAGCCAACAATGAAATGATTTGAAATTGATCTTGGGGAAGGCCTGTGACTGATGGGATCCATTCTTACCTCACACTTGAAAAGAATTGATAATACTTCCGGGGGAATTAGAAGAGTCAGGTAAGATCCTGGGAAAAGACCTGTTGGTTAGGGTCCACTGAAGAGATAACACCGTTGGAAAGGTTTGTTGAAGAGATAGATGATACACCGGAACAATTGAAATATTTGAATGAGGTGACACCCTCGAATTAATTCAAGCACAGACGAATCTCCTGAGATTTCTTGAACACTCCGGAAGGATAAATTGGCGAGAGGCAAACGAGCAAGGGGAAACATTTGATCCAAGGGAAAAGAATGTGATCAAACCGAAAAATTTGAATTGAGTCCACCGGAAAAGAAAAGAGATGAAGAATGACGAACAAGACGAGAATTCACCGGTTGAAATAATTGAGGGAAGACTGAAGAGGCTCCGCACGAATTAAATTAATGGTTAAAAGAGACTCAGACTCCGGGAAGAAGAGGGTGGGAGGGCGTGAAAACAAAGACAACTTGAAGGGGCAACCGACGAATAGCTTGAAGAGAAGACACCGGTTGAAATCATTAAGGAAAGAAAGCAACGACTTCGCATGAGTAGGATGGATACTTGATTATGGACTCCGGTTCCGAGAAGAAAAAGGGGTGGGCGGGTGGGAAAAACAAGGAAAACTTCGGACAGGGAAACAACATCGATCGAAAAGAGCTAAGGATTGAACTTGCAAAGATGAAGAGAATCGAGTCAACTTGACGAGAAATGCACCGGATGAAAAGGAGCTGAGAACCAACGAACGAAAAACCAACTGCGTGAACATAAAGAAAAATTTGAAGGGGAAGAGGAGTAATTCAAAACACCTACGTCAAGATTCCTCACCAGAGCGACGAAGGGGCTGAGGAATAAAAAGAATCCCTACTCTCCGATATAACTAGACTCCGAAAATAGTTTTCTTCTAGACTCGACAACGGCCAAACTACACGATCAATCAAGGGGGGCTCCTAAGGTCGGTCGAGGCTCTGATACCAACTTGTCACGCCCAAGATGCGACCCTATCCTAAAGGAACTCGAAGGTCCCACCAAGGATAGAAGCGCATCTTGAAGACGCTTTTGCAAGGTGGATATCATTACATCAACATTACATAATAGTGGGGATACATATAAAAGGCATACAATGCCACACGAATACAACATCATCTTACAAAAGAGCATCATCCAACTACGGATGAAACACAAACAGAAACTCGAACGACATCCACCCTGCTAGCCCAGGCTGCCGACCTGGAACCTATCCCCTGATCGAAGAAGAAGCAGAAGAAGAAACTCAAGCAAGCAAGCATCACTCTCGCATCAAGATCGGCGCAATCTGTACCTGCAACTGTTGTTGTAGTAATCTGTGAGCCACGAGGACTCAGCAATCCCATTACCATGGGTATCAAGACTAGCAAAGCTTAATGGGAAAGGAAGGGGTAAAGTGGTGAGGTTGCAGCAGCGAATAAGCATGATATGGTGGCTAACATACACAAATAAGAGCGAGAAGAGAAGCAAAGGAATGGTCGTGAAGCTAGTAATGATCAAGAGGTGATCCTGAACTCCTACTTACGCCAAGCATGACACAGAAACCGTGTTCACTTCCCGGACTCCGCCGAAAAGAGACCATCACGGCTACACACACGGTTGATGCATTTTAATTCGGATCTGGTGTCAAGTTATCTACAACCGGACATTAACAAATTCCCATCGGCCACATAACCGCGGGCACGGCTCTCGAAAGTTTATACCCTGCAGGGGTGTCCCAACTTAGCCCATGATAAGCTCTCGCGATCAACGAAGGATATTCCTTCTCCCAGGAAGACCCGATCAGTCTCGGAATCCCGGTTTACAAGACATTTCGACAATGGTAAAACAAGACCAGCAAAGCCTCCCGATGCGCCGACATCCCGATAGGAGCTGCACATATCTCGTTCTCAGGGCAACACCGGATAAGCGAAGCGTACAGGTACCGACATAACCCAAGTTGCCAAGGGATGGTCCCGCACGGTGCTCTAGGTTGGACCAACACTTAGACAACCATTGGCCCGGGGGGGGCTATAATAAAGATGACCCTTGGGTTAATTACTCCCAAGGGAAAAGTAGGTGGTGGTGAGGCAAATGGTAAAACCAAGGTTGGGCCTTGCTGGAGGACTTTTATTCAAAGCGAACTGTCAAGGGGGTCCCATAAATCACCCGATCGCGTAAGGAACGCAAAATCCGGGAACATAATACCGGTATGACGGAAACTAGGGCGGCAAGAGTGGAACAAAACACCAGGCATAAGGCCGAGCCTTCCACCCTTTACCAATTATATAGATGCATTAATAATATAAGAGATATTGTGATATCCCAACATAACCCTGTCCACCATGGAGCAATCTTCAACTTCACCTGCGACTAGCAACGCTATAAGAGGGGCTGAGCAAAGCGGTAACATAGCCAAACAACGGTTTGCTAGGAATGGTGTCAAACGTTAGAGGTTCATGGCAATTTGGGAGGCTTGAAGAGCAAATGATAGGTAACGTCGCAAAGCGATAGAACGAAGCAACTAGCATAGCAATAATAGTAGTGAGATCCAGGGTAGCGGTCATCTTGCCTGAAATCCCGCTAGGAAGAAGAACGAGTCCATGAAGAAGATGAAGCCACGAAGACGAACCAAGCGTAGACGAACGAATCCTCATGATCGCAACGAAACGGGAACTATCGAGAAGAAGCACACAACATGGTAAACACACCACACATAGACAAGACATGATGCACAACAAGCATGATGCATGACAAAGCTACATGAAGCTACTCATGGCAAGAGACGATGCAAACAAGAACAACACATCAAGGCAAGTTTAAATGAGGCCGGAACAACATATAACACTTCCGGTAAGTCCTCATATGCAAATCTCGAAATTGGTCCATATCTGAATAAACCTTATGTTCAAGTTGTTAAACAGCAAGTTAAGATGCACCAAGATGATCTACACGAGATTCTAGTCAAGTTACATATAAAGTTCATTAGATTTGGAGCTACGGCCTAGAAGATATGAGCAAAACAAGTTAAGCATGGCATTGATTCAAAATGCATGCAAACATCAAACAAACACCTCAAAACAAGGATGCAACATGGTAATATGAAGCTACATGCAAAATCAAGCAAGTTTCATATAGAGCACACTCAAAACGGAGCAACGGTTCAACACATACACTCTATACAAGTCATAACAACAATCTGTCCAAAACAGCAACTAGGCATATTGCAAGCATCAAAACAATAAGCTACAGCATCCCAACATAATAACAAAAGGCATGGGCATGAAGTACAGGTAAATCATAACAAAACATGAACACTGAGCTATCTGCAGAAATCACTAGAACATGCTCAAAAGGACATCGGAAGATTGCAAATAATAACAGTTTCAGACTTAGCAGGAAATAACATCAGGTTGCAATGTTTAGAGCTATCAAACAACATGTTACAGGAACATATCATGGCAAACAAAGTCATGGCATGATACTACTAAATGAATAGAACAAAAGTCCCTTACTGAACATGAGCCAAAAAGGATCAGAAGATAAGATGGCACCCATGTAAACATGGCAAGTTATATTACAGATTCAAACATGGCAGGAACAACAATAAGTAGGCATGTTGGTGAGCTTGAACCACTCACTACAGAGAAATACATGGCATGGCAAGGCAACCAACAGTAAGAAGACATGTTTGTGAAGCTCTAAATGGCAAGATCAAGTTCATAGGGTGCATGGATCACTAGAAAAGCATATGGCCAAAACTGAACTTCATGTTAACAGGTTGACAGCAACATTATTTAGCAACTTTGGAGCAAGATTACAACAAGCTACGGTAGTCTATAAATGCAACCAGGGGCATGAATGGATAGATCATAACATGTATAACAATACATACTTAGTGAACATCTCCACAATAATGCACGAAATAACTTGTAGAAGCATGTTTACATAGCAACAAAATATAACAGAAACAGTCTAGCAAAACAGCAACAGCAAGTACCCTCCTTAACAAGCTCGATGCACTCAGCACACAAATCACAAAAATACATGGATGGCACCCCTGGAAAGATGGCATGGCATAGATCAAAACACATGTAGACATCAACCTCATAGGATGCACACATCAAACATGGCAAAAATGACAAAACAGCAAGTTCATAACAGTTTCAGCAGATTAACATCAACATGAACTCTTCCAATAGCATTTCGGGCATCAAGATGAGCTCAAATGAAAATGATGCAATGGAATGAAATGAATTACTCGTTGAGGCAAACAATTTGACATATTACACGCATGAAACGTAGTAGTATGCAGAGAGTTATAGCATGTTGAACATGGCAACAGAATGTGAATATCTCGGGGACTTAGGCAAAAATCACCTCGGGGAAGCTGGACGGGATCGTGCGGGATGGAGGGAACCGGGACGGGGCACGGGCGTTTGGATGGCAGGGCGGGTGGATCTCATCCCACCCGCCGGATCCGGCGACGAGGCGGAAGGCGACGGCGGCCGGAGGGCGGGGCGGCGCCGGAGGAGGCCGGGGACGGCGGTGCGGGGCTGGGGCGGCGCCGAGGCGGGGCGGCGGCGCAGGGCGCCGGCGCGGCGAGGTCGGGGTCGCGGCGGCGGCGAGACGCCGCGGCGGCGGGCAG
>NC_041389.1:84229141-84235939 GCF_002162155.2 Triticum dicoccoides
CGGCGGCGAAGTGGGCGCGGCGGCGCCACGTGGAGGCCTCCGGTTGTCTGCGGGCGCGGGCGGACATGTCCGGGCGGCGGGTGGACGTGTCCGTCGGCGGAAGGAGGAAGAAGGCTAGGGTTAGACTGGGATTTCGGGGGAGGGGCACATATATATAGGTAGAGGGAGCTAGGAGAGTCCAAATGAGGAGCGGTTTTCGGCCACGCGGTTGTGATCGAACGAGCGAGAGCATGGAGGGGAGTTTGTTGGGTTTTGGGCCACTTTGGAAGGGGTGTTGGGCTGCACAAAAGAAGGGGTTTCGGGCTGCGCGGTTAACCGTTGGAGTACCAAACAACCTCCAAATGGCACGAAACTTATCAAGCGGTCTACCGGTGTTATACCAAGGCCGCTTGGCAAACCTCGGTCCATTCCGAGAAAGTTTAACACTCGCACATGAAAAGAGACAAGAAGGGGGTGCCGGGTCACATAGAAGTGCCGGATTGCAAAATGGACAACGGGGAAAATGCTCGGATGCATGAGACGAATGCGTATGCAAAATGAAATGCACATGATGACATGATAAAATGCAACACGCAAGCAAATGACATGGCAAAGATGGCGAATAACTGGCAGACACCTGGCGCATCAAATCCGGGGCGTTACAACATCCTCCACTAACAAGAGATCTCGTCCCGAGATCTTAGGACAGAGACGGAAGGGAAAAGGGATGAGGTGAAACAAGAACTCAAGAGAAGAAGCAAAGAATCGAGAGCACTCGAGAGGAAGAGAGGAACGACGAGAATGACGAGAATCGAAAGCTCGCGGAATGAGATAGACTATGAAATCACTCGTTCTAACCGGAGTGGTTAGAATGAGAAAAGAAACGGATAAGACTGAAAAGATTTAGGCAGCACTTCGGCTGAAACATGGGGGAATAGAACACGAGCTTGAGAGGATGAAATGATACTTGATGAAGACATGACACAAAACCTCCGGAAAGAATTGAAACAATGGAATGAAAAGAACGGATGATAGAACAACATCTTCCACCATGAATGAGTTCAATTGCATCCTTAGAAGAAGGTTAGAATGGAGTTGTTGAGAAAATCAACAACGAAAAGAATAAGCTTGTTGTGGACTTATAGATAACATCTCAAAATTATGAGGTGATCTCCGACCACAAGCGGAAACGATTGGATAGCTGAGAAGAACGAAGAAATGCAAAACTCCACTTCAAAAGGATATGGAGAATTAATTGCACTTTGAGACGTGAGAAGAAAAGATACTTGAACTCCAGCAACAAGAATCTTGATGAACACTAGAAGAATGAAATAAATCATGAAGAACCACCATGAAGAACTCCGGTACAAAAGGATGATGAGACAAAATTCAGGGATGGAAGGAATAAGATTAAAGCCTTGCGTCGATGGAGGCTCCGACGAAATGACCGAGGAAGTTTGAACCCCGGAAAAGAAAAGATGAAAATACTTGGAAATAGAATTTATTCAACAAGAAAAAACTCCGAAGAAAGGGATTACTCACTTTGAGGAAATAAGAATAAGATTTATTGTATGCTTATCCTTCATCAAATTAAATTGATGACAAGCAATGGATTTTGCATACTACTTATTCTTCTTGAAAAGGATTAAGAGGAACATAGCACAAAATTTGAGAAAGTCTTCATGAATCACCGGTAGGATTGAAAAGAACGAATGGATTAATATGGTAACCAAAGAAAATAATCTTAAAGAACCACCGTTAGAATTCGGAAATGACTGACGAAAGAGAATGAATCACCGGGAAGAATTAGAAGAACAAATATGCTTAAGGGGATTTAGATGCAAAAGAACGAAGAGATAACAAGCTGATTAAAGAACACTTGAACGAAGCGCCGGGATAATTAGATAGCGGTAGCTGAAATGTGAGGATGAGGAATTCTTCTAGAACGATGGCCTCCGGTGAAAAGAAATGGAAAAACAACTTCTGACATACTCCGGATGGTTAAGAAAAGAATATCTGACAAATGGAATAATTCGAGAGGATAACATGAAGCTAGAACCACGAAACTTCGAGAGAACAGACAAGATTTAGAGAAAAAACTCTTCTTCGGTCTTCAAATGACGATGAGCAACACCACTCAAATTTACTGAGATACTCCGGGAGAATTAAAAGCGAAAAGGTTGAGCCAACAATGAAATGATTTGAAATTGATCTTGGGGAAGGCCTGTGACTGATGGGATCCATTCTTACCTCACACTTGAAAAGAATTGATAATACTTCCAAGGGAATTAGAAGAGTCAGGTAAGATCCTGGGAAAAGACCTGTTGGTTAGGGTCCACTGAAGAGATAACACCGTTGGAAAGGTTTGTTGAAGAGATAGATGATACACCGGAACAATTGAAATATTTGAATGAGGTGACACCCTCGAATTAATTCAAACACAGACGAATCTCCTGAGATTTCCTGAACACTCCAGAAGGATAAATTGGCGAGAGGCAAACGAGCAAGGGGAAACATTTGATCCAAGGGAAAAGAATGTGATCAAACCGAAAAATTTGAATTGAGTCCACCGGAAAAGAAAAGAGATGAAGAATGACGAACAAGACGAGAATTCACCGGTTGAAATAATTGAGGGAAGACTGAAGAGGCTCCGCACGAATTAAATTAATGGTTAAAAGAGACTCAGACTCCGGGAAGAAGAGGGTGGGAGGGCGTGAAAACAAAGACAACTTGAAGGGGGAACCGACGAATAGCTTGAAGAGAAGACACCGGTTGAAATCATTGAGGAAAGAAAGCAACGACTTCGCGTGAGTAGGATGGATACTCGATTATGGACTCTGGTTCCGAGAAGAAAAAGGGGTGGGCGGGTGGGAAAAACAAGGAAAACTTCGGACAGGGAAACAACATCGATCGAAAAGAGCTGAGGATTGAACTTGCAAAGATGAAGAGGATCGAGTCAACTTGACGAGAAATGCACCGGATGAAAAGGAGCTGAGAACCAAAGAACGAAAAACCAACTGCGTGAACCTAAAGAAAAATTTGAAGGGGAAGAGGAGTAATTCAAAACACCTACGTCAAGATTCCTCACCAGAGCGACGAAGGGGCTGAGGAATAAAAAGAATTCCTACTCTCCGATATAACTAGACTCTGAAAATAGTTTTCTTCTAGACTCGACAACTGCCAAACTACACGATCAATCAAGGGGGGCTCCTAAGGTCGGTCGAGGCTCTGATACCAACTTGTCACGCCCAAGATGCGACCCTATCCTAAAGGAACTCGAAGGTCCCACCAAGGATAGAAGCGCATCTTGAAGACGCTTTTGCAAGGTGGTTATCATTACATCAACATTACATAATAGTGGGGATACATACAAAAGGCATACAATGCCACACGAATACAACATCATCTTACAAAAGAGCATCATCCAACTACGAATGAAACACAAACAGAAACTCGAACGACATCCACCCTGCTAGCCCAGGCTGCCGACCTGGAACCTATCCCCTGATCGAAGAAGAAGCAGAAGAAGAAACTCAAGCAAGCAAGCATCGCTCTCGCGTCAAGATCGGCGCAATCTGTACCTGTAACTGCTGTTGTAGTAATCTGTGAGCCACGAGGACTCAGCAATCCCATTACCATGGGTATCAAGACTAGCAAAGCTTAATGGGAAAGGAAGGGGTAAAGTGGTGAGGTTGCAACAGCGACTAAGCATGATATGGTGGCTAACATACGCAAATAAGAGTGAGAAGAGAAGCAAAGGAACGGTCGTGAAGCTAGTAATGATCAAGAGGTGATCCTGAACTCCTACTTATGTCAAGCATAACACAGAAACCGTGTTCACTTCCCGGACTCCGCTGAAAAGAGACCATCACGGCTACACACACGGTTGATGCATTTTAATTCGGAACTGGTGTCAAGTTATCTACAACCGGACATTAACAAATTCCCATCTGCCACATAACCGCGGGCACGGCTCTCGAAAGTTTATACCCTGCAGGGGTGTCCCAACTTAGCCCATGATAAGCTCTCGCGATCAACGAAGGATATTCCTTCTCCCAGGAAGACCCGATCAGTCTCGGAATCCCGGTTTACAAGACATTTCGACAATGGTAAAACAAGACCAGCAAAGCCGCCCGATGCGCCGACATCCCGATAGGAGCTGCACATATCTCGTTCTCAGGGCAACACTGGATAAGCAAAGCATACAGGTACCGACGTAACCCAAGTTGCCAAGGGATGGTCCCGCACGGTGCTCTAGGTTGGACCAACACTTAGACAACCATTGGCCCGGGGGGGCTATAATAAAGATGACCCTTGGGTTAATTACTCCCAAGGAAAAAGTAGGTGGTGGTGAGGCAAATGGTAAAACCAAGGTTGGGCCTTGCTGGAGGACTTTTATTCAAAGCGAACTGTCAAGGGGGTCCCATAAATCACCCGACCACATAAGGAACGCAAAATCCAGGAACATAATACCGGTATGACGGAAACTAGGGCGGCAAGAGTGGAACAAAACACCAGGCATAAGGCCGATCCTTCCACCCTTTACCAATTATATAGATGCATTAATAATATAAGAGATATTGTGATATCCCAACATAACCCTGTCCACCATGGAGCAATCTTCAACTTCACCTGCGACTAGCAACGCTATAAGAGGGGCTGAGCAAAGCGGTAACATAGCCAAACAACGGTTTGCTAGGAATGGTGTCAAACGTTAGAGGTTCATGGCAATTTGGGAGGCTTGAAGAGCAAATGATAGGTAACGCCGCAAAGCGATAGAACGAAGCAACTAGCATAGCAATAATAGTAGTGAGATCCAGGGTAGCGGTCATCTTGCCTGAAATCCCGCTAGGAAGAAGAACGAGTCCATGAAGAAGATGAAGCCACGAAGACGAACCAAGCGTAGACGAACGAATCCTCACGATCGCAACGAAACGGGAACTATCGAGAAGAAGCACACAACATGGTAAACACACCACACATAGACAAGACATGATGCACAACAAGCATGATGCATGACAAAGCTACATGAAGCTACTCATGGCAAGAGACGATGCAAACAAGAACAACACATCAAGGCAAGTTTAAATGAGGCCGGAACAACATATAACACTTCCGGTAAGTCCTCATATGCAAATCTCGAAATTGGTCCATATCTGAATAAACCTTATGTTCAAGTTGTTAAACAGCAAGTTAAGATGCACCAAGATGATCTACACGAGATTCTAGTCAAGTTACATATAAAGTTCATTAGATTTGGAGCTACGGCCTAGAAGATATGAGCAAAACAAGTTAAGCATGGCATTGATTCAAAATGCATGCAAACATCAAACAAACACCTCAAAACAAGGATGCAACATGGTAATATGAAGCTACATGCAAAATCAAGCAAGTTTCATATAGAGCACACTCAAAACGGAGCAACGGTTCAACACATACACTCTATACAAGTCATAACAACAATCTGTCCAAAACAGCAATTAGGCATATTGCAAGCATCAAAACAACAAGCTACAGCATCTCGAAATAATAAGAAAAGGCATGGGCATGAATGACAGGTAAAGCATAACAAAACATGAACACTGAGCTATCTGCAGAAATCAGTAGAACATGCTCAAAAGGACATGGGAAGATTGCAAATAATAACAGTTTCAGACTTAGCAGGAAATAACATCAGGTTGCAATGTTTAGAGCTATCAAACAACATGTTACAGGAACATATCATGGCAAACAAAGGCATGGCATGATACTACTAAATGCATAGAACAAAAGTCCCTTACTGAACATGAGCCAAAAAGGATCAGAAGATAAGATGGCACCCATGTAAACATGGCAAGTTATATTATAGATTCAAACATGGCAGGAACAACAATAAGTAGGCATGTTGGTGAGCTTGAACCACTCACTACAGAGAAATACATGGCATGGCAAGGCAACCAACAGTAAGAAGACATGTTTGTGAAGCTCTAAATGGCAAGATCAAGTTCATAGGGTGCATGGATCACTAGAAAAGCATATGGCCAAAACTGAACTTCATGTTAACAGGTTGACAGCAACATTATTTAGCAACTTTGGAGCAAGATTACAACAAGCTACGGTAGTCTATAAATGCAACCAGGGGCATGAATGGATAGAGCATAACATGTATAACAATACATCCTTAGTGAACATCTCCAGAATAATGCACGAAATGACTTGTAGAAGCATGTTTACATAGCAACAAAATATAACAGAAACAGTCTAGCAAAACAGCAACAGCAAGTACCCTCCTTAACAAGCTCGATGCACTCAGCACACAAATCACAAAAATACATGGATGTTACCCCTGGAAAGATGGCATGGCATAGATCAAAACACATGTAGACATCAACCTCATAGGATGCACACATCAAACATGGCAAAAATGACAAAACAACAAGTTCATAACAGTTTCAGCAAATTAACATCAACATGCACTCTTCCAACAGCATTTTGGGCATCAAGATGAGCTCAAATGAAAATGATGCAATGAAATGAAATGAAATGAAGTACTCGTTGAGGCGAACAATTTGACATATTACACGCATGAGATGGTGTAGTATGCAGAGAGTTATAGCATGTTGAACATGGCAACAGAATGTGAATATCTCGGGGACTTAGGCAAAAATCACCTCGGGGAAGCGGGACGGGATCGTGCGGGATGGAGGGAACCGGGACGGGGCGCGGGCGTTTGGATGGCAGGGCGGGTGGATCTCATCCCACCCGCCGGATCCGGCGACGAGGCGGCCGGCGACGGCGGCCGGAGGGCGGGGCGCCGCCGGAGGAGGCCGGGGACGGCGG
>NC_041389.1:84236446-84323000 GCF_002162155.2 Triticum dicoccoides
CGGGCGGCGGCGGCGCGAGGGCCCGCGCGGGCCCGCGATGGGATCCGCGGGCCGGCGGCGAAGTGGGCGCGGCGGCGCCACGTGGCAGCCCCCGGTTGGCTGCGGGCGCGGGCGGACATGTCCGGGTGGCGGGTGGACGTGTCCGTCGGCGGAAGGAGGAAGAAGGCTAGGGTTAGACCGGGATTTCGGGGGAGGGGCACATATATATAGGTAGAGGGAGCTAGGAGAGTCCAAATGAGGAGCAGTTTTCGGCCACGCGATCGTGATCGAACGACCGAGAGCATGAAGGGGAGTTTGCTGGGTTTTGGGCCACTTTGGAAGGGGTGTTGGGCTGCACAAAAGAAGGGGTTTCGGGCTGCGCGGTTAACCGTTGGAGTACCAAACGACCTCCAAATGGCACGAAACTTGACAAGCGGTCTACCGGTGCTATACCAAGGCCGCTTGGCAAACCTCGGTCCATTCCGAGAAAGTTTAACACCCACACACGAAAAGAGACAAGAAGGGGGCGCCGGGTCACATAGAAGTGCCGGATTGCAAAACGGACAATGGGGAAAATGCTTGGATGCATGAGACGAAGGCGTATGCAAAATGAAATGCACATGATGACATGATAAAATGCAACACGCAAGCAAATGACATGGCAAAGATGGAGAATACCTGGCAGACACCTGGCGCATCGAATCCGGGGCGTTACATAGCCCGGCTCCCTTGTTTTGGTGCCTTACGTTCCGTTATATCGGCTAAGGTAGCACAGGGAGAACTACTGCGATTGTGTCCCTGTTCTTCCAGACGAGCACCTCAGTAGAGAAAGCCGAAAACTGACCGGCATGATGTGGCGAGAGCTAGTCGTTGTTCGAGAGGTAATAAAATCCTTAAAGATTTTCCGCTTTAGGCGATAAATCGGCTTTGTCCGATCAAGGCGTATATAGCGGCCCAATTCGTCCTTCCGGATTCTAGGGACTTCGCCGAAATTTAAAATTGCAGACTTCTATGGCTAAGTGAAAGTTGTAAAGCCGCATAGTCCGATTGCCTCGTTCGCTGCGCTGGACACCTCCTTAAGGGACCAAACATTTGGATAAGGAGTGTACGGGTTTTCCACGAACACCCCAGCGCTAGTTGCGTGGGGGCGGAAGCCGACGACTGGCCTACTTTCAAGATTTTATAAACAGCCGCACAGAAGGTAATATTTTTAATAACAAAAGCACTACATAGCGCAAGTAACGTCGTCCTTAAAATACAACCATGACAGAAGCGAATTCACTCAAAAATGGTGTCCTTGGTACATTCGTCAGCCACGAGGCGAGCACCCTTCATAACGTCATGATAGTACAGCTCGGGATGGCGTTGCGCCTTGCCCTCCGGCGGTCCGTCCTTGACCAACTTCTCTGCATCCATCTTGCCCCAATGCACCTTGACGCGGGCAAGGGCCCGGCAGGCACCCTCGATGCACACGGATCGCTTGATCACCTCAAGCCGCGGGCAGGCATCCATCATCTGCTTGATCAGGCCGAAGTAGCTACTGGGCATGAGCTCACCAGGCCACATCCGGACTATGAACCCCTTCATAGCCAGTTCGGCCGCCCTATGGAGTTCGACCAACTGCTTCAGTTGGTCACTCAGAGGCATCGGGTGTTCGGCCCCAGTATATTGGGACCAGAACAGCTTCTCCGTTGAGTTCCCCTCCTGGGTGCGGTAGAAATTCGTAGCGTCTGATACGCTGCATGGCAGATCTGCGAATGCCCCTGGAGAGCTCCGAATTCGAGTAAGAAAAAGAAACGCCCCCTCCACATGTTTGCTTTGCATAAAGAACTTCTTAACCGCTTCTATCTTCTTGGCCTCCTGGATCTCCTGCTGTGCTTTCTCGGCTTCGGCCTTGGTGTCTTTTAAACTCATAAGGGCCTTCGCAAGCTTGGCCTCTTTTGCCTTCAGATCATGCTCCACGGACTCGAATTTCTTGCCGAGGTCCTGGAGCTCCTTCTGTACCTCACCTACCCTAGCACTTTGCTTTTCGCGCTCCTTACACTCCAAGGCCGCCTTGTCTTCGGCCTCGGACAGCGCCTTCTTCAGGGCCGCCACTTTGGCGGGGGCCCCTATTACACGGTCACAACACTTAGTTGTTAGACCCACCAATTCTGCCTATCCTTCAATATACAAGAGCGGGAATTACTTACCCTTGTTCTCTTCGAGCTGCCTCCTCGTGAGGTCGAGCTCTCCCTGCGCCTGCTGCAGGTCCCGTTTCAGATCGGCGACCTCGGCGGTACAAGCAGCAGCAGCAAGCAGCACAACCTGCTTATTCAAAACAATACTTATGATTAGATTCCTGCGGATTTTAATTGACCCTCTGCTCGGCTTTTCTTTCCAAACGCCAAACAGAGTATCAGGGGCTACTACCTATCGGGTGGTAATTTTGCCCATATTTATTACTTACCTCGAAGCATGTTAGGAGGCTGGTGCAAGCTTCGGTTAGTCCGCTCTTGGCGGACGAAACCTTCCGAATCACCGTACTCATAAGAGTACGGTGCCCTTCGTCCAGGGAAGCGCCGCAAAGCGCTTCCAGCAGACCGTCCGGTGCCTCGTGCGCAATGTAAGTCCGCGACACAGACGACTCACCCTCCTTAGCGAGGGGTCGCCTGCCTAAGTCCGGAACCATCGAAGGTTCCGGAATTGTGTTCGGCTGAGAGCCTGGCTGGCCGTGGCTCTCATCGACACGATCCGCGGGGATCTTGAACCCCGCGTGTCCGACGACTGGGACCCCGCCTCGGGGCGTCTCCAGAGTCACCTCCCCCTGCTCTGGGAGCCTTTGGGACAACACCTCTGTGTCGTCCGCGGGTTGAGGAGTGGTGGCCATCGAAAGCGAATTCATCTCCGAATGGCTTAGGGACTCGGAGGAGGATACCTTGGGGCGATCCCTGGCCGGACTACACATATGTTTGGCATTATAAATACAAAAACTGTGAAGTGAAGTCATGATAGAGTGCGAACACTTACGATCGCGCCAGGGGCTTCCCCCTAGGCAGCCACCCCTCCTCGCTGAGACCGGCAGTGGCGGAGTAGTCCGGAAGGGGCCCCTTCCCCTTCTTGGACGCCCTAGACACCCCTCCTGGGGCGGCTTTTCTCTTCTTCTCCCCTCGGTGGGGGAAGGTAGGATCTCTTCCTGATTCCCCATACCTCCGCGGGAGGAATCCGACTCGTCCTCATCGGACGACAGGGGAATGACGGCCCTGCGCCAAGGACCTTTTCCGGCCCCCGGGTCCGCCTCCCCAGACCCCTCATCCTTTCCGGATGGGGTGTCTTCTTCTTCCTCCTCCTCCCCTTCGTGGGAGGAGTCCGCCTCGTCGTCTTCGGATGAGGCTTCCGGCACAACCTTGCACCGGAGACCCTTTCGGATCCCCGGGGCCTTCTTCTCGGCCTTCTTCTCCGGCACCTTGTACGGCGCCGGGACTAGCATCTCCGTCAGGAGAACATCTGCTGGGTCTTCTGGCAGCGGAGCCGGGCAGTAAACCTGCTCCGCCATCTCCACGTAATCCTGAAATAAATATACATAACTACTTAAGGCACTCCCGTGGATATACCGGGAAGAACTGTGTCCGGTGTCGGTCTAAGAACTCACCGGACTAGGAGCCGGCGCGGCGTGAAGCACGCGGTCCTCGGATGTCGGAGGAGGCACTTCGGAGGGCTTGAATAGATCCTTCCATGCGCCTTTGTGTGTCATGTCGTAGAGCCTCTGAAGCGTCCTATGCTCGGTGGGGACGAACTCCCATAGATTGACTGCCGGCCTCTGGCAGGGCAAGATTCGGCGCACGAGCATGACCTGGACCATGTTAACAAGCTTGATGTTCTTGTCCTTCATGCTTTTGACGCATGTTTAGAGTCCGGCCAGCTCCGTGGAATCGCTCCAGGACGGGCCCTTCCTCTCCCAGGAGGTAAGCCGCATGGGGGCTCTGGATCGAAACTCGGGGACCGCCGCCCAGTTGGCGCCGCGCGGCTGGTGATGTAGAACCACCCCGATTACCATCCTTTTAAAGTCTCCGCCAAGGAGCCGTTGATCCATGTGACGTTGGGCATTCTTCCCACCATGGCTCCTCCGCACTCCGCCTGTTGGCCTCTTACCACCTTTGGCTTCACGCAGAAGGTTTGCAGCCATAGGCCGAAGTGAGGCCGGATGCGGAGGAAAGCCTCGCACACGATGATGAACGCCGAGATGTTGAGGACAAAATTCGGGGCCAGATCGTGAAAATTCAGCCCGTAGTAGAACATAAGCCCGCGGACGAAGGGATGAAGTGGAAATCCCAGTCCATGGATGAAGTGGGCGATGAATACGACCCTCTTGTGGGGTCCTGGGGTCGGAATGACCTGCCCGGCGTCTGGTAGATGGTGTGCTATGTCCGCGGCCAAGTATTCGGCCACCCGAAGATTGGTGATGTGCTTCTCCTTGACGGTGGAAGCCACCCACTTGCGTCTAGCTCCGGACATGTTCAGCTGTGCGGGGGAGACTTGGGCTTGGATGCTTGAGCTCGAGGGGGCAAGAGTGGGCAAAGGAGGAAGAACGCATGGGTGAAAATGGGGGAACCTTATCCCTTTATAGAGGCGCCTGAAGCGGTGCGCCTCCCCACTTGCCCATTGGGAATCGCTTATTTCCCAAGCGCCACGATTAATGGCGTGGTGAGATTACCCGTACCTGTATTGATTAGATTCCCGTAATAAGGGGACACGATCTCTGCTTTGACAAGACATGTCACAGAAACCGCCTCGTGATATGCGTTGTAGCTGGTTGTGGGGAAACGGTTCGAATAGTGATCCGACCATAATAACATGTCACGTCATCAGAAAAAGTCATTAGCAGGTTGCATTTGTGAAATATCATTCTCTCTACGGTGGTATGTGAGGATCATCTTGCGGATCCAGACAAGGTCTACGTGTTCGATGACTACTTTGGAGTATTCGGAGGAGGAACCTGCCTTGCAATGCCGAAGAGAATACTGCGCACCGGACTCATCGTCATTGAAGCCTGGTTCAGGGGCTACTGAGGGAGTCCTGGATAAGGGGGTATCCGGACAGCCGGACTGTGTACAACGTCCGGACTATTGAAGCATGAAGATACAAGACTCAAGACTCCGGCCCGTGTCCGGATGGGACTTTCCTTGGCGTGGAAGGCAAGCTTGGCGATCCGGATATCATATTTCCTTCCTTGTAACCGACTCCATGTAAACCCTAGCCCTCTCCGGTGTCTATATAAACCGGAGAGGTTGGTCCTTAGAAGGCCGATCACAATTACATTCATACCATCATAGGCTACCTCCTAGGGTTTAGCCTCTATGATCTCGTGGTAGATCTACTCTTGTACTACCCATATCATCAATATAAATCAAGCAGGAAGTAGGGTTTTACCTCCATCGAGAGGGCCCGAACCTGGGTAAACACCTGTGTCCCTTACTTCTTGTTACCGTCAGCCTTGACGCACAGATTGGGATCCCCTACCCGAGATCCACCGGTTTTGACACCGACAGTGACGTCACGCCACGGCCCGGTCTTTATTCGAACCGTTTTTCACAACCAGCTACTACACATAATGCGAGGCAGTTTCCTTGACACGTCTTGTCGAAGCAGAGATCGTGTCCCCTTATCATGGGATTCTCATCAATATGGGCATGGGTAACCCAACCGTGCCATCAATCGTGGCGCTTGGGGAATAAGCGATTTTAACGGGCAAGTGGGGAGAAGCACAGTTTCTACCGCCTTTCTAAACAGATAGGGATTCCCCTTTTTCACCCACGTCTTCTTCTTCCTTCGCTCATCCATTCTCGCACGCTCGAGCTCTAGTGCCCCAGTTCTCACCTTCTCTGTACAGCCATTCCAAACATGTCTGGAGCGGGAGGCAAGTGGATGGACGGAGGAGGACATTATGAAGCTCCGGGAGGCCGGATACTTGGCCGCAGACATCGCGCACCAGCTGCCGGATGGAGGGCAGATCGTTCTGACTCCGGAACCTCACGAGAGGGTTGTGTTCCTCGCCCACTTCGTCCGCGGACTCGGATTCCCCCTCCACCCATTTGTCCGCGGGCTCATGTTTTACTATGGGCTAGATTTTCATGATCTGGCCCCTAATTTCATCCTCAACATCTCGACGTTTATTGTCGTGTGCGAGGCTTTCCTCCGCATCAAGCCCCACTTAGGCCTGTGGCTGAAGATCTTCAACATGAAGCCGAAGATAGTGGTCAGCCAGCAAGCGGAGTGCGGGGGCTCCATGGTGGGCAAGATGCCCAACGTCACCTTGCTTGAAGGCTCCTATGTCCAGACCGTGAAGGGGTGGCAATCAGGGTGGTTCTACATCACCGAGCCGCGCGGCGGCCCCCGAATTTAGATCTGGCATCCCCATGCGGCTTACCTCTAGGAAAAGGACGGGTTTAGCCTGGGGTGCGCCTGTGGAGCTGACCGGACTCCCGAACTGCATCAAAAATATGATAAGCAAGAAGATCAAGCTTGTCAATGTGGTTTAGGTCATGCTCTTCCGCCGGATCCTCCCGTGCCAAAGACGGGCATTCAACATGTGGGAGTTTGATTCGGCCAAACACCAGACGCTGCGAGAGCTCTTCGACACGACGCACAAAGATGTCTGGAAGGTCTTGTTCAAGGCCGGCGAAGTACCTCCTCCCACCACCGAGGACCGCGGACTTAGCGCAAAGCACCCTGCCAATCCGGTAAGCTCTCTATATTTCACAAGATGTGCCTTTCCTCAGTATGTTCATGGGAGGAATCTAAGCCATCATACTGATTTAACAGGACTACGTGGCGACAGCGGAGTGGATCGACTGTCCAGCTCCGTTGCCTGAAGATCCAGCAATCGCTCTCCTGACGGAGATGCTGTTTCTGACACCCTATGAGGTGCCAGAGAAGAAGGCCACGGGAACCAGGAAAGGTCTCCGGCGCAAGGTTGTGTCGGACTCATCGTCCGAAGACACCGAGGCGCACTCCTCCAACAACAACGAGGAGGAGGAAGAGGAAAACCCTCTCCCCCAAACCGAGGGGGAGAAGAAAAGGAAGGACACCCCTTCCGGGGAGGCCGAAGGGTCCAAGAAGGGAAGGACCCTCCCTCTGGACCACTCGACAACAGCCGCCTACAGCGACAAGGAGTGGCTACCCAGGGCCAAGCCCCTGGCAAAGTCGTAAGTATCTGGATACCATAATACTTCTGGCATGTTTTAGCTTTATGGCTTCTTATCATGTCAAAATATGTTTGTGCAGTCCGTCCAAAGCCCGCATCGACTTATCCTCCTCGGATGGCTCCTTGAGCTCATCGGAGATGAACAGTCATTCGCTCACGACGGCCTCCACTCCCCGGCCCGCGGATGACATCAAGGTGTTATCTCAGAGGATACCAGGCTAGGGAGTAATAGTTCTTGAAGCGCCTCAAGGCGAAACCCCCGACGCCGGGCTCATGGGGGGGAAGATCCCCATGGATTCTGATGAGGGGGGGTCGCAGCAAGCTTGGCCCCTAGCCGGATACTGCGCCGGAACCTCCAGTGGTTCCGGATTCAGGCAAGCAGCCCCTCGCCAAGGGGGCGAGACGCTTGTGCCAATGACCTCTGTCCATCCAGAGGCATCGGATAACTTGGTGGAAGCGCTTCAGAGCGCTTTCCTTGATGAAGGACACCGTACTCTTATGAGTACGGTGATTGTGAAGGTTCAGTCCGCCAAAAGCGGATTGACCAAAGCCTGCGCCAGTCTCCTGACACGCTTTGAGGTAAGTAATTTAAATTATGAGGAAGTATCACAGTATACACAGTAGCCCCTGATGCTCTGTTTGGTGTTCGGAAAGAAAGGCCGAACAGAGGATCAAATATTATTCCCAGGAGTCTAATCATATTATGTTTATGTGAATAAGCAGGCGTCGCTGCTGGCCGCCGCTGCTGCCACTGCGGAGGTCTCCGGACTGAGGCAGAACCTGGGACGGGCCGAAGAAGAGCTCGGCCTCGTGAAGAGGCAGCTCAAGGAGAACAAAGGTAAGTGATACCCCGTCTGAATGTTATATAAAGGAAAAAAATCGTTGATGCTAATAGAAGCATGATGAATTTTAATAGGGGCCACAACCAAAGTGGCGGCCCTTAAGAATCTATCCGAGGCCGAAGACAAAGCGGCCAGGGAGCGCACCGAGCATGAAAAACAAGAGGCTCGGTTGATGAGGTCCAGCAAGAGCTCCAGGATTTAGTCAAAAAATTCGAGTCCTTGGAGCGTGACTCCAAGAGGCAAGAGTCGGAGCTTGCGAAGGCTCGTCAGAGCGCTCAAGATGCCAAGGTTGAAGCCCAGAAGGCCCTCCAAGAGATTGAGGCAGCCAAAAAGATAGCGGCGGGTAAGGCTTTCATTATGCAAAGCAAGCTTGTGAAGGAAACTTTCTTTTTACTTACCCGAATTTGGAGCTCTCCAGGAGCATTCGCAGATCTGCCGCACAGCATTTCTAATGCCGCAGAGTTCTACCGGGATGAGGAAGGGAGCTCGACGAATAAGTTGTTTTGGTCCCAGTATATTGGGGCCGAACATCCGGTGCCCTTGAGCGACCAGCTAAAGCAACTGGTCGAACTTCACAAGGCGGCCGAACTGGCCATGAAGGACCTCATAGCCCGGCTGTGGCCTGGTGAGCCCCTGCCCGGCAGCTACTTCGGCCTTATCAAGCGAATGGTAAATGCCTATCCGCGGCTTGAAGTCATTAAGCGGTACGTCTGCATTGAAGGTGCACGCAGGGCCTTGGTCCGTGCAAAAGTGCACTGGGGGAAGATGGATGCTGAGAAGCTGGTGACAGAGGGCCGCCGAAGGGCAAGGAGCATCGCCACCCCGAACAGTACTATGACAATGTCATTAAGGGTGCCCGCCTTGTGGCGGATAAATTTACTAAGACTGTAATATTTGAATGAATGTACTCATGTCATCCTTTAATATGAAAATGAGTTCATGTGCTCTATATGGCGCTTGTTAATTTAAAATATTACCTTCTGTGCGGCCGTTTATAAAATCTTGAGAGTTGCCAGTCGTCGGCTTCTGCCCCCATGTAACTAGTACTGGGGTGTTTGGGATAAATATAAACACTCTTTATCCAAATTTTTGGTCCTTTTAAGGAGGTGTTTAGCGCAGCGAACAAGGCAATCAGACTATACAACTTTATCGCTCTCACTGGGCCATAGAAGTCTACAATTTTAAATTTTGGCGAAGCCCCTAGTATCCGGAAGGCCGGACTTGGGGCGCTATACACGCCTAAAACGGACGAGGTCGATTCCTCGCCTGAAGCGGAAAAAATCTTTAAGGATTTGAGACCTCTCGAACAGTGACTAGCTCTCGCCTTATCATGACAGTCAGTTTTCGGCTTTCTCTACTGAGGTGCTCGTTCGGAAGAACCGGGACACAATCGCAGTAGTTCTCCCTGCGCTACCTTAGCCGATATAGTGGAACGTAAGGTACCAAAACATAAGAGCCGGGCAAACCCAATTATTGACCCAAGACATGATTCGGAGTTGATGCATATAATGCTATAAGTTCGGGGTGCCGCACTGTCGAAAGTGTTCGGACTTGTCTTGCCATGTTATGGGGTACACTGAGGCCCCTGGCAAACTAAATGTACCAAAGTGTACGGGTGCAGTTTGTAGTAAATAAGCCGCCAAGGAAAAATATAAAGAAAGTGTAATAATAAGCTGACGTTGTATATTTTCCCATTGTTATTTAAATAATATGTCAAAGCGTATATGTACAAGTAGTGCGATAAGCAAAATGGGACTATTTGACATGTCCTAGCCAAGGGTAAGCTATACGTGGGTGTGTAAAACAGGTATAACGATCGTTATCAAATACCACCTGAGTATTCCCTTATACGCCCTAGCTTCTTGTCTTCTTGGGTTTTCCTTCCTGTGATGAGTCCGGTAATCCGCATATCTAAGAGGGCTTCCAGAAAGTAGGGTCCTGAAAGAAAGAAAGTGATGAAGGAATACGGGTCCTGGGGGCGGTTGAGCCGCCTTGTGGACCGCATCGTAGCCGTGCCTCCATCCATGCCCATGGTATTTTGAGTGTGTAATTATGTATGTGTTGCACAAATTTCGCCGCTTGGTTGGGACTAGGACATAGACCGAATTGCTAGTCGAGCTCTCGACGTGCCGGACGATCCTGTTGCAGGGTACTCTGGACTCGCTTGACGGTGTCCGGGGGCTTTATCGCCAGATTGGCTGACTGCCTAAGAAGGTTGCTTTGTACTTTGGTTCTAAGGGCCGCAGTGTGCTCCTCCGTACGGAGCGAGCGTTATGTGTTTCCATTGACTGCTATAACCCCGTGAGGTCCTGGCATCTTGAGCTTGAGGTATGTGTAGTGCGGTACCGCATTGAATCGAGCAAATGTGGTCCGTCCTAGTAGTGCATGATAACCACTATGGAAGGGGACGATATCGAAGATTAACTCCTCGCTTCGTAAATTGTCCGGAGATCCGAAGACCACTTCCAGTGTGATTGAGCCCGTGCAACAGGCTTCCACACCTGGTATGACACCCTTGAAGGTGGTTTTTATGGGCTTGATCCTTGAGGGGTCGATGCCCATTTTGCGCACAGTATCCTGATAGAGCAGGTTCAGGCTACTACCACCATCCATGAGGACTCGTGTGAGATGGAATCCATCGATGATGGGGTCAAGGACCAAAGCAGCCGAACCGCCATGACGGATACTGGTAGGATGGTCCCTGCGATCAAAAGTGATCAGACAAGAGGACCATGGGTTGAACTTTGGGGCGACTGGCTCCATCGCATAGACGTCCATTAGTGCACACTTCCGTTCCCGCTTGGTAATATGGGTTACGTATATCATATTCACTGTTTTCACCTGAGGAGGGAATTTCTTCTATCCGCCTGTTTTCCACGGCCGGGGCTCCTCGTCTTCGTCACTATGCAGCCCCTTTTTCCTTGTTTTCAGCATTCAACTTGCCGGCCTATTTAAACACCCAGCATTCTTTGTTGGTGTGGTTGGCTGGTTTATCGGGGGTGCCGTGAATTTGACATGAGTGATCAAGTATGCGGTCCAAACTGGACGAGCCCGGATTGTTTCTTTTGAATGGATTTTTCCGTTGTCCGGATTTAGAGCCTCTGAATCCGACATTGACTGTCGTGTCTTCAGCGTTGTCGCCATTTTTGCGACGCTTGTGTCTATTGCGTCGTGGCTTGCCGTTGCTATCTCTGGCGTTTGAATCGCCGGAGTTTTGGGGTGTGATGTTGCTACGAGCCAGCCAGCTGCCCTCTCCCACGCAAAAGTGGGTCATGAGTGTCGTGAGGGCTGCCATGGATTTTGGCTTCTCTTGGCCGAGGTGTCGGGCGAGCCATTCGTCACGGATGTTATGCTTGAAGGCTGCTAAGGCTTTGGCATCCGGACAGTCGACAATTTGGTTCTTTTTGGTTAGGAACCGAGTCCAGAATTTCCTGGCTGACTCTCTGGGCTGTTGGGTTATGTGACTTAAGTCATCAGCATCCGGTGCTTGCACGTAAGTGCCTTGGAAGTTATCAAGGAATGTGTCTTCCAGGTCCTCCCAACTGCCAATACAGCTTGTTGCCAGGCTATTCAGCCAATGCCAAGCCGGTGCTTTGAGCTTAAGTGGTAGGTACTTTATGGCATGTAAGTCATCACCGCGGGCCATGTGAATGTGTAGGAGAAAATCTTCAATCCATACCGTGGGGTCTGTTGTGCCGTCATATGATTCAATGTTTACGGGTTTAAACCCTTCTGGGAATTCATGATCCATAACTTCATCAGTGAAGCATAGGGGGTGTGCGGTGCCTCTATGTCGGGCTACATCCCGACGTAGTTCAAATGAATCTGGTCTGTTGTATTCGGCCCAGCCGGACTTTTGTATATTGTATCCGGCATGACGGTCGTCATCACGTGTTGTGGCGCGCCCCCGTGATCCGTAGATCGATCTTGACTGTCCTGCTCTGTTTTCCAATACATCTCGCAGGTCCTTCGTGTAGCCCCGGGCCTTAGTGTTATTGTTTGATTGGCGATGGGGTGCGGTCTGGACTTTGGGCTGGTACACCGCCTTGTCCCGGCCACGGGGTGGCCGGTCAGCCGCATCATGCATTGGTAGTGTGGGTTTTAACGCCTCTTTCCTCGAGTTGAGGTAGCAACCTGCGCTTTGGGTAACTTTTTGTAGGGCGTTCGAGTTTGTATTCCTCGGCAGCCATGACCTCGGTCCATCTATCAGTTAGCAGATCTTGATCAGCTTGAAGTTGTTGCTGCTTTTTCTTCAGGCTTTTTGTAGTGGCTATAAGTCGGCGCTTGAAGCGCTCCTGCTCGACGGTCCTCAGGCACGATGAATTGTTCGTTGCGAAGGCTCACTTTGTCTTCGGAGAGAGGCATGTAATTATCATCCTCTGATTCTCCATATGTTGCATGTTCCTTAGGGCTAGGTTGCCCATCCTCTTGCTCGGCCTGCTCGAAGCCTGGCTGGGCAGGATTGTTTTCATCTTCAGCACCATCTGGATTGTTATCTCTTGTGTCAGTATCCCTATTTTTGCTATGGCGGGGCTTGGAGCGGCGCCTATGACGCCGGTGCCTATATTGCTTCTCCAAAGGGTTATCTTCTGTTGCCTCATCACCATTGCTTTCTTTGGGGGTGTCCACCATATATATATCATATGATGAGGTGGCTGTCCAGCGCCCTATAGGCGGTGGTTCCTGTTCTTATCCTGCATCATCGTCCATACCGTCGATGTCTTCGGAGTTGAAGTCAAGCACATCGGTTAAGTCATCGATAGTTGCTATTAAGTGGGTGGTGGGTGGGGAATGAATTTCTTTGTCGTCCACTTCCCACACAAGCCGAACATAGTTCAGCTAGGAATCTCCCGACAAGGAAAGAGACCTTAATGAGTTTAGCACATCACCCAAGGGCGAGTGCTGGAAAATATCCATGGAGGTGAACTCCACGACCGGTGCCCAATCAGATTCGATAGGCATGGACATACGCAGTTCGGATCCTGTAGCCGGAGATGAGTCCGAGGGTCCGATGACACCACCCTCACAGGGGGCGGGATCAGTGTTCGGCTCCAACATCGATGAGTGTGCGGCCTCCGTGGCGGGGTCCATCCACCCATCCTCGGGAGGTGCGATCTGCTCCGGATTGATTCACGGGGCCACCACAGGTGCGATCTCCCGAACACTGTCTGATGGCAGATCTAAGTCATGCTTGTCACGACTGTTCGGCACCTGACATGGGCTCAAATCCGTCAAAGATCAAGTCTCCGCGGATGTCGGCAGTGTAGTTCAAGATTCCAAATCTGACGTGATGGCCAGGGGCGTAGCTATCGATCTGCTCCAGGTGGCCAAGCAAGTTGGCCCGCAGTACGAAGCCGCCGAATACAAAGATCTGTCCGAGAAGGAAAACTTCCCCCTGGACTGTGTCGTTGAAGATGATTGAAGAAGCCATCGAGCCTTGTCGCGACGACACAGTGGAACTCTCAATGAAAGCACCAATGTCGGTGCCAAAACCGGCGGATCTCGGGTAGGGGGTCCCGAACTGTGCGTCTAAGGCTAATGGTAACAGGAGGCAGGGGATGCGATGTTTTACCCAGGTTCGGGCCCTCTTGATGGAGGTAATACCCTACTTCCTGCTTGATTGATCTTGATGATATGAGTATTACAAGAGTTGATCTACCACGAGATCGTTGAGGCTAAACCCTAGAAGCTAGCCTATGATTATGATTGTTGTTGTCCTACGGACTAAACCCTCCGGTTTATATAGACACCGGAGGGGGCTAGGGTTACATAGAGTCGGTTACAGAGAAGGAAATCTACATATCCGAATTGACAAGCTTGCCTTCCACGCAAAGGAGAGTCCCATCCGGACACGGGACGAAGTCTTCAATCTTGTATCTTCATAGTCCAACAGTCCGGCCAAAGTATATAATCCGGCCGTCCGAGGACCCCTCAATCCAGGACTTCCTCACACACCAATAGAGAATGCTGGGTCTTCAAGCAGGCTGGCAGGCTAAACGCCGAACACAACGGGAGGGAGCCGCCAAGTGAAGACGAAGACGAACCCCGCTAGCCGAACATTGGGGAACAGAAAAAATTTCCACCAGAGGTCAAAATAGTGAACATGATCTATGTCACCCACATACCAAAGAGGAAGCGCAAACGCGCACTCCGAGACATATACGCTGTAGAGCCCGTCGCCCCCAAATTCAACCCATGGTCGGCCTGGCCGTTCACCTTCGATCGCAGGGATCATCCGACTAGTATCCGGCTTGGAGGTTCAGCTGTCTTGGTGCTCGACCCAATAACTGGCGGATACCATCTCACCCGAGTCCTCATGGACGGCGGCAGTAGTCTTAATCTGATATATGAGGACACTGTCCGCAAAATGGGGATAGACCCGTCGAGAATTAGCCAAAGCAGTACTACCTTTAAAGGAGTAATACCAGGCGTAGAGGCCCGCTGTACGGGCTCTCTAACATTAGAGGTTGTATTCAGTTCTCCCAACAACTTTCGAAGAGAAGAACTAATCTTCGACATCGCTCCATTCCGAAGCGGCTATCACGCACTACTCGGAAGTACGACCTTCGCTCATTTCAACGCAGTACCGCATTACGCTTATATTAAACTTAAGATGCCCGATCCACGTGGCGTCATCACAATTAGCGGAAATACAGAGCGTTCCTTGCGTGCAGAAGAATATGTGGCGGCTCTAGCAGCCAAACCACTAAACGGCCTCCCCAACCCGAATAAATGATCGGTCGTCAAGACCACGGACACGGCTAGACGTGCCCGGCGCACCACTAGTTGTAGCAGCCCAGATAAACATGAGCTTGGTCGACGGATCTGCCCCCATATGTGGTGCTAGGGGCTGCCTGCATGTAAAAGGGTCCATAGCTCGGCTCGACCCCACTAATACACAATAGATTGAATTCTCATGGTTCATTAAGAGTAACCAACTTTCCGCACGGTCACACCAGTTTCCTTCACCTGGGCTTTTCCTTTTTCCTTTACAGATGACCATGGCGCTACACCCTTCTAGGATACGGCACAACAGAGACAAAGGCGCAGACGTGCAGCAGGGCCCCGTTCAAAGGTTTCTTTTTAGATTAAGACCCTGTGTAAACCTTTTTTATCATCACTTGTTGGTTCAAACCCTCTTGATCGGCATTATCAGCAAGTTTATTATTCGTCTTCCTAAAATAGACGTTACAAGGGCAGCAATCAATGTGTTTTGACAACTATGCTCTCACCACAGCCGCTCTTTTGTCACGCCAAATTTACGCACATATCCGGAAATTCAGGGATCATTATCGAGGGCGATACTCAGCCCAGTATATGTTGTAAAGTCTGAATACCTTCGGGGCTATTCAGCGTCGCGAGTTTGGCCTTATATGCATCAGCTCTGAATCATGTCTTTGGTCAATATTTGGGTTTGCCCAGCTCCCGTGTTTTGCTACCTTACGTTCCGCTCTATCGGGTAAGGTGGCACCAGGAGAACTATTACGATTATGCCCTGGTTCATCTGGATGAGCACCTCAGTAGAGAAAGCCGAAAACTGGCTGTCATGATAAAGCGAGAGACTGGTCAACCACTCGATGACTCAGCGGAATCTTTGTGATTCCTCCGCTTTAACGAAGGACCGGTTTTCCTGGTCACGTACGTACGCGCACCATATTCGGATGAACGCGGATGTACCAGGGGCTATATGGTAGCCCCATCGTCAAACTCCTATGGCTAAGTGAAAGTGTTAAAGCTATATAGTCTGATTGCCTTGTTCGCCGCGCTATCACCTCCTTAACAGGACCAAGACGTTGGATTAAGTGTGATTACGTGCTTTACTGAACACCCCCACATTATATGCGTGGTTGCGGAAGCCGATGACTGCAAAACTTTCAGGTTATATACATACATACATAAACGGCCGCACAGGAGGCACTACAATACTTTACGGGCAAAAGTATAAATATAGCCTTTACTATCAAAGAAGCATTGTTTTTACAATCAAAATACATGTCACTAGAACATGGTACTCTTTGAGCATTGAGCCTCTATTAAACGGGCACCTTCTAGGACTTCTTCAAAATAGAGCTTGGGCGAGTCCTGACCCTCGGGCAGACCCCTGGTTGCAACAGCGGTGGCCTCCATCGTCGCCCAATATGTTTTAACACGGGCAAGAGCCATCCGCGCACCCTCTATGCACGCCGACCTCTTGACAGCGTTGATATGCGGCACAACACGAAGAAATTGTTGCACCAAACCAAAATAACTACCCGGGCTCGGTCCCTTCAGCCACAGATGATCCACAACAGCCTTCATGGCAAGCCCGGACAACCTATGGAGCTCGGCCCACTCGGCCATTTGCTCATTCAACAGCAGCGGACGCTTTGGAGCACTGAACTGCGACCAGAATAATTTTTCCACCTCATGATCTTTTTTATCTTTGAAATACTCAGTCGCATCAGCAGCACTCTTTGCTAAATCCAAGTACGCGTCTGCAGAACTCCACAATTGATCAAGAGGGGCATACTTCGGATCGCCGTCCGCAATAAAAAGGGCTTCCCATCCGTGATATCTCCGGCTTGACGAAGCTCCTCCCGTGCCGCTCTAATTTCAGAGCGAGTTTCCTTGGCTGCTTCCAAGGCCTTCTTTAGGTCAGCCACTTTCGCTTGGCTTTCCCTTTCGAGGAGCTCATTCGGCTGGCGGCATTTTGCAGCTCAACAACCATCTTGGCTATTTTATCTTCGCTCTGGCGATGAGCACCATGTTCGGCTTTTAACTCTTCGGCTGCCTTCAGGGAGGCCGCATCACTTCTCCTGGCTTGTTCCTTGGCTCGGGCAAGTTCTGCCCGAAGGGTCTCCACGGTGGCAGCTCCATCTGCAGTCAAAGCATATTATATATACTAGCATCATGCTCCTATTAATATTTGCTGACCACCCGAATATACATACCCTGTGCCTCGTCAAGCCGCTTGTTTACAAGCGTGATGTCCGCATCCGCCACGTCAAGTTGCCGCCTCAATTCGGCAAAATCAGCAGTTCGGTCAGCCGCCGGATCTACAGCCGCCTACGCAAGAAATCAGTGTTGTTATTACCTGAGACTATGATCCTCTACTCGCCACGTCTGGACGGCAACCAGAGTCTCAGGGGCTACTATCTATAAAAAGTACACCTTGCATGTGTAGTACAGCCAAAAATATATATTACTTTGCGTACCTCAAAGCCTCTTAGCAGGCTCATAAAAGCTTCATTCAACCCGCTTTTTGCGGATGAAATCCTCGCAACTACCGTGCCCATTAAGGAACGATGTGCCTCTGAGATAGCCGCTTGCGCCAGAAGACCTATCAATGTGTCCGGTTGTACACTGGACAATCCCGGGCTCTTTCTGTTGGTCTCCTTAGGAGCCGAGAACTCCAGGCTTCGGGCGGCCAAAGATTTACCTTTTGGCCTTTGCGGATCAGGAGAAATCCTCCGCGACGACACCTCAAGGTCGTCCGTCTCGTGAGGCGGGGAAGCAGGAGGAGGTGTTTCGCTCTCCATCATCTCTGGAAGAAGATCCCCTGAAGACGAACATTGTGGAGAAGGGCTATGAGCCGAACAGCAAAACATATGTCTCGGTTGTTATTCTCAGGAAAAGAGCAGGGCATATTTACCTATGTACCTTTGTTCACTTACAGCTTGGCCAATGGCTGACCCCCTTGTGGGCGTTGTGCGGTAAGGATGCCCTCCGGGGCAGGGCCCCCTGGTGAAGGTTTCTTCCCTCGTTTGGAAACCTCCGTTTCCAAGTCTTCAGGGGCGGCCCTTTTCTTCCAGTGGGGATAGGGGATTCTAGATTCACCTCCCCGACCATCCTCCTTCGCGGAGGCACTAATTCCCCGGTTTGGATGTGTAACGTATGAAGCCTGCTTTTGGCTTCCTTATTCCTCCCCTCGTCTTCTCCTGATGGCACTTGATATGATGCGTGAGCCAGCATCCTGGTTAGTACAGGATCCGGCGAGCCTTCGGTAAGAGGGGCCGAACACCTGATCCTCCCGCCTTTCTTATCCAGTCCTGGCCGAGGGTAGTTTTTCAGAATGACGTTGTGACAAATATAAAGACAGCATGTTCGGTTGCGGAGTTACTTACTTGGGTATTTGGATGGTTGCAGTTGAGACCCGCATCCTCAATGGTGTCCGGACATTTTATTCATGAAACGGAGAATAATCGATACATCCCTTCGAGCATTACGCTGAAGAAGTGTTGAATGGTTCGCGGTCCTTCCGGGTTGAACTCCCACATACGGAAAGATCGACGTTGGCATGGAAGGACCCGACGAACTAACATTACTTGAATTACTTTGATGAGACTGATATCCCTCTTGAGGAGATCTCAGATGCGGCTTTGCAGTGTCAGCACATCATTAACTGGTCCCCAGTCCAACCCCTTGTTGACTCATGATCCCAGTTGTGGCGGAGGGGCAGAGCGGAAAGCTGGGGCAGCTGCCCACTTGTTACCTCGGGGTGCTGTGATGTAAAACCACTCCCGTTGCCATAGGTCGGACACCTCTGGGAAGGAACCCTTTGGCCATAAGGCGTCGGCACCTTTGCTTATTATAGCGCCTCCGCACTCCGCGTGTCACCCGTCGATCATCTTTAGGTTCACATTAGAGGTCTTGAGCCATAAGCCGAAGTGTGGGGTATTGCAGAGGAAGGCCTCACACACAACGATAAACGACGAGATGTGAAGGAAGGAATCTAGAGCTAGATCATGGAAATCTAGCCCGTAATAGAACAACATGAGCCCTCTAACGAAGGGATCAAGACTAAAGACTAGCCGTCGGAGGAAGTGGGAGACGAATACAACACTCTCGTTGGGTCTTGGAGTGGGGATAACCTGCCCTTGAGGAGGTAACCTGTGAAGGATTTCGACGGTCAGATACCTGGCCTTCCTAAGCTTCTTGATGTCCTCCTTTGTCACAGAAGAGGCCATCACCAGCCTTGAAGGTTGGATCCGGACATGGTTGAAGGCACGGAGCGCTTAAGCTAAACCTTGGGTGTTGGAACTCGAGGTAGGGGAAGGGAAGGATCGGGCGTGGAAAGAAAAGGACATGTCTTGACCTCTTTATAAAGAGGGTGAATATCAAGCGTCCTCCGCGTGGCCGTTTGGAACTTGCCTAAAACCGAGGGGTCATACTAACGGCACGGTTGGGTTACCCACGCCCGTATTGATGAGAATCTCGTGATAAGGGGAACATGATCTCTGCTTCTGCAAGACGTGCAGCTGCAGGTTGAGAAAAACGGTTCGAATAATGACCGGGACATGGCGTGATGTCACACTATGAAAAGTTGTCAACAGATTAAATTTGTGGAATATTGTGCTCTCTACGGTGGTATGTGGAATTTGTTTTGCAGATCCGAACACGATCCTTGTGTTCAAAATCTTCTATGGAGTATTCAGAGAAGGAACCCGCCTTGCAATTCCGAAGACAATCTGCGTGCCAGACTCATCGTCATTGAAGCCTGGTTCAGGGGCTACTGAGGGAGTCCTAGATTAGGGGGTCCTCGGACAGCCGGACTATATTCTTATGCCGGACTGTTGGACTATGAAGATACAAGATTGAAGACTTCATCCCGTGTCCGGGTGGGACTCTCCTTTGCGTGGAAGGCAAGCTTGGCAATTCAGATATGTAGATTTCCTTCTCTGTAACCAACTCTGTGTAACCCTAGCCCCCTCCAGTGTCTATATAAACCGGGTGGATTAGTCCGTAGGACAAGAACAATCATAATCATAGGCTAGCTTCTAGGGTTTAGCCTCTACGATCTCGTGGTAGATCAACTCTTGTAATGCTCATATCATCAAGATCAATCAAGCAGGAAGTAGGGTATTACCACCATAGAGAGGGCCCGAACCTGGGTAAACTAGTGGCTTCTCTCAAGATAGCATAAGTATTACGGTGGGTGAACAAATTACTGTCGAGCAATCGATAGAAAAGTGCATAGTTATGAGATTATCTAGGCATGATCATGTATATAGGCATCACGTCCGCAACAAGTAGACCGACTCCTGCCTGCATCTACTACTATTACTCCACACATCGACCGCTATCCAGCATGCATCTAGAGTATTAAGTTCATAAGAACAGAGTAACGCATTAGGCAAGATGACATGATGTAGAGGGATAAACTCAAACAATATGATATAAACCCCATCTTTTTATCCTCGATGGCGACAATACAATACGTGCCTTGCTGCCCCTGCTGTCACTTGGAAAGGACACCGCAAGATTGAACCCAAAGCTAAGCACTTCTCCCATTGCAAAAAAGATCAATCTAGTAGGCCAAACCAAACTGATAATTCGAAGAGACTTGCAAAGATAACCAATCACACATCAAAGAATTCAGAGGAGATTCAAATATTTCTCATAGATAAACTTGATCATAAACCCACAATTAACTGGATCTCGACAAACACACCACAAAAAGAGTTACTTCGAATAGATCTCCAAGAAGGTCGAGGAGAACTTTGTAATGAGATTCAAAGAGAGAGAACAAGCCATCTAACTAATAACTATGGACCCGAAGGTCTGTGGTAAACTACTCACAACTCATCGGAGAGGCCTTGGCGATGATGTAGAAGCCCTCCATGATCGATTCCCCCTCCTACGGAGTGCCGGAAAAGGCTCCAAGATGGGATCTCACGGGTACAGAAGGTTGCGGTGGTGGAAATAGGGTTTCGTGGTGCTCCTGGATGTTTTCAGGGTATGGAGGTATATATAGGCGAAGGAGGTCGGTCAGGGGAGCCACGAGGGGCCCACGACGGTGGGGGGCGCGCTAGGCACCCTCGTGGCCGCCTCGGCTACTTCTTGACGTCTACTCCAAGTCTCCTGGGTTGCGTTTGTTCCAAAAAGATCACTCCCGAAGGTTTCATTCCGTTTGGACTCCGTTTGATATTCCTTTTCTTCAAAACACTGAAATAGGCAAAAAAACAGCAATTCGGGTTGGGCCTCCGATTAGTAGGTTAGTCCCAAAAATGATATAAAAGTGTAAAGTAAAGCCCATAAACATCCAAAATGGGTAATATAATAGCATGGAGTAATCAAAAATTATAGATATGTTGGAGACGTATCAAGCATCTCCAAGCTTAATTCCTGCTCGTCCTCGAGTAGGTAAATGATAAAAACAAATTTTTTGATGTGGAATGCTACCTAGCATATTTCTCAATTTAATTTTCTTTATTGTGGCATGAATTTTCAGATCCAAATGATTCAAGACAAAAGTTCATATTGACATAAGAAATAGTAATACTTCAAGCATACTAACAAAGCAATCATGTCTTCTCAAAATAACATGGCTAAAGAAAGTTTATCCCTACAAAACTATATAGTTAATCTATGTATCATTTTCATTACACAAAATACTCCCATCATGCACAACCCCGGTTTCAGCCAAGCAATTGGTTCATACTTTTTAACGCGCTTCAGCTTTTTTCAACTCTCACGCAATACATGAGTGTGAGCCATGGATATAGCACTATGGGTGGAATAGAATATGATGATGGAGTTTGTGTGGAGAAGAAAAAAAGGAGAAAGTCTCACATTGACGAGGCTAATCAACGGGCTATGGAGATGCCCATCAATTGATGTCAACATGAGGAGTAGGGATTGCCATGCAACGGATGCACTAGAGCTATAAATGTATGAAAGCTCAACAAAAGAAACTAAGTGGGCGTGCATCCAACTTGCTTGCTCACGAAGACCTAGGGCATTTTGAGGAAGCCCATCATTGGAATATACAAGCCAAGTTCTATAATGAAAAATTCCCACTAGTATATGAAAGTGACAACATAGGAGACTCTCTATCATGAAGAACATGGTGCTACTTTGAAGCACAAGTGTGGAAAAGGATAGTAACATTGTCCCCCTTTTATATTATTTTAATTTTTTTGGGCCTTTTTGTATTATTTGGCCTTTTCTATTTTCTTGGCCTTTCTTTTTCTTTTTTTGTTTGGCCTTTCTTTCTTTTTTTTTATAGGGGACAATGCTCTAATAATGATAATCATCACACTTCTATTTATTTACAACTCATGAATTACAACTCGATACTAGAACAAAATATGACTATATGAATGCCTCCGACGGTGTACCGGGATATGCAATGAATCAAGAGTGACATGTATGAAAAATTATGCATGGTGGATTTTCCACAAATACGATGTCAACTACATGATCATGCAAAAGCAATATGACAATGATGAAAGGTGTCATGATGAACGGAACGGTGGAAAGTTGCATGGCATGGCTATGGAAATGCCATAATAGGTACGTATGGTGGCTGTTTTGAGGAAGATTAAGGAGGTTTGTGTGTGATAGAGCGTATCGTATCATGGGGTTTGGATGCACCGCGAAGTTTGCACCAACTCTCAAGGTGAGAAAGGGCAATGCACGGTACCATAGAGGCTAGCAAAGATGGAAGGGTAAAAGTGTGTATAATCCATTGACTCACATTAGTCATAAAGAACTCATATACTTATTGCAAAAGTTTTATTAGCCCTCGAAGCAAAGTACTACTACGCATGCTCCTAGGGGAAGGGTTGGTAGGAGTTAACCATCGCGCGATCCCGACCTCCACACATAAGGAAGGCAATCAAAAGAGCACCGCATGCAACAAATTTGTTACACAACTTTTACCATACGTGCATGCTACGGGACTTGCCAACTTCAACACAAGTATTTCTCAATTTCATAATTGCCCAACTAGCATGACTCTAATATCACCACCTCTATATCTTAAAACAATTATCAAGCATCAAATTGATCATAGCATCAAATTCACTTCCTATGATAGTTTTTATTATACCCAACTTGGATGCCCATCATTTTAGGACCAATTTTATAACCATAGCAAATACCATGCTGTTCTAAAAGACTCTCAAAATAATATAAGTGAATCATAAGAGATCAATAATTTCTACAAAATAAAACCACCGCCGTGCTCTAAAAAGATATAAGTGAAGCACTAGAGCAAAATTATCCAGCTCAAAAGATATAAGTGAAGCACATAAAGTATTCTAATAAATTCCGAATCACGTGTGCCTCACCCAAAAGGTGTGTACAGCAAGGATGATTGTGGTAAACTAAAAAGCAAAGACTCATATCATGCAAGACGCTCCAAGCAAAACACATATCATGTGGCGAATAAAAATATAGCTCCAAGTAAAGTTACCGATAGACGAAGACGAAAGAGGGGATGCCTTCCGGGGCATCCCCAAGCTTAGGCTTTTGGTTGTCCTTGAATTATATTGGGGTGCCATGTGCATCCCCAAGCTTAGTCTCTTTCCACTCCTTATTCCATAGTCCATCAAATCTTTACCCAAAACTTGAAAACTTCACAACACAAAACTCAACAGGAAATCTCATAAGCTCCATTAGTGCAAGAAAGAAAAACCACAACTTAAGGTACTGTAATGAACTCATTCTTTATTTATATTGGTGTTAAACCTACTGTATTCCAACTTATCTATGGTTCATACCCCCCCCCCCCGATACTAGCCATAGATTCATCAAAATAAGCAAACAACACACGAAAAACAGAATCTGTCAAAAACAGAACAGTCTGTAGCAATCTGTAACTTTCGAATACTTATGGAAATCTAACAATCCTACCAAAATAGGAAGTCCTAGGAAATTTGTCTATTGATCTACTGCAGAAAGAATCAACTAAAAATAACGTATAGGTGATTTATTAAAATTATTCTCGTGTGTGCAAAAGTTTCTGTTTTTCAGCAGAATCAAATTAACTATCACCCAAGATGATCTTATAGGTTCTACTTGGCACAAACACTAATTAAAACATAAAACCACATCTAAACATAAGCTAGATGATTTATTTATTACTAAAAAGAAGCAAAAAGCAAAGAACAAAAATAAAATTGGGTTGCCTCCCAACAAGCACTATCGTTTAACGCCCCTAGCTAGGCATAAAAGTGAGAATAGATCTACGTGTTGCCATCCTTGGTTTTTAATTTTTTTAGCGGAGTCATGCTCGAATCCAGGGGGTTCTTTACATTTCCCTTCATACTCGGAAATTTTTAGATGTAAAGAATCCAACCGCTTATTACAATGGGTAATCAACATATTCATGCAGTGAAGATTTCCGCTAACACTCTTAAGAGGTTCAAGAGACTTTTGTAAAAAAAATGTTACTTCACAAATATTTTCAAAAACTTGCGTCTCTTCCTGGGTAGGATGTGGTCCCCCTTTTCGAGATAGTGTTCCCACTATTGCCTCTATGATTTCATGCGCAATACTAGGATCAATCTCGATAAAATTTCCTTTGGCAACGCAATCCAAGAGTTGTCTATGGGACATATTTAGTCTAACATAAAAATTGCGAAGGACAATTCTAAAATTCACCTCTAAGGTGCAGTTACGATAGGATTCCATCATACTATACCAAGCATCTTTCAAGTTTTCTCCTTGCCTTTGCTTGAAGTGAAGAACTTCAAACTCGGGAGACAAAGGAGCAGATAGAGGACTAGCCATGACGACGAGATAAACGAACTAACACACGAGCACACTAAAGGCAAGAGAAAAAGAGGCAAACAGAAAAGAGAGGGCGGATAAAACGGCAAGGGTGAAGTGGGGGAGAGGAAAACAAGAGGCAAATGGCAAATAATGTAATGCGAGGGAGATGAGTTTGTGATGGGTACTTGGTATTTCTTGACTTGAGCAAAGACCTCCCCGGCAACGGCGCCAGAAATCCTTCTTGCTACCTCTTGAGCATTGAGTTGGTTTTCCCTTGAAGAGGAAAGGGTGATGCAGCAAAGTAGCATAAGTATTTCCCTCAGTTTTTGAGAACCAAGGTATCAATCCAGTAGGAGGCTCCTCACAAGTCCCTTGTACCTACAAAAACAAACAAGAACCTCGCAACCAACGCGATAAAGGGGTTGTCAATCCCTTCACGGCCACTTGCGAAAGTGAGATCTAATAGAGATAATAAGATAAGATAAATATTTTTGGTATTTTTATGATATAAATTGAAAAGTAAAGATTGCAAAATAAAGATAGATTGGAAACTTATATGATGGAAAATAGACCCAGGGGCCATAGGTTTCACTAGTGGCTTCTCTCAAGATAGCATAAGTATTACGGTGGGTGAAAAAATTACTGTCGAGCAATTGATAGAAAAGTGCATAGTTATGAGATTATCTAGGCATGATCATGTATATAGGCATCACGTTCACAACAAGTAGACCGACTCCTGCCTGCATCTACTACTATTACTCCACACATCGACCGCTATCCAGCATGCGTCTAGAGTATTAAGTTCATAAGAACAGAGTAACACATTAGGCAAGATGACATGATGTAGAGGGATAAACTCAAACAATATGATATAAACCCCATCTTTTCATCCTCGATGGCAACAATACAATATGTGCCTTGCTACACCTGCTGTCGGTGTCAAAACCGGCGGATCTCGGGTAGGGGGTCCCGAACTGTGCGTCTAGGCGGATGGTAACAGGAGACGAGGGACACGATGTTTTACCCAGGTTCGGGCCCTCTCGATGGAGGTGAAACCCTACGTCATGCTTGATTAATATTGATGATATGGGTAGTACAAGAGTGGATCTACCACGAGATCAAGGAGGCTAAACCCTAAAGCTAGCCTATGGTATGATTGTCGTAATGCATGTTGTGTCCTACGGACTAAAGCCCTCCGGTTTATATAGACACCGGAGGAGGCTAGGGTTACACAGAGTCAGTTACAATGGTAGGAGATCTACATATCCGTATCGCCAAGCTTGCCTTCCACGCCAAGGAAAGTCCCATCTGGACACGGGACGGAGTCTTCAATCTTGTATCTTCGTAGTCTTGGAGTCCGGTGGACGATGATAGTCCGGCTGTCCGGACACCCTCTAGTCCAGGACTCCCTCAGTAGCCCCTGAACCAGGCTTCAATGACGATAAGTCCGGCGCGCATAATGTTCGGCATTGCAAGGCGGGTTCCTTCCTTGAATAATTCAGAGAAGATCATGAACACCAGGATAGTGTCCGGCTCTGCAAAATAAATTCCACATTCCACCGTAGAGAGAATAAAATGTACACCAGTCCAATCTGCTGACGTATTATGCGGCGTGACTTCACACCACTACCAAGCCTTTGTTTGAATCGTTTTTTACTATACCACCTCAGCACGTTTAGCGAAGCGGTTTCCTTGGCACGTCTTGTCGAAGCAGAGATCGTGTTCCCCTTATTCCGGGATTCTCATCAATACGTGCGTGGGTAACCCAACCGTGCCCGTCGCCACGCCTCCTCCATCGAAGGTGAATCCCGAACGGTCACGGAGACGACCCTTGGTATTTTTCCCCTTTATAAGAGGACCAAGGAACGTTTCTTTTCTTCAATCTCGCATCAAATCTCTTCCTCGCTCCTAGTTCCAGCACCCAGAGCCCCAGATTCAAGCGCTTCGGATTCTCAATCATGTCCGGCTCCGACCTCCATGGTCGATGGATGCCCTCCTCCGTCAAGGAGGAGGACATATTGAAGTTACGTGAGGCCAAGTACCTGTCCTACGAGATTTCGCACAGGTTGCCTGCCCAAGGGCAGGTCGTGCCCGCCCCTGAGCCCGGCGAATATGTTGTCTTCGTATCCCACCTCCGTCGGGGTTTAGGCTTCCCAACGGACCCCTTCGTGAGAGGGCTCATGTTCTACTACGGGCTGGATTTTCACGATTTGGCTCCGGAGTCCATCCTCCATATCTCCGCATTCATTATCGTCTGCGAAGCCTTCCTCCGCGTCGCTCCCCACTTCGGCCTGTGGCTGAAGACCTTCAATGTGGAGCCGAAGATGATCGGGGGGCGTCAAGCGGAGTGCGGTGGGGCGGCCATAAGCAAAAAGGTCGATGCCCCGTGGCCCGAGGGTTCCTTCCAAGAGGAACTCGGACTGTGGCAGCAGGAGTGGTTCTATATCACCGCTCCGAAGGGCAGCAAGCAAAAGCCGCCGCCTTCATTCCGCCCGGGACCTCCACGTCGACTGATGTCGTGGGTCAACCAAGGGCTCAATTGGGGGCTGTCCGAAGACGTGCCCTCACTACAGGGCCGGATTCGAGACCTCCAAGCGAGGGAGATCAATCTGGTCGTGGTGATGCAGGTTATGCTAATCAGGCATCTTCTGCCCTGCAAACGTCGTCCTCTCCGTCTATGGGAGTTCAACCCGGAGGGACCTCGGATTCTCCAACACTTCATGGGTGCGACACCCGTGGAGATGTACAAGTTGTTCTTCGGACCGCAGGTGGCGTGTCCGGAATTAGCCGAGGACGCAGGCCTAAGTCGCAATCTCCCGGATACTCAGGTAAATAGCTCAGAGTCCGGACGTTGTATTTATCTGCCTTTCTAGAGTTCGCCTCCTGACCCATTACTCACAGGAGTGGGTGGCGCGATCAAGGCTGATAAGGTGTCCGGCCCCCCTCCCGGAGACCGCACTGGAGCCCATGCTGGTCAGAATGTTGGAGATCGCGCCCACAGAAGGGAGCGATGGGGAAAATAGAGGAGCTAATATTTTGCCCAAAGGGGCGTCTGGAGAGGGGGGAATCAAGAACCCCTCCTTCCAGGGGGAGAAGAGGACCGCCTCCGAAACCCGGAGGCCAAAGCCCCTAAGTGGGGGAAGAGATCTTCACCGGGGGGTCCGGCGTCTGGGGAGAATCCGGACGCACAGTCATCGCCGAAGAATCAGCCCTCCAGCGAGCCGTGAGTATGAAAATGGGATTTCATTAGTAAGAAAATACCTCCATTTGTGCTTCTGTGGGTGACCGAAATTTTTATCTTGCAGTTCGGATTTGCAGCCTTCGCAGATGAGTTCGTCTTCGGGGGACCTTCTTCCGGAGATGATGGAGAGCGAAACGCCCCCGTCTGCAGCGCCATCAGATAAGGCAGACGAGCTTGAAGTATCGTCATGGAGGGTATCCCCGAGTCCGGAGGGGCCAGAAAGTTCGGCGCCCGCTAGTATCCGGCCGGGAGAACTGAAGAATCTGCTTGAGAGGGCGTCCATCTCAGAAGATCATCGTGCGTTGATGCACATGGTGATTGGAAGGATTTCGTCCGCCGAGAGCGGATTGTGTAACGCCGCTATGAGTTTGCTGGCGGGATTTGAGGTACGCGAAAATGACGCACCTTCTATTTTTGACAGTTTTGCACATAAAAGTGTGCCCTGTATAGATAGTAGCCCCTGAGACTCGGTAGGTTGTCGAAGACGACAGCGTGCCGAGGATCGAAATCGCAAGTAATGAATGTCGCCGTTCCTATGCAGGTGGCGGATAGTCCGAGGGCTAGCCGGACTAGTGGGGTTGCCGAGTTAATGCGGCAACTTGACGCGGCGGATGCGGACATCGCACTTGTCAACCGGAGACTTGACGAGTCGCAAGGTAAATGAGTTCTCCACAGTCGCTTTATTAATGGGGTCAAAGCCCTCCTCTGATAAATTATATTCTGTTATACAGACGGTGATGCTTCTGTGGAGATCCTTCGGGCCGAACTTTCTCAAGCCAAGGAGCAAGCCCGAAGGAGTGACGCGGCTGCCTCGAGGGCGGCCGAGGAGTTGAAAGCCGAAAGGGCTGCTCACTGCCTAAGCAGGGAAGAGGTGGCCGAATTGGCCGTGAAAGTAAAAAATGCTGCCGACCACAATGAGGCTCTTGAAAAGGAGCGCTTATCGGAGCGGCAAGACCTGAAGAAGGCCACCGCCGAGGCCAAGGATGCCCGCTCTGCCATGCCGGCCATGAGGGAGGAGCTGCGCCAGGCCGGGGATATCGTGGCTGGCAAGCCTTATCTGCTGCGTCGCCGGTTTATGGATCAAAAGTATGCTCAATTTGATCGGCTGTGGAGTCCGGAGGATCCGTATATGGACTTAGCGGCAAGTGCGGCTGATGCCGTTGAGCACTTCCGGAGCCAAAAGGATCACAAGACGGAAGAGCTATTTTGGTCTCAATTCCATAGTCCGGATCGCTCACTTACCGGTTGGCCGAATGGGCCGAGCTAAATAGATTGTCCGGACTTGCCATGACTGACATCGTGGCTCATGTCTGGCCAGAGAGGCCCAAGGCGATGAGCTACTTCGGCTTACTGCAGCAATTCCTTGGAGCGGTGCCGCATATCAAGGAGATGAAGCGGTCGGCCTGCATCGAAGGCGCGCGGATGGCACTTGCCCGCGTAAAGGCGCATTGGACAAAGATGGATGCCACCACTGTTGCCGCCCAGGGTTCGGATGAAAGCCGGCTCCCCGCCGAGCACTATTTCGGGGAAGTTATGCGTGGTGCTCTTGTAATAGAGTCGCAGTGCTCAAAAAATGTCACGTTCAAATGAACATTTTAGCTTGTAAAACAATGATTATGCAATAACTGCTTTTTATACTTGTGCGTCCCAAGTGGTAAAACTGCTCCTGAGCGGCCGTTTTCGTATACATTTGTATAACCTGAAAGATTGCAGTCTTCGGCTTCAGCCCCCACGCACAAGGTGCGGGGGTGTTCGCAAAAATAGCGCGTGTTCACACTTAATCCGACGTCTTGGTCCTATTTAGGAGGTGGTAGCATAGCAAACGAGGCAATCCGGACTATAATGCTTTATCACTTTCACTTAGCCAGTGGAGTTCGAGGGTGGGGCTACGATATAGCCCCTGGGGCCACCGCACTTCTCCGATTGCGGGGTGCGTGTGTGCCTGACCGGGAAATGGTCCTTCGTCAAAGCGGGGAATTCTGAACATTCTGGTAGTCGATCGAGTGGTTGACCAGTCTCTCGCTATATCATGACAGTCAGTTTTCGGCTTTCTCTACTGAGGTGCTCGCCCAGCCGAACTGGGGCACAATCGCAGTAGTTCTCCTGGTGCCGCGTTAGCCGATGATACGGAATGTAAGGCAGCAAAACACAGGAGCCGGGCAAACCCAACATTTGACCAAAGACATGATTCGGAGCTAATGCATATAATGCCTAACTCGAGACGCCGAACACTCCCTAAGGTGTTCGGTCTTTATGATAATGGGCAGAATAATGCCCTAAGCCCCTAGTGTCCAGGTACGGGCATGGTCTTCTGACGCGGCCGATGCCAAAACGTTAGGCTCCGCTGTGGTTATAGGAAGAAACGAAGGGAGAATAACAACAAGAGACAGTAAAAAAGGTTTACGCAGGGTCTTAATCTGAAAAGAATCCTCGTAACAGGTCCCTACTGCACGTCTGCGCCTGTGTCTCCGTTGTGCCGTTATCCTGGACGGGTATGCACGTTGTTCATCTGTAAAAAGAGAGGAACGCTTAGTTTGGAAACAATTCGTGCGAAAAAAAAGGAGAAGAAGAGACATAAATAAGTAAAGCAGGATTCGTATGAACTCGCGATTCTTTGTGCGCGCAACCCCTTGTCAAGGGTTGTGCGGCTAGGGAGCCCCTAGCCAACCAATGCCGGACTCGTCTATCCGTGTCCGGGGTCTTCAAGTGACCCTCGCACTGAAATGATGCCTCGAGGACCGGGCATCTTGAGTGTAAGAGACGCGTAATGCGGTATGGCGTTGAAACGGACAAAAAACCTTTCGTCCCAAGAGTGCTTGATATCCACTTTTAAATGGGACGATGTGAAAAATTAGTTTTTCGCGCCGAAAATTGTTCGGTGATCCGAACACGACTTCTAGTAATAGGGAGCCTGTGCACTTGGCATAAGGGCCTGGCGTCACTCCTTTGAAGGAAGTGCGGCTGTGTCGAATTTTGGTAGGGTCTATCCCCATCTTGCGGATTGTGTTTGAATACAGCAGGTTTAAGTCGCTGCCTCCGTCCATTAGGACTTTAGTAAATTTTAATCCGTCGATTATGGGATTCAATATCAGGGCAGTCCGTCCCGTGTTTCGAACGCTTCTGGAATAGTCCAGGTGGTCGAAAGTGATTGGTTTTGATATCCAATCTCTATGGTCTGCTTGGTTGGACCGTGCGAGGCTCTTTTTAGGAAGTGCCGCACTATTTTTACATATTATCACATGAAGTGAGTTTACTGCCTTGACCTCTTGTGGGAAAGTCTTTTGTTTTCCGGTGCTCTGCTGGTGGGGTTTATCGTCTTCGCTTGACGCGTCGAGCCCCTTGTGTTCGGTGTTTAGTCGGTCGGACTGTTTCAAAACCCAACAATCCCTGTGGGTGTGGTTTGCAGGCCTTCCGGGGGTACTGTGGATTTGACATATCCGACCCAAAATCTTGTTTAAGTTGGACAACTCATCGCTGTCATCCTTAAGAGGCGGTGTTTTGTTGTTCGGCCGCGAGCTTTTGAATCCGGCTTGACTGCCGTGCTCTTTGGGCTTTTCTCTTTATTCCGGCGCTGCTCTTTTCTGCGCCGTGATTTTCCGTTTCCATCTCTTATGTTGGATGTACTTGGGTCGCTGGTGCTGCATCTTGCTAGCCAGCTATCCTCTCCCGCACAGAAGCGGGTCATGAGGCTTGTTAGTGCGGACATTGTTCTCGGCTTCTCTTGGCCGAGGTGCCTGGCAAGCCATTCGACTCGGACATTGTGTTTAAAAGCTGCTAAGGCTTCGGCGTCCGGACAGTCGACTATTTGGTTCTTTTTGGTGAGAAACCTGTTCCAGAATTTCCGCGCTGACTCTCCGGGCTGTTGAGTTATATGACTTAGATCATCTGCGTCCGGAGGGCGGACATAAGTCCCTTGAAAATTTGCTCTAAACGCGTCCTCGAGCTCTTCCCAACTTCCAACAGTGTTTTCTGGGAGGCTTTTAAGCCAGTGATGTGCTGGCCCTTTGAGCTTGAGGGGTAGGTATTTTATGGCGTGGAGATCGTCTCCTCTGGCCATGTGTATATGTAGTATATAATCTTCTATCCAGACTCCAGGGTCTGTTGTTCCATCGTAGGCCTCTATGTTTATGGGTTTAAATCCTGCTGGGAATTCATGGTCCAGCACCTCATCGGTGAAACTTAGTGGGTCTGCGGCGCCCCTGTATTTGGGTGTGCCGCTATCTTCGGACACTTGACGTGTTGCCTTGCTTCTTGGGGCCTTCTTCTTTGGCCCATAGATGGATCTGGCTGGGCCATCTGTCCTTCCAAGTTCGTTGGTTGGTTTATGTGTGGCGCCGCTTTCAGAATTTGGCCTGTCATCCGGCCATCTATCCAACCGGGCTGCCTCTTTATTTTTTGACTGTGGGGGTTCTATAGCCCCGTCGTCGAATTCTGGTAGCAGCTTGCGCTTCGGGTAGCTCTTTGATTGGTGGACATTGCCGTATTTATCCGCGGTTTTGAGTACTTTGCTCCACCTCATTCTGAGTGTGTCTTCCGCTGTTTTGAGCTTCCGTTTTTCTTTCTTCAAGCTTCTTGCAGTGCTGACGAGTCTTTACCGAAGGTTTTTGCCTTCCGGCGGCGTGTCCGGCGTGAGATCGTCCGAACCGTCGTTTTCGCCGGGCCTGGACTGATTATTTGACTCGTCCTGTTCGGACAGTTGCTTATCTACATGCTCGTCGTCCACTTTTGTGCCCTGCTGTAATGCGGGGTCCTTAGGAGCGTTGTTCTTGTCGAGGCAGGGCTTAGGGCGGCGTCTGCGCCGCCGTTTTGGTTGTTTATCGGCGGGGTTATCCTCTGCCGCGGCCCGTTGGTCCTCGTTATCGCTCTCTTTTGGGGTATCCACCATGTATATGTCGTATGACGAGGTGGTCCCGCGTGCCCTATAGGCGCTGTTTCTTGATCGTCTCCGGCGTTGTTGTCTATAGCATCGATGTCTTCGGAGTCGTAGTCTAGCATGTCGGTTAAGTCGTCGACAGTGGCTACAAAGTGGGTGGTGGGTGGTCTCTGAATTTCTTCGTCGCCCGTATCCCAACCATCCTGGCCATAGTCCGGCCGGGGCTCTCCTGATAACGAGAGATGCTTTAGTGAATTCAGGATGTCGCCAAAAGGCGAGTATTGGAAGATGTCCGTGGCGGTGAATTCCATAACCGGCGCCCAATCCGATTTGGTTGGTAGGGGCGCGGGAGGTTCAGAGTCCGGCAGGGAGTCCGGCACCTCGGAATCACGAGTTTTGCGAGGGACAAGACTAGTGTTTGGCTCCATCGACGTGGTAGTTGAAGCCCCCGAGGCGGTGTCCATCCACCGATCCTCTATCTAGGCAATCGGCTCTGGTCTAATAGCCGGAGCGGATTCGCGTGCGGCCACCAAGGCACTGTTCGGCGGCAGAGTTACATCATACCCATCAGAACAGTGTGGCGCGCTCGGCTGTGGCTCGGGTCCGTCGAAGATCAAGTCTCCGTGGACATCGGCCGTGAAGTTTAGGCTTCCAAATCTGACCTGACGGCCAGGGGTGTAGCTTTCGATCTGCTCCAGATGGCCAAACGAATTAGCCCGCAGTGCGAAGCCGCCGAATACGAAGATCTGTCCGGGGAGAAAAGTCTCACCCTGGACAGCGTCGTTTGTTGAAGATGCCATCGAGCCTATCGGTGACGACACAGAGGAACTCTCAATGAAAGCACCAATGTCGGTGTCAAAATCGGCGGATCTCGGGTAGGGGGTCCCGAACTGTGCGTCTAGGCGGATGGTAACAGGAGACGAGGGACACGATGTTTTGCCCAGGTTCGGGCCCTCTCGATGGAGGTAAAACCCTACGTCCTGCTTGATTAATATTGATGATATGGGTAGTACAAGAGTGGATCTACCACGAGATCAAGGAGGCTAAACCCTAAAGCTAGCCTATGGTATGATTGTCGTAATGTATGTTGTGTCCTATGGACTAAAGCCCTCCGGTTTATATAGACACCAGAGGAGGCTAGGGTTACACAGAGTCGGTTACAATGGTAGGAGATCTACATATCCGTATCGCCAAGCTTGCCTTCCACGCCAAGGAAAGTCCCATCCGGACATGGGACGGAGTCTTCAATCTTGTATCTTCGTAGTCTTGGAGTCCAGCGGACGATGATAGTCCGGCTGTCCGGACACCCCCTAGTCCAGGACTCCCTCACCTGCTGTCACTGGGAAAGGACACCGCAAGATTGAACCCAAAGCTAAGCACTTCTCCCATTGCAAGAAAGATCAATCTAGTAGGCCAAACCAAACTGATAATTCGAAGAGACTTGCAAAGATAACCAATCACACATAAAAGAAGTGAGAGGAGATTCAAATATTTCTCATAGATAAACTTGATCATAAACCCACAATTCATCGGATCTCGACAAACACACCGCAAAAAGAGTTACATCCAATAGATCTCCAAGAAGATCGAGGAGAACTTTGTATTGAGATTCAAAGAGAGAGAAGAAGCCATCTAGCTAATAACTATGGACCCAAAGGCCTGTGGTAAACTACTCACAACTCATCGGAGAGGCCTTGGCGATGATGTAGAAGCCCTCCATGATTGATTCCCCCTCCGGCGGAGCGCCGGAAAAGGCTCCAAGATGCAATCTCACGGGTACAGAAGGTTGCGGCGGTGGAAATAGGGTTTCGTGGTGCTCCTGGATGTTTTCAAGGTATGGAGGTATATATAGGCGAAGGAGGTCGGTCAGGGGAGCCACGATGGGCCCACGAGGGTGGGGGCGCGCCCACCCCCTAGGGCGCACCAGGCACCCTCGTGGCCTCCTCAACTGCTCCTTGACGTCCACTTCAAGTCTCCTGGGTTGAGTGTGTTCCAAAAAGATTGCTCCCGAAGGTTTCATTCCGTTTGGACTCCGTTTGATATTCCTTTTCTTCGAAACACTGAAATAGGCAAAAAAAACAGCAATTTGGGCTGGGCCTCCGGTTAGTAGGTTAGTCCCAAAAATGATATGAAAGTGTAAAGTAAAGCCCAGAAACATCCAAAACGGGTAATATAATAGCATGGAGCAATCATAAAAATATAGATACATTGGAGACGTATCACAAGTGAAAGGCAATAATGACAATATTCGATGAACTGGTTGTGGCAGAGAGAAACGGGTATGAACTCGACTTTTTCTGTTTTTGTAAATATGTTTAACCTAGTATCCATGATTCAACCTATTATGATCAAACATGTTTGCAATGGCAATCAGAGATTATAGTTTCTCATGTTGTGCATAAGTAGCTAGGAGTAGATAATGATTTATCTTGGATGTCAACATTGCGTTAAAATGATTGTGATGTAGTATGATGATATGGTATCCTCCTCTGAATGTTCGAGTGGCTTGACTTGGCACATGTTCATGCATGTAGTTGAATCAAAACCAACATAGCCTCTATGATATTTATGTTTATGGTGGTCATATCCTAGTCATGCTAGTATCCAATGTTACTTATGCGTAATGCATGTTCATGACCATTGTTGCTCTCTAGCTGGCCGCTTCTCAACCTATTTGCTAGCATTTGCCTATACTAAGTGGCAATTCTGCTTGTACATCAAAAACCTGAAACCCAAGTTGTTCCAGATGAGTCCACTATACCTACTATATGTGGTATTACCCTGCCGTCCTAAGTAAATTTGCATATGCCACCTCTAAATACTTCAAATAACTATCCTTTTTGTGTGCCTGGATTGTTCATAGAGCGACAGGTAGTTGGTATCTTCCATGCTAAGCGGGTTAGTCTTAGGACAAGTGTTTATTCACTCACCATTGCATGAGAAAGGGGCGGTAATAGGGATTCCCGGTCCCAATTGCAAAAATAACTTATAAATAATCAAACAAAAACTCCTATGGAGCAATAACCTTTACTTTACCGCTTGGGAACTGCTACTAATGTGTTTAGCATGGTAGATATTGATAACTGATGGTCGCGAAGTAAACAAGAAGGGTGCATGTCTCAAAATTTCATTTACCTCTGTTTAAAAACTTGAGCTCTGGCACCTCTGCAAATCACTACCCTCTGCGAAGGGACTATCTATTTACTTTTATGTTGTGTCATCGCCTTCTCAAATAAGCGCCAGAACCTGAGAGCACTATTGTCATGTTGATTCATTGTGTGTAGCTAATGTTGGGTGCATCATGACTGGATGTTTTCTACCATGAATTACAATGTTTAGTCGCTGCTTGAACTTTGGAGGTGTTCTGCATTTATGTTTTGCGGTCTCAGAAAGGGCTAGCGAGATACAACTATTGTCATATTATATAATGGTTGTTTTAACAACGTGTTGCTGTTTGAGATGTCTTATTATTGCTTGCTAGTTGATTATGTCATTGATATGAGTTAATATAATTTTTAAGAGTTATTGTCGACATGGTTAGTTATAATCTTTGCTGAAAACCTGGGTGTTGTTTAAGCTTATTTATGGAAACAGGAGCAAAAGAGTTTGTAGAAGTTTTTCTTTTTCACTTTCAGTTTATCAACTGAATTGCTTGAGAACAAGCAAAGGTTTAAGCTTGGGGGGTTGATACTTCTCTGTCATATCTACTTTTCCTAATGCTCTTCCTCTTGTTTTGAACTCTAATTTGCATGATTTGAATGTAACTAACCCGGACTAATGCTGTTTTCAGCACAACTACCATGGTGTTATCTTTGTGCAGAAATAAAAGTTCTCGGAATGGAACGAAACTTTGCGAGGATTTTTATATAATAAAAGAGAATTTGTGGAACCAAGAACCACCGGAGGGGGGCACCTGGGTGGGCACAACCCACCAGGGCACGCCACTCCCTCCAGGCGCGCCCAGGTGGGTTGTCCTCACCTGGTGGCCCCGCAGACCCTGAAATCACTGCTATAAAATCCTATTTTTCTAGAAAAAAATCAGGGAGAAAGAATTATCACGTTTCACGAGATGGAGCCGTCGTCGTCTCCTGTTCTTCACCAGGAGGCCAGATCTGGAGTCTTTTTGGGGCTCTAGGATACGTCCATTTTGCATCATGCTTTTATATCAATATTTATTACATTATGGGTTGTTATTACACATTATATCTCGATACTTATGGCTATTCTCTCTTATCTTACAAGGTTTACCATGAAGAGGGGGAATGCCGGCAGCTGGAATTCTGGCTGGAAAAGGAGCAAACGTTGGAAACCTATTCTGCACAGCTCCAAAAGTCCTGAAACTCCACGAAACAACTTTTTGGAATTAATAAGAATTTATGAGCGAAAGAAATACACCAAGGAGCGCACACCCTGTCCAGGAGACAGGGGGCGCCCCCTATAAGGTGCGCCCCCTATCTCCTGGGCCCCCTGGTGGGCCTCCGGCGTCCATCTTCTGCTATCTCATCACTTTTACCCTGGAAAAAATCGTGGGCAAGCTTACAGGATGAAACTCCGCCGCCACGAGGCGGAACCTTGGCGGAATCAATCTAGGGCTCTGGCGAAGCTGTTCTGTCGGGGACATTTCCCTCAGGGAGGGGGAAATCATCACCAACGTCATCACCAATGATCCTCTCATTGGGAGGGGGTCAATCTCCATCAACATCTTCACCAGCACCATCTCCTCTCAAAACCCTAGTTCATCTCTTGTATCCAATCTTGTATCAAAACCACAAATTGGTGCCTGTGGGTTGCTAGTAGTGTTGATTACTCCTTGTAGTTGATGCTAATTGGTTTACTTGGTGGAAGATCATATGTTCAGATCCTTTATGCATATTATTACTCCTCTGATTATGAACATGAATATGCTTTGCGAGTAGTTACATTTGTTCCTGAGGACATGGGTGAAGTCTTGCTATCAGTAGTCATGTGAATTCGGTATTCGTTCGATATTTTGATGAGATGTATGTTGTCTTTTCCTCTAGTGGTGTTATGTGAACATCGACTACATGACACTTCACCATTATTTGGGCCTAGAGGAAGGCATGGGTAAGTAATAAGTAGATGATGGGTTGATAGAGTGACAGAAGCTTAAACCCTAGTTTATGTGTTGCTTCATTAGGGGCTGATATGGATCCATATGCTTAATGCTGTGATTAGGTTTACCTTAATACTTCTTTTTGTAGTTGCGGATGCTTGCAATAGGGATTAATCATAAGTGGGATATTTGTCCAAGTTAGGGCAGTACCCAAGTACCAGTCCACCCACATATCAAATTATCAAAGTACCGAACGTGAATCATATGAACGTGATGAAAACTAGCTTGACGATAATTCCCAATGTGTCCTCGGGAGATCCTTTATCATTATTAGAAATTGTCCAGGCTTATCCTTTGCTACACAAAGGATTGGGACACCTTGCTGCACTTTATTTACTTTATTTACTTGTTACTCGTTACTATTTATCTTATCACAAAACTATCTATCACCTACAATTTCAGTGCTTGCAGAGAAAACCTTACTGAAAACCGCTTATCATTTCCTTCTGCTCCTCATTGGGTTCGACACTCTTAATTATCAAAAGGACTACGATAGATCCCCTACACTTGTGGGTCATTGAGGGAGTCCTGGACTAGGGGGTGTCCGGACAGCCAGACTATCATCGTCCGCCGGACTCCAAGACTACGAAGATACAAGATTGAAGACTCCGTCCCGTGTCCGGATGGGACTTTCCTTGGCGTGGAAGGCAAGCTTGGCGATACGGATATGTAGATCTCCTACCATTGTAACCGACTCTCTGTAACCCTAGCCTCCTCCGGTGTCTATATAAACCGGAGGGCTTTAGTCCGTAGGACAACATACATTACAACAATCATACCATAGGCTAGCTTTAGGGTTTAGCCTCATTGATCTCGTGGTAGATCCACTCTTGTACTACCCATATCATCAATATTAATCAAGCAGGACGTAGGGTTTTACCTCCATCGAGAGGGCCCGAACCTGGGTAAAACATCGTGTCCTTTGTCTCCTGTTACCATCCGCCTAGACGCACAGTTCGGGACCCCCTACCCGAGATCCGCCGGTTTTAACACCGACATTGGTGCTTTCATTGAGAGTTCCTCTATGTCGTCACCGATAGGCTTGATGGCATCTTCAACCAACAACGCTGTCCAGGGTGAGGCATTTCTCCCCGGACAGATCTTTGTATTCGGCGGCTTCGCACTACGGGCTAATTCGCTTGGCCATCTAGAGCAGATCGAAAGCTACACCCCTAGCCGTCAGGTCAGATTCGGAAGTCTAAACTTCACGGCCAACGTCCGCGGAGACTTGATCTTCGACGGGCTCGAGCCACAGCCAAGCGCGCTGCACTGTTACGATGGGCATGAACTAGCTCTGCCGCCGAACAGTGCCTTGGTGGCCGCACTCGAATCCGCTTCGGCTCTTAGTCCGGAGCCGATCGCCCAGATCAAGGATCGGTGGGTGGACGCCACCTCGGGGGCTTCAACTTCCACGGCGATGGAGCCGAACACTAACCTTGTCCCTCGCGAAACTCGTGATTCTGAGGTGCCGGACTCCTTGCCGGACTCCGGACCTCCCCCGCCCCTACCAATCGAATCTGATTGGGCGCCGGTTATGGAATTCACCGCCACGGACATCTTCCAACACTCGCCCTTTGGCGACATCCTAAATTCGCAAAGCATCTCTCGCTATCAGGAGAGTCCTTGCCGGACTATGGCCAGGATGGTTGGGATACGGACGACAAAGAAATTTAGAGCCCACCCACCACCCACTTTGTAGCCACTGTCAACGATCTAACCGACATGCTAGACTACGACTCCGAAGACATCGACGCTATAGACGACGACGCCGGAGACGAACATGAACCAGCGCCTACAGGGCATGGGAGGACCACCTCGTCATACGACGTATATATGGTGGATACCCCAAAAGAGAGCGATAACAAAGACCAACGGGCCGCGGCAGAAGATAACCCCGCCGACAAACAACCAAAACGGCGGCGCAGACGCCGCCCTAAGTCCCGCCTCGACAACAACAGCGCTCCTAAGGACCCCGCAATACAGCAGGGCACACAAGTGGACGACGAACATGCAGATAAGCAACCGTCCGAACAGGATGAGTCAGATAATCAGTCCAGGCCCGGCGAAAACAACAGTCCGGACGACCTCATGCCGGACACGCCGCCGGAGAGTAAAAACCTCCGGAAAAGACTCGTCACCACCGCGAGAAGCTTGAAGAAGGAAAAACGAAAGCTCAAAACAGCGGAAGACACACTCAGAATGAGGTGGAGCAAAGTGCTCAAAACAGCGGATAAATACGGCAATGGCCACCAATCAAAGAGCTACCCAAAGCGCAAGCTGCTGCCAGAATTTGACGAGGAGGCCATAGAGCCCCCACAATCAAAAAATAAAGAGGCTGCCTGGCTGGATAGACGGCCAGATGATAGGCCAAATTCTGAAAGCGGCGCCGCACATAAACCGACTAATGAACTTGGAAAGACAGATGGCCCAGTCAGGTCCATTTACGGGCCAAAGAAGAAGGCCCCAGGAAGCAATGCAACACGTCAAGTGTCCGAAGATAGTGGCACACCCAAATACAGGGGCGCCGCACACCCACTATGTTTCACCAATGAGGTGTTGGACCATGAATTCCCAGCAGGATTTAAACCCATAAACATAGAGGCCTACGATGGAACAACAGACCCTAGAGTCTGGATAGAAGATTATATACTACACATACACATGGCCAGAGGAGATGATCTCCACGCCATAAAATACCTACCCCTCAAGCTCAAAGGGCCAGCCCGTCATTGGCTTAAAAGCCTCCCAGAAAACACTGTTGGAAGTTGGGAAGAGCTTGAGGACGCGTTTAGAGCAAATTTTCAAGGGACTTATGTCCACCCTCCAGATGCAGATGATCTAAGTCATATAACTCAACAGCCCGGAGAGTCAGCGCGCAAATTCTGGAACAGGTTCCTCACCAAAAAGAACCAAATAGTCGACTGTCCGGACGCCGAAGCCTTAGCAGCTTTTAAACACAACGTCCGAGACGAATGGCTTGCCAGACACCTCGGCCAAGAGAAACCGAGGACAATGTCCGCGCTAACAAGCCTCATGACCCGCTTCTGTGCGGGAGAGGATAGCTGGCTAGCAAGATGCAGCACCAGCGACCCAAGTACATCCGAGATAAGAGATGGAAACGAAAAATCACGGCGCAGGAAAGAGCAGCGCCGGAACAAAGAGAAAAGCCCAAAGAGCACGGCAGTCAACGCCGGATTCAAAAGCTCGCAGCCAAACAACAAAACACCGCCTCTTAAGGATGACAGCGACGAGCTATCCAACTTAAACAAGATTTTGGGTCGGATATGTCAAATCCACAGTACCCCCGGAAGGCCTGCAAACCACACCCATCGAGATTGTTGGGTTTTCAAACAGTCCGGCCGACTAAACGCGGAACACAAGGGGCTCGACGCGTCAACCGAAGACGATAAACCCCACCAGCAGAGCACCCGAAAGCAAAAGACTTTCCCACAAGAGGTCAAAGCAGTAAACTCACTTCATGTGATAATACGGAAAAATAGTGCGGCACCCTCTAAAAAGAGCCTCGCACGGTCCAACCCAGCAGACCATAGAGATGGGATAACAAAACCAATCACTTTCGACCACCTGGATTATTCCAGAAGCGTTCGAAACGCAGGACGGACTGCCCTGATATTGGATCCTATAATCGACGGACTACAATTTACTCAAGTCCTGATGGACGGAGGCAGCGACTTAAACCTGCTGTATCCAAACACAATCCGCAAGTTGGGGATAGACCCTACTAAAATTCGACACAGCCGCACTTCCTTCAAAGGAGTGACACCAGGCCCTTACGCCAAGTGCACAGGCTCCCTATTACTAGAAGTTGTGTTCGAATCACTGAACAACTTTCGACGCAAAAAACTAATCTTTCATATCGTCCCATTCAAAAGTGGATATCAAGCACTCTTGGGACGAGAGGCTTTTGTCCGTTTTAACGCCATACCACATTACGCGTCTCTTACACTCAAGATGCCCGGTCCACGTGGCATCATTTCAGTGCGAGGGTCACTTAAAGACCCCGGACACGGATAGACGAGTCCGGTATAAGTAGACTAGGGGCTCCCTAGCCGCACATCCCTTCACAAGGGGCTGCACGCACAAACAACAGCGAGTTCATACAGACCCCGCTTTACTTATTTATATTTCTTCTTTCACATATACTTTTTTCGCACGAGTTCTTTTCAAACTAAGTTCCTCTCTTTTTACAGATGAACAACGTGCACACCCGTCCAGGATAACGGCACAACAGAGACACAGGCGCAGACGTGCAGTAGGGACCCGTTGTGAGGATTCTTTTCAGATTAAGACCCTGCGTAAACCTTTTTTACTGTCTCTTGTTGTTATTCTCCCTTGGTTTCTTCTTATAACCAAAGCGGAGCCTGACGTTTTGGCATCGGCCGCGTCAGAGTACCATGCCCGTACCTGGACACTAGGGGCTTAGGGCATTGTTCTGCCCATTATTATAAAGACCGAACACCTTAGGGAGTGTTCGGCGTCTCGAGTTAGGCATTATATGCATCAGCTCCGAATCATGTCTTTGGTCAAATGTTGGGTTTGCCCGGCTCCTGTGTTTTGCTGCCTTACATTCTGTATCATCGGCTAACGCGGCACCAGGAGAACTACTACGATTGTGCCCCAGTTCGGCTGAGCGAGCACCTCAGTAGAGAAAGCCAAAAACTGACTGTCATGATATAGCGAGAGACTGGTCAACCACTCGATCGACTACCAGAATGTTCAGAATTCCCCGCTTTGACGAAGGACCATTTCCCGGTCAGGCACACACGCGCCCCGAACTCGGAGAAGCGCGGTGCCCCAAGGGGCTATATCGTAGCCCCACCCTCGAACTCCACTGGCTAAGTGAAAGTGATAAAGCATTATAGTCCGGATTGCCTCGTTTGCTACGCTACCACCTCCTTAACAGGACCGAGACGTCGGATTAAGTGTGAAAACGCGCTATTTTTGCGAACACCCCCGCACCTTGTGCGTGGGGGCTGAAGCCGAAGACTGCAATCTTTCAGGTTATACAAATGTATACGTAAACGGCCGCATAGGAGATATTTTACTACTTGGGATACACAAGTATAAAAAGCAGTTATAGCATAATCATTGTTTTACAAGCTAAAACGTTCATTTGAACGTGACATTTTTTGAGCACTACGACTCTATTACACGAGCGCCACGCATAACTTCCCCAAAATAGTGCTCGGCGGGTAACCGGCTTTCGTCCGAACCCTGGGCGGCAATAGCGGTGGCATCCATCTCTGTCCAATGTGTCTTCACACGGGCTAGAGCCATCCGCGCGCTTTCGATGTAGGCCGACCGCTTCATCTCCTTGATATGCGGCACCGCTCCAAGAAATTGCTGCAATAAGCCGAAATAGCTCGTCGCCTTGGGCCTCTCTGGCCAGACATGAGCCACGATGTCAGTCATGGCAAGTCCGGACAATCTATTTAGCTCGGCCCATTCGGCCAACCGATCGGTCAACGGAAGTGAACGATCCGGACTATGGAATTGAGACCAAAATAGCTCTTCCGTCTTGTGATCCTTCTGGCTCCGGAAGTGCTCAACGGCATCAGCCGCACTTGCCGCTAAGTCCATATACGGATCCTCCAGACCCCACAGATGGCCAAGTTGAGCATACTTTTGATCCGTAAACCGGCGACGCAACAGAAAAGGCTTGCCAGCCACAATATCTCCGGCCTGGCGCAGCTCCTCCTTCATAGCCCGCATTGCAGAACGGGCATCCTTGGCCTCGGCGGTGGCCTTCCCCAGGTCTTCCCGCTCTGATAAGCGCTCCTTTTCAAGAGCCTCATTACGGTCGGCAGCATCTTTTAATTTCACGGCCAATTCGGCCATCTTTTCCCTGCTTAGGCAGTGGGCAGCCTTTTCGGCTTTCAACTCCTCGGCCGCCCTCGAGGCAGCCGCATCACTCCTTCGGGCTTGCTCCTTAGCTTGAGCAAGTTCGGCCCGAAGGCTCTCCACAGCAGCAGCACCGTCTGTATCACAGCATATATATTATCAGAGGCGGGCTTTGACCCCTTAAATAAAGCGACTATGGAGAACTCATTTACCTTGCGACTCATCAAGTCACCGGTTGACAAGTGCGATGTCCGCATCCGCCACGTCAAGTTGCCGCATTAACTCAGCAACTCCACTAGTCCGGCTAGCCCTCGGACTATCCGCCACCTGCATAGGAACGGCGACATTCATTACTTGCGATTTTGATCCTCGGCACGATGTCGCTTTCGACAACCTACCGAGTCTCAGGGGCTACTATCTATACAGGGCGCACTTTCATGTGCAAAACTGTCAAAAAAAAGGTGCGTCATTCTTGCGTACCTCAAATCCCGCCAGCAAACTCCTGGCGGCATTATGCAGTCCGCTCTCGGCGGACGAAATCCTTCCAATCACCATACGCATCAAAGCGCTGTGATCTTCTGAGATGGACGCCCTCTCAAGCAGATTCTTCAGCTCTCCCGGCCGGATACTAGTGGGCGCCGAACTCTCCGGCCCCTCTGGACTCGGAGACACCCTCCGTGACGATACTTCAGGCTCGTCTGCCCCGTCCGGCGACGCAGCAGACGGAGGCGTTTCGCTCTCCATCATCTCCGGACGAAGATCCCCTGAAGACGAACTCATCTGAGAAGTCCGCAAATCCGAACTGCAAAGCAAAACTTCAGTTATCCACAGAAGCACAAATGGAGGTATTTTCTTATTTTTGAACTCCCCTTTTCCTACTCACGGCTCGCTGGAGGGCTGATCCTTTAGAGACGATTGTACGTCCGGGTTCTCCCCGGACGCCGGACCCCCCGGTGAAGATCTCTTCCCCCGTTTAGGGGCTTTGTCCTCCGGATCTTCGGAGGCGGTCCTCTTCTCCCCCTGGAAGGAGGGGTTTTTGATCCCCCCTCTTCAGACGCCCCTTTGGGCGAAAATAATAGCTCCTCTATTTTCCCCATCGCTCCCTTCTACGGGCGCGACCTCCAACATTCTGACCAGCACGGGCTCCAGTGCGGTCTCTGGGAGGGGAGCCGGACACCTTATCAGCTTCGATCGCGCTACCCACTCCTGATGAAGAGTAATGGGTCAGGAGGCGAACTCTAGAAAAGCAGATAGACAGAACGTCTGGACTCTGAGCTATTTACCTGAGTATCCGGGCGATTGCAGCTTAGGCCTGCGTCCTCGGTCAATTCCAGACACTCTACCTGCGGTCCGAAGAACAACTTGTACATCTCCACGGGTGTCGCACCCATGAAGTGTTGGAGAATTCGAGGTCCCTCCGGATTGAACTCCCATAGACGGAGAGGACGGTGTTTGCAGGGCAGAAAACGCCTGATTAGCATAACCTGCATCACCACGACCAGATTGATCTCCCTCGCCTGGAGGTCTCGAATCCGGCCCTGCAAGGAGGGCACATCTTCGGACGGCCCCCATTTGAGCCCTTGGTTGACCCACGACATCAGTCGGCGTGGAGGTCCCGGGTGGAATGAAGGCGGCGGCTTTTGCTTGCTGCCCTTCGGAGCGGTGATATAGAACCACTCCTGCTGCCACAGTCCGAGCTCCTCTTGGAAGGAGCCCTCGGGCCACAGGGCATCGGCCCTTCTGCTTATGGCCGCCCCGCCGCACTCCGCTTGATGCCCCCCGATCATCTTCGGCTCCACATTAAAGGTCTTCAGCCATAGGCCGAAGTGGGGAGTGACGCGGAGGAAGGCTTCGCAAACGATAATGAATGCGGAGATGTGGAGGATGGACTCCGGAGCCAAGTCGTGAAAATCCAGCCCGTAGTAGAACATGAGCCCTCTCACGAAGGGGTCCGTCGGGGAGCCTAAACCCCAACGGAGGTGGGATACGAAGACAACGTACTCACTGGGCTCGGGGGCGGGCACGGCCTGCCCTTGGGCAGGCAACCTGTGCAAAATCTCGTAGGATAGGTACTTGGCTTCACGCAGCTTTAACACGTCCTCCTCCGTGACGGAGGAGGGCATCCACCGACCCTGGAGGTCGGAGCCGGACATGGTTGAGAATCCGAAGCGCTCGAATCTGGGGCTCTGGGTGTTGGAACTGTGAGCAAGGAGGAGATTCGATGCGAGATTGAAGAAAAGAAACGAGCCTTGGTCCTCTTATAAAGGGGGAATATACCAAGAGTCGTCTCCGTGACCGTTCGGGATTCACCTTCGATAGAGGAGGCGTGGCGACGGGCACGGTTGGGTTACCCACGCATGTATTGATGAGAATCCCGGAATAAGGGGAACACGATCTCTGCTTCGACAAGACGTGCCAAGGAAACCGCTTCGTTAAACGTGCTGAGGTGGTATAATAAAAAACAATTCAAGTAAAGGCCTGGTAGCGGTGTGATGTCACGCCGCAAAATACGTCAGCAGATTGGATTTATGTGCATTATTCTCTCTACGGTGGAATGTGGAATTTATTTTGCAGAGCCGGACACTATCCTGGTGTTCATGATCTTCTCTGGATTATTCAAGGGAGGAACCCGTCTTGCAATGCCGAACATTATGCGCGCCGGACTTATTGTCATTGAAGCCTGGTTCAGGGGCTACTGAGGGAGTCCTGGACTAGGGGGTGTCTGGACAGCCGGACTATCATCGTCCGCCGGACTCCAAGACTACGAAGATACAAGATTGAAGACTCCGTCCCGTGTCCGGATGGGACTTTCCTTGGCGTGGAAGGCAAGCTTGGCGATACGGATATGTAGATCTCCTACCATTGTAACCGACTCTGTGTAACCCTAGCCTCCTCCGGTGTCTATATAAACCGGAGGGCTTTAGTCCGTAGGACAACATACATTACAACAATCATACCATAGGCTAGCTTTAGGGTTTAGCCTCATTGATCTCGTGGTAGATCCACTCTTGTACTACCCATATCATCAATATTAATCAAGCAGGACGTAGGGTTTTACCTCCATCGAGAGGGCCCGAACCTGGGTAAAACATCGTGTCCTTTGTCTCCTGTTACCATCCGCCTAGACGCACAGTTCGGGACCCCCTACCCGAGATCCGCCGGTTTTGACACCGACAGTCATCAAGACTCTTTTCTAGCGCCGTTGCCGGGGAGTGTAGCGCTTTTGGTGAGTGGAACTTGGTAAGGAAACATTTATATAGTGTGCTGAAATTTTCTGTTACTTGTCACTATGGAAACTAATCCTTTGAGGGGCTTGTTTGGGGTATCTTCACCCCAACCAGAAGAGCAAAGAGTTGCTCCTCAACCTACTAAACTTTATGAAAATATTTACTTTGAGATTCCTTCGGGTATGATAGAAAAACTGCTAACTAATCCATTTGCACGAGACGGAACATTGCATCCCGATTTACACCTTATCTTTGTGGATGAAGTTTGTGGATTATTTAAGCTTGCAGGTATTCCCGATGATGTTGTCAAAAGGAAGGTATTCCCTTTATCTTTGAAGGGAGATGCATTGACATGGTATAGGCTATGTGATGATACGGGATCTTGGAATTATAAGCGACTGAAGTTGGAATTTCACAAGAAGTTTTATCTTATGCATCTTGTTCATCGTGATCATAATTACATACATAATTTCTGGCCTCGCGAAGGAGAAAGCATCGCTCAAGCATGGGGGAGGCTTAAGTCAATGTTATATTCATGCCCCAATCATGAGCTCTCTCGGGAAATGATTATTCAGAACTTTTATGCTCGGCTTTCTCTTGATAATCGCAACCTGCTCGATACTTCCTGTGCTGGTTCTTATATGCTGAAGACTATTGATTTCAAATGGGACTTATTGGAAAGAATTAAATGCAACTCTGAATATTGGGGTTCCGACGATGGTAAGAAGTCAGGTATGACACCTAAGTTCGATTGTGTTAAATCTTTTATGGATACCGATGCTTTCCGTGGATTTAGCTCTAAGTATGGACTTGACTCTGAGATAGTAGCTTCTTTCTGTGAATCTTTTGCTACTCATGTTGATCTCCCTAAAGAGAAGTGGTTTAAATATAGTCCTCCTATTGAAGTGAAAGTAGTTGCACCTATTACAGTTGAAGAAAAGACTATTACCTATAGTGATCCTATTGTTCCTACTGCTTATGTTGAAAAACCTCCTTTTCCTGTTAGGATAAAAGATCATGCTAAAGCTTCGACTGTTGTTCGTAAGAGTAATACTAGCACTTATACACCTCCTAAGCAAATTAATGTTGAACCTAGTATTGCTATGGTTAAAGATCTCTTGGATGAGGATTTAGATGGGCATGTTATTTCTTTCTTGGGTGAGACTGCTAATATTGCTAGACCGAATACTAAGACACATAGACCCGTCGTAGGCATGCATGTTATTTCGGTTAAAATAGGAGATCATTGCTATCATGGCTTATGTGATATGGGTGCTAGTGCTAGTGCAATACCTTATACCTTATATAAAGAAATTATGCATGACATTGCACCCGTGGAATTGGAAGACATTGATGTTACTATTAAGCTTGCTAATAGGGATACCATTAAACCTATTGGGATTGTTAGAGATGTCGAAGTTTTGTGTGGGAAGGTTAAATACCCTGCCGATTTTCTTGTTCTTGGTTCCCCACAAGATGATTTTTGTCCCATTATTTTTGGTAAACCCTTCTTGAATACTGCTAGTGCTAAGATTAATTGTGAAAATAATATTGTCACTGTTGGCATAGATGGTATGTCTCATGAGTTTAATTTCGCTAAGTTTAGTAGACAACCTCGTGAAAGGGAACCACCTAGTAAGGATGAGATTATTGGTCTTGCTTCCATTGCTGTTCCTCCAGTTGATCCGTTAGAACAATATTTGCTAGACCATGAAAACGATATGTTTATGAAGGAAAGGGAGGAAATAGATGAAGTGTTCCTTAAACAGGAACCTATGCTGAAACATAACCTTCCCGTTGAAATTCTTGGGGATCCCCCTCCACCCAAGGGTGATCCCGTGTTTGAACTTAAACCCTTACCTGATAATCTTAAGTATGCTAATCTTGATGAAAAAGAAATATATCATGTTATTATTAGTGCTATCCTTTTAGAGAAAGAAGAAGAAAGATTATTGAAAACTCTGAAGAAGCACCGCGCAGCTATTGGATATACTCTGGATGATCTTAATGGCGTTAGTCCCACGTTATGTCAACACAAAATTACATTGGAGGACGATGCCAAACCAGTTAGAGATCCTCAAAGACGATTAAATCCCAAGATGAAGGAGGTGGTAAGAAAGGAGATACTAAAGCTCCTTGAGGCAGGTATTATTTATCCCGTTGTTGATAGTGAATGGGTAAGCCCTGTTCATTGTGTTCCTAAAAAGGAAGGTATTACCGTTGTTCCTAATGATAAAGATGAATTGATCCCGCAAAGAATTATTACAGGTTATAGGATGGTAATTGATTTCCGTAAGTTAAATAAAGCTACTAAGAAAGATCATTACCCCTTACCTTTTATTGATCAAATGCTAGAAAGACTATCCAAACACACACATTTTTGCTTCTTAGATGGTTATTCTGGTTTCTCTCAGATCCTGTATCAGTGAAGGATCAATCTAAAACTACTTTTACTTGCCCTTTTGGTACTTTTGCTTATAGACGTATGCCTTTTGGTTTATGTAATGCACCTGCTACCTTTCAAAGATGCATGATGGCTATATTCTCTGATTTTTGTGAAAAGATTAGTGAGGTATTCATGGATGACTTCTCAGTCTATGGATCCTCTTTTGATGATTGTTTGAGCAACCTTGATCGAGTTTTGCAGAGATGCGAAGACACTAGTCTCGTCTTGAATTGGGAAAAGTGTCACTTTATGGTTAATGAAGGCATTGTCTTGGGGCACAAGATCTTCGAGAGAGGTATTGAAGTTGATAAGGCCAAAGTTGATGCTATTGAAAAGATGCCATGTCCCAAGGACATAAAAGGTATAAGAAGTTTCCTTGGCCACGCCGGTTTTTATAGGAGGTTCATTAAGGACTTTTCTAAAATCTCTAGGCCTTTGACTAATTTATTGCAAAAAGATGTTCCTTTTGTCTTTGATGATGATTGTGTAGAAGCATTTGAAACACTTAAGAAAGCTTTGATTACTGCACCTATTGTTCAGCCGTCTGATTGGAATTTACCTTTTGAAATTATGTGTGATGCTAGTGATTATGTTGTAGGTGATGTTTTAGGGCAAAGAGTCGATAAGAAATTGAATGTTATCCAGTATGCTAGTAAGACTCTTGATACTGCCCAGAGAAATTATGCTACTACTGAAAAAGAGTTCTTAGCAGTTGTGTTTGCATGTGATAAGTTTAGACCTTATATTGTTGATTCCAAAGTTACTATTCACACTGATCATGCTGCTATTAAATATCTTATGGAAAAGAAAGTTGCTAAGCCTAGACTCATTAGATGGGTTCTCTTGCTCCAAGAATTTGACTTGCATATTATTGATAGAAAGGGAGCTGAGAACCCCATTGCAGACAACTTGTCTAGGTTAGAGAATGTTCTTGATGACCCACTGCCTATTAATGATAGCTTTCCTGATGAACAATTAGCGGTCGTCAATGCTTCTCATACTGCTCCTTGGTATGCTGATTATGCTAATTACATTGTTGCTAAATTTATACCGCCTAGTTTCACATACCAGCAAAAGAAAAAGTTCTTGTATGATTTAAGACATTACTTCTGGGATGATCCACACCTTTATAAAGAAGGAGTAGATGGTGTTATTAGATGTTGTGTGCCTGAGCATGAACAGGAACAGATTCTACGTAAGTGTCACTCTGAATCTTATGGAGGACACCACGCTGGAGATAGAACTGCACACAAGGTACTACAATCTGGTTTTTATTGGCCTACTCTCTTCAAAGATGCTCGTAAGTTTGTCTTATCTTGTGATGAATGTCAAATAATAGGTAACATTAGTAGACGTCAAGAAATGCCTATGAATTATTCTCTTGTCATTGAACCATTTTATGTTTGGGGCTTTGATTATATGGGACCTTTTCCTGCCTCTAATGGTTATACACATATTTTAGTTGTTGTTGATTACGTTACTAAGTGGGTAGAAGCTATTCCAACTAGTAGTGTTGATCATAACACTTCTATTAAAATGCTTAAAGAAGTTATTTTTCTGAGGTTTGGAGTCCATAGGTATCTTATGACTGATGGTGGTTCACATTTTATTCATGGTGCTTTCCGTAAGATGCTTGCTAAGTATGATGTCAATCATAGAATAGCATCTCCTTATAATCCGCAGTCTAGTGGTCAAGTAGAGTTGAGCAATAGAGAACTCAAATTAATTTTGCAAAAGACTGTGAATAGATCTAGAAAGAATTGGTCCAAAAAACTTGGTGATGCATTATGGGCCTATAGAACTGCATACAAAAATCCTATGGGTATGTCTCCTTATAAGATGGTTTATGGAAAAGCATGTCATTTACCTCTTGAACTTGAACATAAGGCATATTGGGCTATCAAAGAGCTCAATTATGACTTCAAACTTGCCGATGAGAAGAGTTTGTTTGATATTAGCTCACTTGATGAATGGAGAACCCAAGCCTACGAGAATGCCAAGCTTTTCAAAGAAAAAGTCAAACGCTGGCATGATAAGAGGATACAAAAGTGTGAGTTTAACGTAGGAGATTATGTGTTATTATTCAACTTTCATTTAAGATTTTTTGCACGAAAACTCCTCTCAAAATGGGAAGGTCCCTACGTTATCGAGGAGGTCTATCGTTCTGGTGCTATAAAAATCAACAACTTCGAAGGCACAAATCCAAGGGTGGTAAACGGTTAAAGAATTAAACACTATATTTCACGTAATCCTATCAATGTTGAAACTAATATTATTGAAACCGTAAACCCTGAGGAATACATAAGGGATACTTTCCAGAACGTTCCAGACTCCGAAAAGGTATAGGTATGTGGTACGGTAAGTAAACCGACTCCAAAACAACTCCAATGGCATTTTTTGTCAGTTTTGGAATATTTAAGAATTTTAGGAAGAAAGAAGTAGTCCGAAAGGGACACGAGGCCCCCATGAGAGTGGAGGGCGCCCCCTGTAGGGCGCGCCCCCCTATCTCGTGGGCACCTTGTGTGCCTCCCGGACCCCGTTTTCTTGCACGTTACTTATTTTGGTCGGTAAAAATTCATTATATATACTCCCGAAGGTTTTGACCACCGTATCACGCAAATATCCTTTGTTTTCGTATCGAGCTGTTTCTGTTTCAGATCTAAGAGCATCATGTCGTCTCCAAGCGCTCCCAAGGACAAGTTTTTTGAGAGGGTTATCAACCCCTATCTTGCGGAGGTGCTGCAACACCCTCAAACCATTGAGATGCGTGAGGGGGTGCTGCACATCCGCGATGTGGAGGGACCAAGGCATACCGGAAGCGTGGAGACAAAGCTCGAAGCCGTGGAGCAGCAAGTTTTCAAGTGCCAAGGGATGGTGGAGCGTGGACTCGACGCCAACCAGATGATGATCACGGAGTTCACCAACAACCACAAGCTGGATGCCAAAGTCATTAGGGAGACCATCTTCAAGCTTCAAGATAAAATCGAGCATCTCCAAGCACAGATCTATGACCTACAAAACCAGAACTGTGAGTATGAATATAGATTTAAGAGGATGAGTTTGGCTGTAGATTTAAGGATCCCGGAGACTCGATCATCCTTCTATGACAGAGAGCCTATGCCTTGGAAGACGGACGACAAGCCTACATCATCAACAATTCCTACTTCACCACCTCCTAAGACCTAATCACATGGGTATGGGCACTCCCCTTGGCAACTTCCAAGCTTGGGGGAGGTGCCCCTGTATCGTATCACCATCACACTCCTATCTTTACCGCATTATTTAGTTCGATCCTTTTAGTAGTATCTTGATCTAGTAGTTTGAAGTTTTGATATAAAGTAATTTGAGTTTTGCATTGTGATCTCTTTTTGTAATCGAGTCTGTGAGTTATCTACAATAAAGATTAGTGTTGAGTCAAGGGCCTTGCTATGTTGCTATGATATTTAGAAAGTAGAAAGAATAAAAGAGTTCATATTGATCTTATGGATAGTGGTAACTTCACACATAGAAAGTATGGGGCATAAAAATTGTTGAGAGTTGATAAACTAAGCCTTGGTCATCATTGCAATTAATAGGAAGTGATAAGGAAAGAGGGGTTCACATATAAATATATTATCTTGGACATATTTTATGATTGTGAAGCACTCATTAAGTATGACATGCTAAAAGAGTTGATGTTGGACAAGGAAGGCAACGTAATGGTTTATGTTTTCCGACATCTCAGTTAAAGTATATTGTCATTGACCTTCCAAACATGTTGAGCTTGCCTTTCCCCCTCATGCTAGCCAAATTCCTTGCATCAAGTAGAGATACTACTTGTGCTTCCAAATATCCTTAAAACCAGTTTTGCCATGAGAGTCCACCATACCTACCTATGGATTGAGTAAGATCCTTCAAGTAAGTTGTCATCGGTGCAAGCAATAAAAATTGCTCTCTAAATATGTATGACTTATTAGTGCAGAGAAAATAAGCTTTGTACGAACTTGTTGTGGAAGTAATAAAAGCGACGGACTGCATAATAAAGGTCCACATACAAGGGGCAATATAAAGTGACGTTCTTTTGCATTAAGATTTTGTGCATCAACCATAAACACGCATGACAACCTCTGCTTCCCTCTGCGAAGGGCCTATCTTTTACTTTATGTTTTGTTTTTATTTTGTGTTTGAGTCAAGGTGATTATCACCTTTCCCTTTTTCATTTTATCCTTTGGCAAGCTCCTCGTGTTTGAAAGATCATGATATATATATATATATATATATATATATATATATATATATATATATATATATATATCCAATTGGATGTAAGTTAGCATAGGCTATTATTGTTGACATCACCTAAAGGTGAATACGTTGGGAGGCAACACAATAAGCCCCTATCTTTCTCAGTGTCCGGCTGAGACTCTATAACCACAAGTACTGTGTGAGTGTTAGCAATTGTAGAAGACTACGAGATAGTTGAGTATGTGAGCTTGCTGAAAAGCTCTATTGTTGACTCTTTCTGATGTTATGATAAGTTGCAATTGCTTCAACGACTGGGACTATAGTTTGTTAGTTCCCAATGAAGTTTTTGAACCATACTTGACATTGTGAATTGACTGTTACTTGAGCATAAGAAATCATATGACAAAATCTATATATGTTGTTGTTATTAGAATGATCATGATGCCCTCATGTCCGTATTTTGTTTTTATTGACACCTCAATCTCTAAACATGTGGACATATTTTTCGATTTCGGCTTCCGCTTGAGGACAAGCGAGGTCTAAGCTTGGGGGAGTTGATACGTCCATTTTGCATCATGCTTTTATATCAATATTTATTGCATTATGGGCTGTTATTACACATTATATCTCGATACTTATGGCTATTCTCTCTTATTTTACAAGGTTCACCATGAAGAGGGGGAATGCCGGCAGCTGGAATTCTGGCTGGAAAAGGAGCAAACATTGGAAACCTATTCTGCACAGCTCCAAAAGTCCTGAAACTCCACGAAATAACTTTTTGGAATTAATAAGAATTTATGAGCGAAAGAAATACACCAGGGGGCCCACACCCTGTCCAGGAGACAGGGGACGCGCCCCTCCTATAGGGCGCGCCCCCTATCTCCTGGGCCCCCTGGCGGGCCTCTGGCGTCCATCTTCTGCTATATCATCACTTTTACCCTGGAAAAAATCGTGGGCAAGCTTACGGGACGAAACTCCGCCGCCACGAGGCGGAACCTTGGCGGAATCAATCTAGGGCTCTGGCGGAGCTATTCTGCCGGGGACATTTCCCTCCGGGAGGGGGAAATCATCACCAACGATCCTCTCATCGGGAGGGGGTCAATATCCATCAACATCTTCACCAGCACCATCTCCTCTCAAAACCCTAGTTCATCTCTTGTATCCAATCTTGTATCAAAACCAAAAATTGGTACCTGTGGGTTGCTAGTAGTGTTGATTACTCCTTGTAGTTGATGCTAATTGGTTTACTTGGTGGAAGATCATATGTTCAGATCCTTTATGCATATTATTACTCCTCTGATTATGAACATGAATATGCTTTGTGAGTAGTTACGTTTGTTCCTGAGGACATGGGTGAAGTCTTGCTATCAGTAGTCATGTGAATTTGGTATTCGTTCGATATTTTGATGAGATGTATGTTGTCTTTTCCTCTAGTGGTGTTATGTGAACGTTGACTACATGACACTTCACCATTATTTGGGCCTAGAGGAAGGCATGGGGAAGTAATAAGTAGATGTTGGGTTGCTAGAGTGACAGAAGCTTAAACCCTAGTTTATGCGTTGCTTCGTTAGGGGCTAATATAGATCCATATGCTTAATCATGTGGTTAAGTTTACCTTAATACTTCTTTTTGTAGTTGCAGATGCTTGCAATAGGGGTTAATCATAAGTGGGATATTTGTCCAAGTTAGGGCAGTACCCTAGTACCGGTCCACCCACATATCAAATTATCAAAGTACCCAACGTGAATCATATGAACGTGATGAAAACTAGCTTGACGATAATTCCCAATGTGTCCTCGGGAGCTCCTTTATCATTATTAGAAATTGTCCAGGATTATCCTTTGCTACATAAAGGATTGGGCCACCTTGCCGCACTTTATTTACTTGTTACTCGTTACTATTTATCTTATCACAAAACTATCTATCACCTACAATTTCAGTGCTTGCAGAGAAAACCTTACTGAAAACCGCTTATCATTTCCTTCTTCTCCTCGCTGGGTTCGACACTCTTACTTATCGAAAGGACTACGATAGATCCCCTACACTTGTGAGTCATCACTCCGGGGAGGGTGATCTTCAATCTTCGTCATCACCAACAGTTCTCCATCGCCAACTAGATGATGCTCCCCACAGGGAGTGAGTAATTCCTCCGTAGGCTCGCCGGTTGGTGAGGAGTTGGATGAGATTCATCATGTAATCGAGTTATTTTTGTTAGGGCCTAATCCCTAGTATCCATTATGTTCTGAGATTGATGCTGCTATGACCTTGCCATGCTTAGTGCTTGTCACTTTGGGCCCGGGTGCCATGATTTTAGATCTGAACCGTTTATGTTATCACCATTATATCCATGTTCTATATCCGATCTTGCAAGTTATAGTCACCTACTACGCATTATGACCCGGCAACCCGGGAGTGACAATAGTCGGGACCACTCCCGGTGATGACCGTAGTTTGAGGAGTTCATGTATTCACCGTGTCCTAATGCTTTGTTCCGGTACTCTATTAAAAGGAGGCCTTAATATCCCTTAGTTTCCAATAGGACCAAATGTCAAGTAAGTTCTTTCCATAAGCATGTATGACTATTTACGGAGTACATGCCTACATTATATTTATGAACCGGAGCTAGTGCTGTATCGCCCTAGGTTATGACTGTCTCATGATGAATATCATCCAACGAATCACCAATCCAATGCCTATGATTTTCCTACATATTTTTCTGCTAAGTTACTATCGCTACTGTCACTATTGCACTTGCTACAAAACCATTGCTATCACTGTTACTGTTACTATTGTTGTTGCCATTACTATCAAAACCATCATACTAATTTTCTACCAATCACTTTGCTGCAGATAATCAATCTCCAAGTGTGGTTGAATTGACAACTCACCTGCTAATACTTGCAAATATTCTTTGGCTCCCATTGTGTCAAATATATAAATTTGGGTTGAATACTCTACCCTCGAAAAATATTGCGATCCCATATACTTGTGGGTTATCAGTGTCCCACAAGGCACATAAATTAAGCTTCTATTTGAGGAGGAGACTGCCCGCCGTAACGAGGCAGCCCGCCAAGCTGTGGCGGCCGCACTCGAGTATAATACGAACTATCCCTACGGGTATTATCCAGGTCAGCAGTGGTTGTAGTCCAACTTAGGCCAAAAGCATAAGGTTGGGGGAGTACGTATTTTGCACCGACATTACATTCATGTACCACACATTCCAGTTGTCGGTGTTCATCCTATTTCGTTGTATATCCATGTTAGTTTATTTTTCGCTTTCTTCTTGTGTGTTTGAAAAACTTCGAAAATCTAAAAAAACATTTCTCGCTTCTGTTTGGTTTTTCTTTCTTGTTTAGTTAGTTCGTAGAAGTAAAAGAAAACCCAAAAACATTTCTCGTTTCTTTCTTTACTTGTTTGAGCTTTCCCGTGTAAATAGTTTTTCTCGTTTTCATTTTTTGTTTGTTAGTTTGCTTCATTCGGGAAAGAAACTAAACTAAAAACTCCAAAAATATTTCAGTGTGTTTCTCTGAAATTCTTTCCTTTTATTTGAGTTGTCGCGAGGGGAAGACCACGATGAAATTGTTGAGTGGCTCTCATATGCATTATTCACGGTCTAATGAAGAGCCCATATTACCTTGTCTTCTCCTTTCAATAATTTTTTTGCAGATTCTAGTTAGTCCATTGAACACTTGCACTATTACTATTTTCACATCATTTGGTCGTGCAAGTGAAATGCAATAATGACGATGATTTGATGAAGTGATTGTAGTGAAGGAAAGCTGGTATGAACTCTTCTTGTTTTTGCTTTTGTAAATATGTTTAACTAGGTTGATCTTGATTCAGCATATTATGAGTAAACATATTTGTGATGGCTGATGTGGCTTGAACTACGTCGGTATTTCTCCAAAGAGGAAGGGATTATGCAGCACAACTACGGTAGGTATTTCCCTCAGTGATGAGACCAAGGTTATCGAACCAGTAGGAGAACCACGCAACACACATAAACAAGTCCTGCACACAAAGAACAAATACTTGCAACCCGACGTAAGAGAGGGGTTGTCAATCCCTCACGGGTGAAAACATAGGTAAAATTGTAGTAGATTGGATAAATAGATCTCGCGGGAACACGAGATAAAATAAATAAATAAAAATTGCAGCAAGGTATTTTTGTGTTTTTGGATTGATAGATCTGAAAATAAAAGCAAATAAAAATAGATCTCGAAGGCAAATATAATAAAGAAGAGACCCGAGAGCCGTAGATTTCACTAGTGGCTTCTCTCGAGAAAAATAGCATACGGTGGGTAAACAAATTATTGTTGGGCACTTGATAGAACTTCAAATAATCATGACGATATCCAGGCAATGATCATTATATAAGCATCACATCCAAGATTAGTAGACCGACTCCTGCTTGCATCTACTACTGTTACTCCACATATCGACCGTTATCCAGCATGCATCTAGTGTATCAAGTTCATGGAAAAACAGAGTAATGAAATAAGAACGATGACATGATGTAGACAAGATCTATTTATGTAGAAATAGACCCCATCTTGTTATCCTTAATAGCAATGATACAGGCGTGTCGTTTCCCCTTCTGTCACTGGGATCAAGCACCGTAAGATCAAACCCATCACAAAGCACCTCCTCCCATTGCAAGATAAATAGATCAAGTTGGCCAAACAAAACCCAAATATCGGAGAACAAATACGATGCTATAAGCAATCATGCATATAAGAGATCAAAGAAGACTCAAATAACTTTCATGGATAAAAACATAGATCTGATCATAAACTCAAAGTTCATCGGATCCCAACAAACACACCGCAAAAAGGTTGCGTAAAATAGATCTCCCAGAGACCATTGTATTGAGAATCAAAAGAGAGAGAGGAAGCCATCTAGCTACTAACTATGGACCCGTAGGTCTACAATGAACTACTCACGCATCATCGGAGAGGCACCAATGAGGATGATGAACGCCTCCGTGATGGTGTCTAGATTGGATCTGGTGTTTCTAGAACTTGCGGCAGCTAGAATTGATTTTCGTCGACTCCCCTAGGGTTTCTGGAATATTGGGGTATTTATAGAGCAAAGAGGCGGTGCAGGAGGCGACCGAGGTGGGCACAACCCACCAAGGCGTGCCTGGGCCCCCAGGTGCGCCCAGGTGGGTTGTGCTCCCCTCAGAGCCCCCTCTAGTACTTCTTTGGCCCAACAGATGTCTTCTGGTTCAGAAAAAATCACCAAAAAGTTTCACTGCATTTGGACTCCGTTTGGTATTGATTTCCTGCGAAGTAAAAAACAAGCAAAAAACAGCAACTGGCGTTGGGCACTATGTCAGTAGGTTAGTCCCAAAAAATGATATAAAGTTGCTATAAAATGATTGTAAAACATCCAAGAATGATAATATAACAGCATGGAACAATCAAAAATTATAGATACGTTGGAGACGTATCAATCACAATTAGAGATTATAGTTGCTCATGCCATGCTTAAATAACTACGAGTGGATAATGATTTATCTTGAATGTCGACATGCATTAAAATGGTTGAGATGTAGTATGTTAGTATTCTATCCTCCTCTGAACAATTCACGTGGCTTGACTTGGCACATATTCATACATGTAGTTGATTGAAAACCAACATAACCTCTACGATATTTATGTTCATGGTTTTTATATACTATTCATGCTCGTATTCAATGTTAATTATTCTCAATACATGATTATGACCCATGTAGCTCTCTAGTTGGTCACTTCTCAATCTATTTGCTAGCCTTTGCTTCTACTAAGCGGGAATGCTACTTGTGCATCCAAATCCTTAAAAATAAAAGTTACTCCATATGAGTCCACCATATCTCTATATGCGGTATTACTCTGCCGTTCCAAGTAAATTTGCATGTGCCACCTCTAATCATTCAAATAAGCATATGTTATGTGTGTCCGTACCGCTCATGGAGCGATGATACGTCTCCAATGTATCTATAAGTTTTGATTGTTCCATGCTATTATAGTATCAATCTTGGATCTTTTATATACGCTTGCAAGCAACTTTATATCATTTTTTGGGACTAACCTACTAACTTAGTGCCCAACGCTACTTGTTGTTTTTTGCTTGTTTTTGACTTTGCAGAATATCAGTACCAAACAAAATCCAAATGCCACGAAACTTTTTGAAGTTTTTTTCTGGTAGTAAGAGACCCTGAAAGCTTTGGGAGGGGACGAGAAGATGGATAAGTGGCCCACAAGGCACCAAGGCGCGCCCTGATACCTTATGGGGCCCACATGGCTCCATTTAACCTAACTCTGCCTCTATAAATTCTCAAAAATTAGAAAACCAACCCAGGGGTCCACGAAATACTTTTTCCGCCGTCGCAAGCCTCTATTCTCGAGAGATCCCATCTGGGGACCTTTTCTGGCACTCCATCGGAGGGGGATTCAATCACGGAGGGGTTGTACATCAACCTTGCTTCCCTTCCGATGATGCGTGAGTAATTTACCACAGACCTACAGGTCCATAGTTAGTAGCTAGATGGATTCTTCTCTCTCAATGTTCTTCAATATAATGTTCTCCTTGATGTTCCATCAGATGTAATTGTTTTTTGCGGTGTGTTTGTTGGGATCCGATGAACTGTGAGTTTATGATCAGATCTATCCACAAATATTATTTTAGTTTTCTCTGAACTCTTTTATGCATGATTGTTATAGCTTCGTATTTCTTCTCTGATCTATTGATTTAGTTTGGCCAACTAGATTGATTTATCTTGCCATGGAAAAGGGTGCTTTGTAATGGGTTCGATCTTGCGGTGCTCAATCCCAGTGACAGAAGGGGACATCACACGTATGTATCATTGTTGTTAATGGTAAAAAGATGGGGTTTATTCACGCATGAGTTTATCTTGTCTACATCATGTCATCTTGCTTAAGACGTTACTCCGTTCTTCATGAACTTCATACTCTAGATGCATGTTGGATAGCAGTGAATGTGTGGAGTAATAGTAGTAGATGCAGAATCATTTTGGTCTACTTGTCTCGGATGTGATGCCTATATACATGATCATTGCCTTGGATATCATCATAATTATTTGCGTTTCTATCAATTGCCCAACAGTAATTTGTCTACCCACCATATGTTATTTACTCAAGAGAAGCCTCAAGTGAAAACTATGGCCCCCGGGTCTATCTTTTATCATATAAAAATCCTAAAAATACCTCGCTGCAATTTTATCTTATTTATTTTGTATTTTTGTCCGATCTATCTATCAAATACCATACAATTTAATCTTGCTCATAATCATCAAGGGATTGACAACCCAATGTTCGCGTTGGGTTGCAAGGATTTGTTATTTGTGTGTGGGTGTTGCTTACATAGTGTTGCTCGGTTCTCCTATTGGATTGATAATCTTGGTTCTTAACTGAGGTAAATACCTATCTGTATTGTACTAGACCATCCCCTCCTCTTCGAGGAAATCCCAACGCAGCTCACAAGTAGTAGGAAGAATTTCTAGGACCGTTGCTAGGGAAACATCATCAACATCTATCAAGTACCTACACACAAACTTTCATCTTCTTGCGATTATTTTATTTGCCATTTGCCTCTCGTTTCATCTCCCCCGCTTCTAAAAAAGTTTTCACAAAAAATACAAAAATATTTTCAGTTTTCCATTTTTCTTGCTTGATCTTTTGCTTGCTTGTGATCTTGTTTGCGTAGTCATGATGTCTCAAGAAAATACAAATTGTGTGCTTTTTCCAATACTAAAAATAATGATTTTATTAGTTCTCTGACTGCTCCTCCTGCTGCTAGTGTGGAGACTTATGATATTAATGCCGCTTTATTAAATCTTATCATGAAAGATCAATTTTATGGTCGTCCTAATGAAGATGTTGCATCCCATATTAACACTTCCGTAGAATTGTGTGACATGCAAAAGAAAAAAGATGTGTACAATGATATTATGAAATTAAAATTATTCCCGTTCTCATTGCGGGATCGTGCAAAAATATTGGTTTTCATCTTTGCCACGAAATAGTATCGATTCTTGGACAGGTGTAAAGATGCTTTTATGACCAAGTATTTTCCTCCCGCGAAAATTATTTCCCTTAGAAATAAAATTATGAATTTCAAGCAACTTGAACATGAGCATGTTTCATAATCTTGGAAAAGGATGAAATTAATGATAAGAAATTGACCTACTCATGGTTTAAATTTGTGGATGATCATACAAAAAAATTTATGCTAGATTAAATTAATTTTCTAGAAATCTTTTAGATTCCGCCGCAGGTGGTACTTTTATGGAGATTACATTGGGTGAAGCTACTAAATTTCTTGAAAATATCATGGCAAATTATTCACAATGGCATACTGAGAGGGCTCCTACCAGTAAAAAGTGAATTATATTGAAGAAATTAGTACTTTGAGTGATAAAGTTGATGCACTTGTGAAATTGGTTGCTAGTAAAAATGCTCCTATTGATACTAATGATTCGCCTTGGTCTACTTTAATTAAGCAAAATAATGATCCCATAGATGAGAATTTTATCTCGTGAAACAATTTTAATAGTAATGCTTATAGAGGTAATTTCAATCCTAGACCATTTTCAGGAAATTCCACTAACAGTTATGGTAATTCTTATGATAATTCCTATAGTAATAATAATAGGATGCCCTCTGATCTTGAGAATAATATCAAAGAATTTATTAATGCTCAAAAGGTTTTCAACAATACAATAAAGGAAAATTTGAATAAAATTGATGATATGTCTAGGAGCATTGATAGAATTGTTCATGATATGGAAAATCTTAAGACTAAAATTTTGCCACCCAAGATTGACTTTAATGAATCAATTAAAGCTTTATATGTCTTCATATATGAGAGTAAGAAGAGAACCGCTATGCTAAGAGCGAAACGTGAATTTTTGGAAAAGGCGATTCCTCCCGATTTCTATCGTAGTAATGATGAGGATGTTAAAATGATTGGTGTTCCATCTATTGATTACTTATGTAGAAATATAAAACTTGACGATAAGGGGACTGAAGAAGAGTCAACTTTAGCTAGAAGGTGTCCCAATAATTCGGAGGGTGAAAATATTAATGAAAAAATTGCTAAAAGTGGGTTTGGAGAGGTAAAAACTTTAACTAGTGATGTTCCCACTCTCTTGGATTACTAAGACTTTAACTATGATAGTTGCTCTTTGGTTGAATGTATCTATTTGTTTCAATCCATGCTAAATTCACCCAACGCGTATGAACAAAATAAGGCTTTTACTAAACATATTGTAGAAGCAATGATGAAAGCTTTAGAAGAAAAGCTAGAACTAGAAGTTTCAATTCCTGGAAAATTATATGATGAGTGGGAACCTACAATTAAAGTTAAAATCCAAAATTATGAGGGCAATGCTCTATGTGATTTGGGTGCTAGTGTTTCCACAATTCCAAAATCTCTATGTGATGTGCTAGGTCTTACCAACATTTTTTAAAGGAGGTCTTACCAACATAGATGAATGTTCTCTTAATTTGCACTTGGCGGTTTCTGCTATTAAAAAGCCTTTGGGTAGAATTAATGATGTTCTTATTCTTGCAAATAGGAACTATGTGCCCGTTAATTTTATCGTACTTGTCATTGATTGGAATCCGTCTTGCCCCATAATACTTGGTAGACCATTCTTACAAACTATAGGTGTCGTGATTTACATGAAAGAAGGAAATATAAAATTTCAGTTCCCATTAAAGAAGGGTATGGAACACTCCCCTAGAACAAGAATCACGCCAACATATGAATCAATCATGAGGGCAACCTATGGAACAAAAACCAAAGATGACAATACATGAAACTATGCATTATGCCTAGCTAAGGGCATAAAACAATAGCGCTAGTCGGGAGGCAACCCAATAGTTATCTTAATTTTCTTCTTTATTTTTTCTGTTTTCTTTTGTTCACACCATTATGCTACTGCTATGAGTGTGATTTTTATGTTTTAATTAGTGTTTGTGCCAAGTAAAACCTTTAAGATGGTGGGTGATAGTTGACTTGATTCTGTAAAAAATAGAAACTTTTGCGCCCAGTTATGGAATTTTGTAAATTCACATAAACGTGTTTTTGCTATGATTTTTTCACATGATTGATATACAAATTTCCCACATGGTCCTAATTTTCTGAATTTTTACAGTTACAGAAGTATGAGCATATTTTAGGTTTCTACAGACTGTTCTGTTTTTGACAGATTCTATTTTTGTTGCATTGATTGCTTATTTTAATGAATCTATGGATTGTATCTAGGGGTGTAAGCCATGGTAAAGTTAGAATACATTAGGTATAATGCAATAAAAAATATGAATGGGTTTGCAATAGTACTTAAAGTAGTGATTTGTTTTCTTATACTAACGAATCTCACGAAGGTTTTGTTAAGTTTTGTGTGATTGAAGTTTTCAAGTTTTGGGTGAGATCATGATGGATGAAGGAATAAGGAGTAGAAAGATCCTAAGCTTGGGGATGTCGGAGGCACACCAAGGTAATATTCAAGGACTCCCAAGCAACTAAGCTTGGGGATGCCCCGGAAGGCATCCCCTCTTTCTTCTAACGATAATCGGTAATTTTACTTGGAGCTATATTTTTATTCATCACATATCATGAGTTTTGCTTGGAGCGTCATGTATTATATGAGTCTTTGCTTGTTTTGCTTTTTAGTTTGTCACAGTCATCCTTGCTGGACACACCTATTTGAGAGAGCCATATGTTTATCATGATTTATTAAAATTGCTCTATGTGCTTCACTTAAATTTTTTGAGCTAGGCAATTACTCTCATGCTTCACTTAAATCTTTTTGAGAATTGATATGATTAAATTTTGAAGAAATATTTATACTCTCATGCTTCAGTTAAATCTTTTTGAGATTTGATATGATTAAATTTTGAAGAAATATACTATCATGCTTCACTTAAATCGAGTTGATATTATTAAATTTTGAAAAATGTTTATATTCTCATGCTTCACTTAAATCTTTTTGAGAGTTGATAATAGCAATGGTAATTTGCACGAGATATTAATTTGGTCCCAAAGTGATGAATATCCAAGAGGGATATAGTAAAAACTTTCATGCAAGATCATTGGACATGATAAGTTTGATTCCTTGCAATAGTTTTGCGATGTGGATATAGTCATATGTGAGTCATGTTATTGTGTAATTGTGCTTTAGTAAGAATATTGGTGTTAAGGTTTGTGAGTCCCTATGCAAGCACGTAAAGTCAATCGTTATGCAAAGAAATTATATCCTACTTGTGGTGCACTATTCAGTGTTAGTTATGTTTAGTGCATGTTTATGACCATTTTGTTTTTTTGGTTGGTAGCTTCTAAATCTATTTTCTAGCCTTCATTTGAACTAAACAGGAATGTTGCTTGTGCATCCAACTCCTTAAAACCAAAGTTGTGCCAAATGAGTCCACCATACCTACCTATATGCGGTATTTCCATGTCGTTCCAAGTAAATGCATGTGCCAGCTCTAATTATTCAAAATAAATTTCCATTTTGTGTGCCCGTACCGCTCATGAAGTGGCAGGGGTGGCCAATATTTTCCAAGCGAGGTATATTATTCTCACCATGAGTGTTTATTCACTTATCATTGCACGAGAGTGTGGCAGGTGGATGCCCAGTCCCAAAATGATTTTTTTAATATGATGATAATAAAAAATTCCTTGGAAGGTGTTCGTATGGAAGGCACCCGTGGATACGGCTAGCCATGGATTGTGTAAGAATGGTGGAGAGGAAATAAACTTTATTTTTTGTTTGGGAACCGCCTATGATTTGTCTAGCATGGAAGATACTGGGAATTCTCGGTCGTTTTTGTTGACAGGAAAATCATGCCTCTCAAAATAATTTTATCTCCCAATTAAAGCTATGAGCTCTAGCACCTACACAAATCTCCGCTTCCTTGTGCGAAGGGCCTATCTATTTACTTTTATGCAATTTTTATTTTTATTTTGAGTCTCCATCTTCTCCTACAAAGCACCAACTAGGGAACACTATTGTCGTACTTGTGCACTGGATGTAGCTAATGTTTGAGTGTGTTTCATGAATGGATCAATGATTGAGCATGATGGGTTGGGGATAAATTTCTTTAGCATTGATATTCTGAAATACATAGTTGCTTGCTGATATGCTTGAGTACTAATGTCTTCATGTCAAATTATAGACTATTGGTTTGAATCATTCAAGTCCAAATGTCCATGCTACAAAAGAAAATATTGTATGATGAATATGATAGGTAGCGTTCCATATCAAAAGTTCTCATTTTATCATTTACCTACTTGAGGACGAGCAGGAATTAACCTTGGGGATGCTTGATACGTCTCCAACGTATCTATAAATTTTTATTGTTCCATGTTATTATGGTATCAATCTTGGATCTTTTATATACATTTACAAGCAACTTTATATCATTTTTGGGGGCTAACCTACTGGCTTAGTGCCCACTGCCAGTTGTTGTTTTTTGCTTGTTTTTGACTTTGCAGAATACCAGTACCAAACGACATCCAAATGCCACAAAACTTTTTGGAGATTTTTTTCTGGCAATAAGAGACCCTAGAAGGTTCGGGAGGGGACAAGAAGATGGAGCAGTGGCCCACAAGGCACCAGGCCGCGCCCGGGGGTAGGGCGCACCCTGTTACCTTGTGGGGCCCATGTGACTCCATTTGACCTAACTCCACCTCTATAAACTCTCAACATGAGGAAACCAACCATGGAGTCCACGAAATACTTTTTCCGCCGTCGCAAGCCTCTGTTCTTGATATATCCCATCTAGGGACCTTTTCTCGCAGTCCACCGGAGGGGGATTCAATCATGAAGGGGCTCTACATCAACCTTGTTGCCCTTCCAATGATGTGTGAGTAGTTTACCACAGACCTATGGGTCCATAGTTATTAGCCAGATGGATTCTTCTCTCTCGATGTTCTTCAATACAAGGTTCTCCTTGATTTTCTTGGGGTTCTATCCGATGTAATTTTTATGCGGTGCGTTTGTTGGGATCCGATGAATTGTGAGTTTATGATCAGATCTATCCAGGAATATTATTTGCGTTTTCCCTGAACTCTTTTATGCATGATTGTTATAACTTCGTATTTCTTCTCCAATCTATTGATTTGGTTTGGCCAACTAGATTGATTTATCTTGCCATGAGAAGAGGTGCTTTGTAATGGGTTCGATCTTGCGGTGCTCAATCCCAGTGACAGAAGGGGACATGACACATATGTATCATTGCTATTATGGGTAAAAAGATGGGGTTTATTCATGTGTGAGTATATTTTGTCTACATCATGTCATCTTGCTTAAGGCATTACACCGTTCTTTATGAACTTAATACTCTAGATGCATGCTGGATAGCGGTCGATGTGTGGAGTAATAGTAGTAGATGCAGAATCATTTCGGTCTACTTGTCTCGGACGTGATGCTTATATACATGATCATCGCCTTGGATATCATCATAATTATTTGCTTTTCTGTCAATTGCCCAACAGTAATTTGTTTACCCATTGTATGTTATTTTCTCGAGAGAAGCCTCTAGTGAAAACTACGGCCTCCGGGTCTATCTTTTATCATATAAAAATACTAAAAAATACCTCGTTGCAGTTTTATCTTATTTATTTTATTTTGTATTTTTGCCTGATCTATCTATCAAATAGCATACAATTTAATCTTGCTCGTAACCGTCAAGGGATTGACAACCCCTTCTTTGCGTTGGGTTGCAAGGATTTGTTATTTTGTGTAGGTGTTGCTTGGTTCTCCTACTGGATTGATAACCTTGGTTCTTAACTGAGGGAAATATTTATCTCTACTGTACTGCACCACCCCGTCCTTCTTCGGGGAAATCCCAACACAGGTCACAAGTAGCAAGAGACAGGGGGCGGTGAGTTCTTGGATTGAGCTAAAAATTTATGGAGAATATTTCCAGAAAATATAAAAAATATTAGCAAAGAGAACTACTGGAGGGGGGCCACCCAAGAGCCACAAGCTCAGGGGGCTCACCCACCTCCCCCCTAGGGCACGCCCTGTGATCTTGTGGACCCACGAGCCTCTGGTTTCCCTAATTCCAACTCCATAAATACCTATTCGCGGAGACAAAACAAAGAGAAAGGATCATCGTGTTTCATGATACGGAGCCGCCACCACCTCCTATTCTTCATCGGGAGGGTTGATATGGTGTCTGATTGAGGATCCAGAGAGGGGAATTTGACGTCGTCGTCATCATCAACCATCCTCCATCAGCAATTCCATGATGCTCACCGCCGGGAGTGAGTAATTCATTCGTAGGCTTGCTGGACGGTGATGGGTTGGATGAGGCTTAACATGTAATGAATTCAATTTGGTAGGGCTTGATCCCTACTATCCAATGTATCCTGAGATTGATGTTGATATGCCTTTGCAATGCTTAATGCTTGTCACTGGGGCCCAAGTGCCATGATTTCATATCTGAACCCTTTATGTTTTCATGAATATATTTGAGTTCTTGATCCTATCATGCAAGTTGTATGCTCCTATTACGTGTTATGATCTGCATACCCCAAGGTGATAATAATTGAGATTCTTTTCGGTGATTACCGTAGTATGAGGAGTTCATGTATTCACTATGTGTTAATGCTTTGTCCCGTTCTCTATTAAAAGGAGGTCTTAATATCCCTTAGATTTCCTTATGGACCCCGCTGCCATGGGAGGGTAGGACAAAAGATGTCATGCAAGTTCTTATTATAAGCACTTATGACTATATACGAAATACATGCCTCAGTTACATTGATGAATTTGAGCTATTGTGTTTCACTCTAGGTTGTGACTGTTATATGATGAATGTCATCCAACACAAATATCCATCACTGATCCAATGCCTGCGCTTTTCTCATATTTTTTTGCTAAGTTACTTTCATTGTTGTTGCTGTTACAATCAATTCAAAAATGCTATTGTTACTGTTACCGTTACTATTGCTATTGTTGCTACTGCTTTCAAACTATCATATTGCTATGCTACTAAACACTTTGCTGCAGATATTTAGTTATCCAGGTGTGGTTTAATTGACAACTCAACTGCTAATACTCATAAATATCCTTTGGCTCCCCTTGTGTCGAATCAATAAATTTGGGTGAAATACTACCCTTAAGACTGTCGCGGTCCCCTATACTTGTGGGTTATCATAGGGCAATTGATAGAAAAGTGTATAGTTATGACGATATTCATGGCATGATCAATATATATGCATTATGTCCGAGACAAGTGGACCAATAGTCTTACTAAATCTACTACTATTACTCCACCCCTGGATGGCTATCCAGCATGCATATTGAGGTATCAAGTTCATAACAAACAGAGTAATGCTTGGAGCATGATGACATAATGTAGACAAAGTAGAATAAAATATGATTAAACCCCGTCATTTTACCCTTAGTGGCAACAATACAAATACGTTCCTTGCAACTCCTCCTGTCACAGAGTACGGACACTACAAGATTGAACCTACTAGCAAGCACCTCTCCCACTGAATATAAATCAATCTAATTGGCCAAAGAAGAGATAGAGCAGAGAGAAATACAAAGCTATAAAATCACACATAACAAATCTTAGAAAAGACTCAATTTCTTTGACTGAATAATCTAATCATAAACCAACAATTCACCGGATCCCAACAAACACACCGCAAAGATTACATCATATGGATCTCCGAAGAGATCCCTGTATTGAAGATCATAGAGAGAGAGAGAGAGGGAGGGAGGGAGGGAGGGAGGGAGGGAGAGGGAGAGAGAGCGCCACCTAGCTACTGCTATGGACCTGTATTTAGTTATGATAAATCACAGAAACGTGATTTTGCGTTGATTCTTTTTGCTGCTGATCAATAAACAAATTTTCCAGGACATCCTATTTTGGTAGAATTTTTAGAGTTCCAGAAGTTTGCGTTAGTTACAGATTGCTACAGGCTGTTCTATTTTTGACAGATTCTATTTTACGTGTGTTGTTTGCTTATTTTGATGAATTTATGGCTAGTAAAATAGTTTATAAACCATAGAGAAGTTGGAATACAGTAGGTTTAACACCAATATAAATAAAGAATGAGTTCATTACAGTACCTTGAAGTAGTCTTTTGTTTTCTTTCTCTAACGGAGCTCACGAGATTTCTGTTGAGTTTTGTGTTGTGAAGTTTTCAAGTTTTGGGTGAATTCTTTTGATGGATTATGGAACAAGGAGTGGCAAGAGCCTAAGCTTGGGGATTCCCATGGAATACCCAAGATAATCCAAGGACACCAAAAAGTCAAAGCTTGGGGATGCCCCGAAAGGCATCCCCTCTTTCGTCCACTTCCATCGGTAATTTCCTTGGAGCTATATTTTTATTCACCAACATGATATGTGTTTTGCTTGGAGCGTCTTGTATTATTTGTGTCTTTGCTTGTTAGTTTACCACAATCATCCTTGCTGTATACACCTTTTGAGAGAGCCATACATGATTTGGAATTTGTTAGAATACTCTATGTGCTTCACTTATATCTTTTGAGCTTGATAGTTTTGCTCATAGCGGTTCACTTATATCTTTTGAGCGTGATAATTTTTGCTCTAGTACTTCACTTATATCTTTTAGAGCATGGTGGTGGATTTGTTTTAAAGAAACTATTGATCTCTCATGCTTCACTTAGATTATTTTGAGTCGTTAATAGCATGGTAATTTGCTTAATGTTAATATACTTAGTGTTCAAGACATGTGAAACTTTCTTTTGAGTAAATTGAATACTAAGATAAGTTTGATGCTTGATAATTGTTTTGAGATATGGAGGTAATAATATCAAAGTCGTGCTAGTTGATAATTGTGAATTTGAGAAATACTTGTGTTGAAGTTTGCAAGTCCCGTAGCATGCACATATGGGTAAAGTTGTGTAACAAATTTGAAACATGAAGTGTACCTGGCTTGTGCATCCTTATGAGTGGCGGTCGGGGATGAGCGATGGTCTTTTCCTACCAATCTATCCCCCTAGGAGCATGCGCGTAGTACTTGAATTTTTTGATGGCTTCTAAATTTTTGCAATAAGTATATGAGTTCTTTTGACTAATGTTGGGTCCATGGATTATACGCACTCTCACCTTTCCGCCTTTGCTAGCCTCTTCGGTACCGTGCATTGCCCTTTCTCACCTTGAGAGTTGGTGCAAACTTCGCCGGTGCATCCAAACCCCGTGATATGATTCGCTCTATCACACATAAACCTCCTTATATCTTCCTCAAAACAGCCACCATACCTACCTATCATGGCATTTCCATAGCCATTCCGAGATATATTGCCATGCAACTTCCACCATCATCATCATGACATACATTACTTTTGTCATACTGCCATTGCATGATCATGTAGTTGACATCGTATTTGTGGCAAACCCACCATGCATTCTTTTCCATACATGTCACTCTTGATTCATTGCACCATCCCGGTACACCGTCGGAGGCATTCATATAGAGTCATACTTTGTTCTAAGTATCGAGTTGTAATTGTTGAGTTGTAAGAAAAATAAAAGTGTGATGATCATCATTATTAGAGCATTGTCCCAAGTGAGGAAAGGATGATGGAGACTATGATTCCCCCATAAGTCGGGATGAGACTCCAGACAAAAAAAAAGGAGGCCATAAAAAAAAGAGAAAGGCCCCAAAAAAGAGAGAAAAAGAGAGAAGGGACAATGCTACTATCCTTTTACCACACTTGTGCTTCAAAGTAGCACCTTGTTCTTCATGTAGTGAGTCTCATATATTATGCTTCAAAGTAGCACCAAGATCTTCATGATAGTGAGTCTCATACATTGTCTTTTTATACTAGTGGGAATTTTTCATTATAGAACTTGGCTTGTATATTCCAATGATGGGCTTCCTCAAAATGCCCTAGGTATTCGTGAGCAAGCGAGTTGGATGCACACCCACTAGTTTTCTTTTGTTGAGCATTCATAGCTCTAGTGCATCCGTTGCATGGCAATCCCTACTCCTCATGTTGACATCAATTGATGGGCATCTCCATAGCCCGTTGATTAGCCTCGTCAATGTGAGACTTTCTCCTTTTTTGTCTTCTCCACACAATCCCCATCATCATATTCTATTCCACCCATACTGTTATATCCATGGCTCGCGCTCATGTATTGCGTGAAAGTTGAAAGAGTTTGAGATTATTTGAGTATGAAACAATTGCTTGGCTTGTCATTGGGGTATAGAAGTTGGGAACATCTTTGTGTGACGAAAATGAAGCATAGCCTAACTATATGATTTTGTAGGGATGAACTTTATTTTGCCATGTTATTTTGAGAAGACATGATTACTTTGATTACTATGCTTGAAGTATTATTATTTTTGTGTCAATATGAACTTTTGTCTTGAATCTTTCGGATCTGAATATTCCTATCATAATTAAGAACATTTATATTGAAATTATGCCAAAGTATCACTCCGCATCAAAAATTCTTTTTTATCATTTACCTACTCGAGGATGAGCAGGAATTAAGCTTGGGGATGCCTGATACGTCTCCAACGTATCTATAATTTTTGATTGCTCCATGCTACTTTATCTACTGTTTTGGACTATATTGGGCTTTATTTTCCACTTTTATATTACTTTTGGGACTAACCTATTAACCGGAGGCCCAGCCCAGAATTGTTGTTTTTTGCCTATTTCAGTGTTTCGAAGAAACGGAATATCAAACGGAGTCCAAACGGAATGAAACCTTCGGGATCGTGATTTTCCAACCGAATGTGATCCAGGAGACTTGGACCCTACTCCAAGCAGTGCCCGAGGAGGTCACGAGGGTGGAGGGCGCGCCCCCCTGGGCGCGCCCCCCTACCTCGTGGGCCCCTCGACGCTCCACCGACGTACTCCTTCCTCCTATATATACCTACGTATCCCCGAACGATCAGAACAGGAGCCAAAAACCTAATTCCACCGCCGCAACCTTCTGTATCCACGAGATCCCATCTTGGGGCCTGTTCCGGAGCTACACCGGAGGGGGCATCCACCACGGAGGGCTTCTACATCATCACCATAGCCCCCCCCGATGAAGTGTGAGTAGTTTACTTCAGACCTTCGGGTCCATAGCTAGTAGCTAGATGGCTTCTTCTCTCTTTTTGGATCTCAATACAATGTTCTCCCCCTCTCTCATGGAGATCTATTCGATGTAATATTCTTTTTGCGGTGTGTTTGTTGAGATCGATGAATTGTGGGTTTATGATCCAGTATTATCTATGGAAAATATTTGATTCTTCTCTGAATTCTTTTATGTATGATTGAGTTATCTTTGCAAGTCTCTTCGAATTATCATTTTTGGTTTGGCCAACTAGATTGGTAGTTCTTGCAATGGGAGAAGTGCTTAGTGTCGGTGTCAAAACCGGCGGATCTCGGGTAGGGGGTTCCGAACTGTGCGTCTAGGCGGATGGTAACAGGAGACAAGGGACACGATGTTTTTACCCAGGTTCGGGCCCTCTCGATGGAGGTAAAACCCTACTCCTGCTTGATTGATATTGATGATATGGGTAGTACAAGAGTGGATCTACCACGAGATCAAGGAGGCTAAACCCTAGAAGCTAGCCTATGGTATGATTGTTGTAATGGTTGTTCGTCCTACGGACTAAAACCCTCCGGTTTATATAGACACCGGAGAGGGCTAGGGTTACACAGAGTCGGTTACAATGGTAGGAGATCTACATATCCGCATCGCCAAGCTTGCCTTCCACGCCAAGGAAAGTCCTATCCGGACACGGGACGGAGTCTTCAATCTTGTGTCTTCATAGTCTTGGAGTCCGGCTGACGATGATAGTCCGGCTGTCCGGACACCCCCTAGTCCAGGACTCCCTCAGTAGCCCCTGAACCAGGCTTCAATGACGATGAGTCCGGCGCGCATACTGTTCGTCATTGCAAGGCGGGTTCCTCCTCTGAATAATTCATAGACGATTGCGAACACCAGGATAGTGTCCAGCTCTGCAAAATAAATTCCACATTCCACCATAGAGAGAATAATATGTACACAAGCTCAATCTGCTGACGTATTTTGCAGCATGACGTCACACCACCACCAAGACTTTACTGGAATCGTTTTTTATTATACCACCTCAGCGCGTTTAGCGAAGCAGTTTCCTTGGCACGTCTTGTCGAAGCAGAGATCGTGTTCCCCTTATCCCGGGATTCTCATCAATACGGACGTGGGTAACCCAACCGCGCCATTGATGGTGGCGCTTGGGAGATAAGCGAGTTTTACCAGGCCGGTGGGGACGCATAGTTTTCGTCCGCCCATATATAAGGGGATAAGGATTTACCCTTTTCACCTACGCCTTCTTCCTCCTTTGCTTATCCATCTTCCGCACCCTCGAGCTCCAGCGCCCAAGTCCGTGCATCTCGTCTCGACCTTCTCCGATCATGTCCGGAGCGGGAGGCAAATGGTTGTCCTCCTCCGTCACGGAGGAGCACATCGCAAAACTGCGCAGCACCGGATACCTTTCCGGCGACATCGCGCACCGGCTGCCCGACAAGGGGCAGCTCATCCCCACCCCCAGGCCCCATGAGAGGGTCGTATTCCTTCCCCACTTCCTCCACGGACTGGGCTTCCCACTGCATCCCTTTATTCGGGGGCTCATGTACTATTACGGCCTGGATTTCCACGATCTGGCGCCAAACTTCATCCTCAACATCTCGGCGTTTGTCGTCGTGTGCGAGGCCTTCCTCTGCATCCAGCCCCACTTCGGCTTGTGGCTCAAGACCTTCAACGTCAAGCCGAAGGTAGTGAAGGGCACCCAAGCGGAATGAGGAGGCGCCATGTTGGGCAAGATGCCCAACGTCATCTGGCTCGAAGGGGCCTTCGTGGAGTCCATCAAGGGATGGCAATCGGGGTGGTTCTACATCACCGAGCCACGTGACCCAAAATGGGCGGCGGCCCCCGAGTTCAAATCTGGTATCCCTATGCAGCTCACCTCCTGGAAAGAGAAGGGCTTGCTATGGGGCAGTTCAGAGGAGCTGACAGGACTCCAGTCCTTTCTTCAGACCCTGGTGAACAAGAAGCTTAGGCTTGTCAATGTGATCCAGGTCATACTCATCCGCCGGATCCTCCCCTGCCAACAATGGGCCTTCAATCTGTGGGAGTTTGATCCGGCACAGCACCGGACTCTGAGCGGGCTCTTCGACACGACGTATGAAGCCGTCTGGAGGGTGCTGTTCAAGGGCGGAGAAGCCCCCACATCCGCAACTGAGGATCACGGATTCAGCACCAAGCGCCCGGCCGGTGAGGTAAGCTTCGTTATCCTTTATGGGACAGCTGTTTTCTTTCATAGTTTGACTCTATATGGGATCTAAAACTCCCAATGCCTTTGACAGGACTGGCAGAGGACGTCCGGATAGGTAGACTGTCTGACTCCCCTTCCCGAAGACCCAGCGGATGCCCGCTTAACGGGGCTGCTGGTCCCGGCACTCTATGTGGTGCCGGAGAAGAAGGCCAAGAAGAAGGCCACGGGAACTCGAAGAAGTTCCCGGCGCCAGGTGATATCGGACTCATCGTCCGATGGCTCCGAGGCGGACTCCTCCCCCAAAGACGAGGAGGATAAAGAGGACTCTCTCCCAGAGGAGGGAGAGAGGAAGAGGAAGGCCTCCCCAACAGGGGAGGCCGAAGGGTCCAAGAGGGGAAGAACTATTCCCCCGGACAGCTCCGCCAACGCCAATGTTGGCGATGAAGAGTGGCCCTCAAGGGCCAGGCCTCCGGCAAGATCGTGACCGGATTCCTGAATGATTTGTAATTTCTCTTTTGTGTCACATAGTGTCCTTCTAATGCCGCACTCTGCCTGCAGTCTGGCCGATGATGATCTCCCTGCTTCGTCGAGCGGGTCGTTGGCTCCGTCGGATGTAGATTCCATCCCGACTGCCTCCACCCCTCGCGCCGCTGAGGACGCCGAGGTGGGATCCCGGGAAGGGACCCATCGGGAGGAGGCTCCGGAGGCGCCACAAGGCAGCCTCCCGGACTTTGCGCCGGACTCCACGCTGGAACCCGCAGTGGTTCCGGAGTCCGGCAGGCGGCCCCTTCGCGAGAAGGGCAAGACCATGACGCCGGCAGCCCCTGTCCAACCGGAGGCACCGGACAACTTGCTGGAGGCGCTCAAAGGCGCTTCCATCGAGGAAGAACACCGCACTATTATGAGTGCGGTGATTCAGAAGGTTCAGCTCGCCAAGAGCGGGCTGACCGAAGCCTGCAGTAGCCTTCTAACAGGCTTTGAGGTAAGAAGTTAAAATTATGTAACGTAATATCGCATAGACAGTAGCCCTGATGCTCGGTTCGGTGTTCGGAAAGAAAAGACAGACTGGGGATCTAAAAAGATATACGCAGGGTTGCTAAAAATTATGTCAATATGGGTTTGCAGGCTGCGCTGCTGACCTCTGCCGCACTGACTGCGGAGGTCGGTGCTTTGAAGCAGGACCTCGAGCGGTCCGAGCAAGAGCTCGGCCGTGCCAAGAAGCAGCTCGAGGATAAAGAAGGTGAGTAACACCACTTTGAATAGTTACCTTACAGAAAAGGATTTAGGTTGCAATAAAAATAACAAGGATAACATGGGTACTGCAGGGGCTACGTACGAGGTGGCGACCCTGAAGGAGGCTGTGTCTGCAGCCGAACACAATGCGGCCGCGGAACGGGCAGAGCGGGAAAAGCAGGAGGCGCGGGTGGCGGAAGTGCGGCAAGAGCTCCAGGCTCTCATGGAAAAGCATGAGAGTTTGGAGCGCGACTCAAACACTCGAGAGTCCGAGCTTGCCTCGGCTCTCGAAAGTGCCAAAGCTGCCAAGGCCGAGGCCCATAAGGCCCTTCAGGAGGTTGAGGATGTGAAGAAAATAGCGGCGGGTAAGGCATTTTTCATGCAAAGCAAGCATGTTAATGTAAACTTCCTGATACTTACCCGAATTCGGAGCTCTCCAGGGGCGTTTGCAGATCTGCCTCGCAGTGTGTCCGATGCCATCGCATTCTACCGAGCCGAGGAGGGGAGCTCAACGGAGAAGGTCTTCTGGTCTCAGTACGCTGAGGCCGGCCATCCGGTGCCCCCTAGCGACCAGCTGAAGCAGCTGGTCGAGCTCCACAAGGTAGCCGAGCAGGCCATGAAGGGCCTCATAGTCCAGCTGTGGCCTAGAGAGGCCATGCCTGGGAGCTACTTCGGCCTCGTGCGGCGGCTGGTGGATGTGTGCCCCTGGGTGGAGGTCATCAAGCGCTCCGCCTGTATTGAAGGTGCTCGTCGGGCCCTTGCCCGCGCAAAGGTGCACTGGGGCAGGCTGGATGTGGAGAGGCTTATCACTGACGCGCCGCCAGCGGGCAAGGAGTATCTTACACCCGAGATGTACTATAAGACTGTCCTGAAGGGTGCCCGCAAGATTGCGGATGAGTGCCCCAGAGATGTAATTATTGAGTAAACTCGCAATGTGTTATCCTGTGCGCTGAAAACTTTGTTCATATGCGCTAAGCAACGCTTATTGATTTAAAATATTACCTTCTATGCGACCGTTTATAAAATCTGAGAGATGGAAAGTCGTCGGCTTCAGCCCCCATGCCACGAGTGCTGGTGTGTTCGGGATTAACTTGAGCACTCTTGTTCCCATTTTTTGGTCCATCTAGGGAGGCGCTCAACACAACGAACAAGGCAACCGGACTTATAATGCTTGAACACTCTCACTTAGCCATAGAATTCTATAATTTTAAATTTCGGCGAAGCCCCTAGTATTCGGAAGACCGAGTTCGGGGCGCTATCCACGCCTTGGCCGGACATTATCCGGTTCTTCGCTCGAAGCGACATAAGTCTTTAGGGACTCGAAAAGACCTCTCGAACAGCGACCAGTCTCTCGCCTTACCATGCCAGTCAGTTTTAGCTTTCTCCACTGAGGCGCTCGCCCAGCTCAACCGGGGCGCAATCGCAGTGGTTCTCCCAGTGCTACCTTAGCCGACAGAACGGAACGTAAGGTACCAAAACATGGGAGCCGGGCAAACCCAACTATTGACCCAAGACATGATTCGGAGCCGATTCATATAATGCTATAAGTTCGGGGTGCCGCACTTTGGGTTCAATCTTGCGGTGTCCTTACTCAGTGACAGAAAGAGTTGCAAGGCACGTATTGTATTGTTGCCATCGAGGATAACAAGATTGGTTTTTTATCATATTGCATGAATTTATCCCTCTACATCATGTCATCTTGCTTACGACGTTACTCTATTTTAACTTAATACTCTAGATGCATGCTGGATAGTGGTCGATGAGTGGAGTAATAGTAGTAGATGCAGAATCATTTCGATCTACTTGTTTTGGACGTGATGCCTATATACATGATCATTGCCTAGATATACTCATAACTATGCTCAATTCTGTTAATTGCTCGACAGTAATTTGTTCACCCACCGTAGAATACTTATGCTCTTGAGAGAAGCCACTAGTGAAACCTATGGCCCCCGGGTCTATTCTCATCATATCAATCTCTATCACTTTATTTACTTGCTTTGTTTTTACTTTGCCTTTACTTTTACTTTGCATCTATCTATCAAAAATACCAAAAATATTATCTCTATCAGATCTCACTCTCGTAAGTGACCGTGAAGGGATTGACAACCCCTAAGCGTTGGTTGCGAGTTGCTATCGTTTTGTGTAGGTATGAGGGACTTGTGCGTGGTCTCCTACTGGATTGATACCTTGGTTCTCAAAAACTGAGGGAAATAATTACGCTACTTTGCTGCATCATCCTCTCCTCTTCGGGGAAATCCAACACAGTGCTCAAGAGGTAGCACTTGCTTATCTTCAACTATTTGTATTGTCCAAATCTGTCGCACACGGTATGTTTTTCTCAAACCATGTTCAATGCATAATGACCAGCCCAAGATTTTTTGCTCCATTTTAATATTTAATACATGCATTTCATACCAAATTGGTTAGAATATGATTTCAAACTTTGGCACACGACACGATTCATATCAATCAACATAATATAACACTATATGTATATAGAAGGACAATGATCATTGATCACATATGTGTACCAATGCAAATAGCAAATTGGTAAAAAAATGACTCTAAAACCCATCACCACCATAGAAGGTGTAGAATTTTAGGTGAAGGACAATTGGGTAGTTGGCGTTCTTGAAGAAGAGAAATTCCCATATTATGCCCTCCTCCATGAGAAAATGCCTATGCCATGAACTACCACAATCTACTCCTTATAGATCAACATAGTAGAAAAGTGGGTTGACACCCGTGTTGCATGGACCTACATGCAAGAAGTTAATGTTATTAGAAAGTTTTATGCTATTGCACAATATGTAACTTATAATAGACGAAGCAACCTTGCTCCTGTAATAGCAGAGTCTTCCATTCCGAACTTGTAATTTCATTAATTGTTTATAATTAGTTGAAGTAAGAATTCAGAGATGTACATGAATGTTCAGCTAGAGTCCATGATCCAAATTCACAACATAAACATGTTCAAACATCAATGGACTTCGTTCACAGACATGTCAAACAAAAATTTATCTCTCAATTAAAAGTTACACACAGTTCATGCTTTCATAATATACTGATGCATAATAAAACAAAACTTTAAAATCCACGAAACGTCGGCCTCAAAAATATAAAGGACCCATGTTGTACCCAAAACCTGTACACAACTTTCAACACAGAGTTGAGGAATTGAAATTATTCCTCAACACACTTGCATTGAAATATACTACATGCTTAGTATGTCAAAAAGGTCTGTAGTAGTGGTATACATTGGTAATCTTCAAGTGTAAAACACTGATGAGCAACTCTGAATCCATCTAGTAATACTTCCATCGAATGTGGGCAGTTGAGTTAAAAGTCTTACCAAAAATTTATAAAATTGACTCGAAACTGCCTAGTTGCATTGTACACATGAAGAAGAGTGACATATGGCACTACATGTTATCAAGTTTTCATTATTGGTCTGTAGGCAAGTCGAACATCAATCTATATAAAATCGTTACAAGTCCTCACTTAGACTACCCACAATGGAAATAACATATGTGGTAACATCACACATATCTAGGGAAAATAGATGATGTATGAAGTAATTAATGAAGAAAGAGAGGCATGTGATAACATAGCTAATTACTCATAGTATAAGCAACATCACACATACCAACACAAGATGAGTCCACAACCTAATAAATAAGGCGTTGCATGACACCACACACATGTTACTCCCCACTATAGAGGTAGTAACATAGACTAGTAACATGCATTAGAGCAAGTATAATAAGGTACACGCAACAGGCTATAAGGACTAAACAATAATATTTGTATTGAGTTGGATGAGAGAGAAGATGAGAGAGAAGGAAAGCGGGCTGTAGATCAACAACCGGCTACAACATGGACTCCAAGAAATATTGTGAGAGTGTATGGTGGGCCATGCATTAATAAAGTAGTACTACTTAACAACTAGCTACTATACATGTCGGTTATTAGGTTGACTATATGTGATATGGCAACTTCATATAGTCCGTTGTTGGCTATACGATTAATCATGCTCTTACTAGTCTAAGTTACTCCCTACTGTGGCTAGTCTTAGTAGTCACATGCAAATCCAACCTCAATCATAAAAATCTAATTCAAAACCCATATAAAAAGTTGACCTCGAGAAATATAACAGACCCGATGTCAGTACCAAAATTGTGTTCCTCCTTTTCGAAATAGATTTAAGGATTAGAGCTTATTCCCTAGCAGACTGAATCAAAAGATAGACACACTCTTCGTATCTCAAAAAGGTAAGTAGTACTAGTCTATACATTGGTCTTCTTATTGGTACAAAATGCTAGGCAATCATTACTCTCTTTAAAATTGAGTATGAACTTTCTATCTGCTTGTTGCATTAATGGAAAAGACCGACGTATAACCCTACCAATTTTCATCAAGGATAGGTGTATATGAAAGCCCAACAACAATTCGTAGACTACACAAACATTCAACAACACTCAAGAAAATAAGATATATACAAGTCATCACAAAATATGTGAGTTTATCCTTCTAGCAAAATATAGAAAACACAAACTTTCAACACCTCTCCAAAAAAATTAAGACGTACAAATGTAACAGAGTGTATAGCGGTATATCTATGGAAAATCAAATTAAGTTAATTGGAGCATCTATAATGCAAGATGCTTTTGTAGGCGCTAGCCGAGAAAATAAAAAATAAACATCTAGCACTAAGTACGGAACAGAAAGAAAGTATCAACCATTTCTATAGCTGTCGGGGAGGGGAAAGGGGGGGCAACTATCCACTGCATCAATTTGGCATCGATGCTTGATCTGAACCCGATATTTTATCAACTAACTGCCGATCTACAAGGAAATACTCCATCCGTCCCGTAATGTAGGACATTTTTCTACACTAGTAGAAAAACATCCTACATTATGGGACGGAGGGAGTATATCCTAGCGCGTAGCATTCGAGATGGCCTGCAAACTGCAAAATAAAAGAGGAAAAAACATGTCATGAAATGCCGGGTAGGTGCTCAGTCATGATGTTGGGGCCGATGTGCACGCAATGGTCCATGCGTGATGCCGCAAACTGCCTCTCGCTGGCCAAATCCAGCATGAGCTCCAGGGGTCTCGGCGGCTAAGTTGTTTGTATTTCGAGGAAGCTGTGAGGCGACAGAGGTGAGAGAAGTGGAATCATAGGTCGCCAACGATCCTCCTTCCCCTCCTCGGTGATGAGGGCGGCCTCCTCCTCCGCTTGCTCCTCCTAAAACATCCGCAACCCCTCCTTTGAGTGTGACACCCGGTCCACTCGCAGGGGCACCAACACCCAGATGGGCTCCCGGTTTAGGGAGCTGTCCCTGAATCCAGTTTTCGCTCACCGGCGACAACTTCTCGGCGTCGGACTTCTTGTTCATTGCTGCGAGCAGAGGTGTGGTGTTGTGCGGCAGCCGCTAGAAGTACGAGAGAGGATGATGATTGTGCAGATAGTGTTTGTGGGGGAGGAGCCTTGTCGGCTTTTAAGCGATAGTAGGGTTTCGGGTCATTGTGCCGCCATGAATGCGGTAGACGGGAGGCCAATCTGCCAAAGTGAATGCGGGTAGGAGGGAGGCCGGTCTGTTGGAGTGAATACGGCTAGATCAGAGCGAACGTGGTGGGGGAATGTTTTTTTTGGATGGGTCCGCATTGGGAGAGTTTGACGTGGCACACATCTGAACTCTTCCAAACCTCCCTCAAATTGGTGCTGATTTATGGGTTTTCAGCCGGGACAAATTTGGTGACCACCGAATGGTCAAAAGTGTCTTGATAGTTCAGTCAAGATATTTGTGAGCAATTTGATGATTCGCGTTGAAGTTGCCCTAAGAAAAACATGTGTCTTTAGAGCAACCTTGTTGAGCAGCACATAAAAAAACAAAACAAATATACGAGAGAGTACATGAGCAACGCAGGTCCAACCTGGCCATCTGGGCCGACACGACCCGTCACGCCTCGAAAAAGGCATGGCACGACACAACCCATGTCGGCCTTTTAATAAAAGGGATGTGTCATGCCAACTCGATGGCATGGATGGAGGACCGGCTTGGCACACGGAATAAAAAAGACTAGCACAACACATTAAAAAGGTCAAAAAGGACCTAAAAAGGCCTAAACAACCTAAAACAACCGTAGAAACACCCTAAAAAGTCCAAAACATCCCTAAAACAATTCTAAGAAACCATAAAATGGCCCCGCGGTTAAAAGGGTCGTGTCAGCCCGCCCTTAAGTCTTGACCTTAGGGATCAGCACGGGCCCGCCGACCCGCCCCATGTATCCATGTGCAATGTTGTGCCGCGTCAAAAAATACATGTTGTGGGCTGGACTTATAAGCATGGCCCATATGACGAGGATTGTTCAGGTCTCGTCATTTTTAGATCCAAAATGATAGTACTATGTTACAAAGATATTGACTCAAAAAACAAAAGAAAATAAAACTACTCTACAAAGATAAGACTCCTGCACATGAGACCTCTTTGCACAGATTCAAATTATGTCAAAATTATTGGCAGACAGCTTAGAATTCAAGAGCAAGTACACAAGGAAACAAGGGGTGGTGGAGTGGAGTACAGACCAAATCATTCAAAGAAACACGAAAACCAGCCTCCCTACACAAATAAAAGAAACTGAAAGAAAAGGTGGCCTCCATGACCAATCGAGGAAGAAAAAGGTCCCATCTTTTTTATTGCTTCAATTATGGCAGCAGTTTTGCCGTGCAGGCCGAAATTATTTCCTCTTGCCCCCTACCAGCTTTTGCTCAACCTGCTTCCCATATGCAATTATTAAATATCTCCCCCGTTTTTTTAATATCAAGGATTCCCTTCTTTATATATACGAAAGAAAAAAAAGAAAAAATAACAATATTTGCCACTTGCTATGGGTAAGCTGTCCCCGTGTGGTTCCCCATTCCCTGGCTATTTAAGGCCTCCCATCCCCTCCTTCCTTTTCCTTCCTCCCATCGGCACGCCCATCCCGCTCCTCTCATAATCCTGAGAGTTTCTTCTTTTGTTTTATTTTTCTTTCTTGGTAGGAGTAACAATAGTTTTGGCTCTCCTCCTTTCTCTCTCCCTGTATCCAAGGAGAGAAATCCAGAGGCGAAGCTTCAGGTAAACATCAACCTCCTCTCCCCCATCTCTCTATTTATCTCTCTCTCTCTAGTTTCCCATCTTCTGTTGGGGATCTGTGTTGTGTGGTCTGGGGTAGAGGTGAGGCTCGTTCTTTCTGTTTTCTTGATAGGTTTTGTTACAGATCTTGGGAAACTACCACATGTTCTTGCAAAAAGAGGGAAAAACACGAGGGGAAATCTCCAGTTCATCTTGATTTCTTTCTGTGTGGGTGGGAAAAAAAATAGATTAGTTAGCAATTGGTTTTTGGTGTCTCGTTTCACGCAAAATTTCGTGGGAAGATTGGACGTTTTTAGAGGTGAAACTGAGCAATTTCTTTGGCTGTTCTTGTTCTTGCAGGGTTTGTAAATTTTCCGGATCTAATCAACTAACCAAAAAAACCCAAAAAAGGAACCATGAGCCACTTCGCCGCCATGAAGAGCCCCGTCCCGGTCGCCGCCGCCGCCGCCACCGACGCGAAGAGCCCGCTCTTCTGCCCCAAGCCGCGCCGCCCGGTCGCGCCCCTCCGGTGCCACCAGAGTAGCCACTCCGACGCGGGCGCCGGCATGGATCTGCTCGACCTCCTCCTGTCAAAGGTGAGTTCTTTCTCCGCCTCGGCCCAAGATCCATGAGTTCCTCGCGCGACTTCTCTCCAACGGGTCGCTGATGTTTCTGCTCCGGTTCTTGGCAGGGCGATGAGAGCAATCTTTCGGCGGCGTCCCCGCAGCCGCCGTTGTTCTGTGGCTCGCCTCCGCGGCGGGCCTCGAACCCGGTGGTCCACGACAGCCGGTTCGGCATGGACTGTCCGTCCAGTCCCCTGCCGTGGTGGCCGGTGATGTCGCCGGTCACGCCAGCGCCGGTGGTGGTCCGTCCTACCCCACGCCCGGCGGGACCACCGATGTCGCCCCGTTCCTCGGCTGGGTGCGCTCGCGTGTTCCAGCCAGCCGTCCGCGTTGAGGGTTTTGACTGCCTCGACGGTGGCCGTAGCGGCCGTGGCCATGGCATCGCCGCCATGGTCTAGATGCACATACAACATCGAATAACCAGGAAATCTTCTCCCCTCAGTAGTGCAAAAGCTTGGAGGGAGAGAGATGAGAGTGAGGAGATGAGTGAGAGGAGCTTAAGTCCAAAATTTAACCCCTAAAAACTATATAATCCATCAATCAAATCCCATAAGTATAATGAGTCTAGGTAATTTTACCACAGATCTTTTTGTATGTAAATAAATTTCAGGTTCAGATGCAGGTGCCCTTCTTGTAAATTTGGGACCTCTAGTTTGGGGGGGATGGGGTAGAAGAAATCTAGGGGGTGGGGATCAGGGACAGAGGGCACAAGAAACACAAAGTTTAGCCCTCTTGTATGAATCAATTTTTTCATGAGTCCCTTTGCCTTCCTTCTGGATTAGTCATTCAATTAGGTTGGAGGGAGGGGAGGGGTTGGGAATTAGTTAGGTACCTGTCCTAGTTCATCTATCATCATGCTTATTTTTGGTTTATGATGGAATTGTTTTTGTCCATGCAACCAAGAAATCCAGGGCCAAGCAAGGCCATGGAGATGTGTACAAAAGAGTGGCTACAAGAAGAGAAGAGAGAGCAGGTAGGTTTAAGTCAAGTCAATGAGTGAGTTGTGTGAGAGGCATGAATGATGTATTCGTGATATCGTTTTCTCTGTATATGTAATATATCGTTTCATTGAAGCAGTATGTGTAATATCTCATGCCATGATTATCACCAGCCCTTGTGACATCTTTTATTTTATGGATTTTTTCGTCCCCTCTCATTTTCTTGGTGGTTGGTTGATTGAATCGTATGGAGCCCCATCACAACACATGGTTTCCATGTGCTGAAGCAACACGTAGGTGATAAGGATGGTGACTAGCCAATGACTAACGCAAAAGAGCCTGCCTGAGTGGCTAATAATCTCAAGCTGGCTCATGGGGATTTGAAGGGCCAAAGATGAAATACCATGTTTTTTTTTCTTGTGGCCTTCACCCCATATGTCCTTTTCTTTGAGATGTACTATGTGGTACTAGTACTGAATCTTTTGTGTTGAATCCACTGGATTTATTGGGGCAGTCAATCAATCAACCAAGTTGTTGACGCAGATGCTCTGCCAGCTGCAACGGTGAACAAGTTGTACTATTTACCACCAGTAAAATGCAGGCAGAGAAAGCATGCAGCACACGTTCTTATCTTTACCTGCTGCGAGTCAAAATCCACATGCTTTGTGGCGTCTTGTGCCTGCCACAAGGTGAGACGTAGATGCAGTGATCTCACCTCAAAAGGTGTGAAGCTGAGAGGGAAAAGTAGACAGGAGGATGCAAGCAAGGGGCATGGCAACTTGAGTGCACTTGAGGACAGATTCAAACGCAGGATTTCACCGGAAGTAAAGTAATCTTTTTTTTTGAATGTTGGCAGGAGGACTGCCAAATTCATTGATCAGAAGAGGAGTAACAAGAACACCTCCAAAGGAGGAAAGCACCGCAAAAGGGCTAGTGCAGAAAGAAAAGAAAGAAAACAGAAACCCGCCGGCACCAACACAAACCCAAGATCCGCCAGCAACCATGCATACCATCGGAATCCATCGTCGAGGCCTCCAAGATGACGCCTCCAAGAAGGAAGTGGTATCGAGAACACCGCCGTCATCCGATCTAGCTCCGCCAGATCTTAGGTTTTCACCCGGAGACCTCAGCCATGAGGCAGGAAGAGCAATGAGCTCCACGGCGGCACTTCCAAGGAAGAAGACGACATCCATAGATGCCGTTACCATCGGCACCGACGAAGTCGATGCAGGATTTTCATCCGGAGCTAAGCCTTCCGCCAATCATCCAGGATCCGAGACCAAATCAGCACCACCGGGCAGAACAAGGCCAAGCACACACTACCAGACAACGGGATAGTCGCCGCCGCATGCAGAACCTAGGCAAGCACACGTCAACCTGGCTGGTCCGCACCGCCGCTCGCAGGACCTGGGCGAACCCAATCGACTCCGGCCGTCCTTCAGCTCCGTGCGCAGACCTGGGCAAGACTTCGCACCGCAGCGCACCAGGAGAGACTGAAGTAGAACCATCGCTGACCGGCCCGCACCGCAGCGCGCCGAAACAGAGCAAAAACAAGGCCAAAACTTAACGTGCTCGCACCGCCGCGCGCAAGGACCGGACCTCCGTGCTGGATCTGGTCTGCCCGAGCTTCCTCAAGCACCAACAGGCTGGACGGCACCCCTGCTCCAGGAGCTGGGCGTGCACACGCTTGCAAGGGGAAACCACCAGCATCCACCGGCACCACCGCTCCCGCCTCTCCAATCCAGGCGCCGCCGGACATCGAGATCTGGGCGCAGGACCGCCCAAAATCAAATCGGGCTTGGAGCCCCTCACCGCCGTGTCGCCCCAAACTCCACCTGGCCCGCGCCGCCGCCGCAGCGGGCCACCCACCGCGCGCCGTCCAGGGCCACCGCGT
>NC_041389.1:84323541-84347590 GCF_002162155.2 Triticum dicoccoides
GCCCAGGGCCGTCGCTAGCGCGCGAGCCCCCGCGCCACCTTGGCCCCGTCCCGCGCCATCCCAGGCAGCAGTCGCGCCCGCGCCGTCCGGCAGCCGCCGCGCCAAGCTCATGGACGAAGAACAGGAAAGGGCCCCGCCGCCACCTTCACAGGAGCCGGCACGGACTTCGCCGGCCGCTCCTCCGGCACGGCGAGCCGAGGGAAGGGAGGAAAGGGAGGAGCGGCGCCTCGATCTAGGGTTTCCCCCGTGTTTGCCTGGCTTTGCGCCTTCGGTAAAGTAATCTTTGTTTGGATCTCAGGCCAGGCCTTCTCAAAAGGAGAAGAACGCTGCTACACAGACGACAAACGGCGGACGATTTGCAGACGATGTAGCACATCAAGCCGCTCATGTGTAAAGCAAAACTAAACAACACCGTTCGATCCAACATCGTCCAGTGTTCGGCCGGAGTACTGTCGTCTGTATAGTAGTTTCGAAAGGAGAATATATAGTAGGAGTAGACCCTGAAGATGCTTGAGAGATTTTGTTTATGTCTCAGCATGACTCAAATACAGAAATATAAAAGGAAGTAAAAACCCATGTACACCTGCTATTTACACTTCTCAATTACTGCTGCTGGTCTGATTTTTCCTCGCTATCTTTGAGGTAAGACAGAGCACAAGCTCTCAACTCTTGATAGCGTAATCTTTGTTTTTTGTCAAATTGGTTGTCAACCTCACACTTTCGGCTGGAATTTGAGCACAATCAGTGGAATGAGAACTAACCTAAAAGCACATGACGACCCCACCCGTCAGTGCTTGTCTCTCCTTTTCAACGAAAGAAAATGTTTTAGCTTTAAAAATGCATGATGACCGTTCAGCCGTCCAACTGGCAAGCTCCAATGCGGGAGGAAAGGAAAATGGTGAGGAAAGAGATATTTTTAACATGAATGGTGAGGAAAGAGAATACTCCTCAGTCCTCACACACATATGTAGCACTCAGCATCGGTCGTTTTTACTTTGCATATAAGAATTTTTTGAAGTCAAACTTCGTAATGTTTGACATATTTATATAAAAAATGTCAACATCTATAATACTAAAATTAAAATATATGAAAATTAAATCCATGACGCATCTAGCGTTATTGATTTCGTATAATGTTGATATTTTTCTCTATAAAGATGGTCAAACTTTACGAAGTTTGAATTCACACAAATGTGAAGTAAAAAAGGACCGGAGGGAGTACCTCAAATCCTCCCTATACATCCAGAGGACAGCCCTATCAGTGTCCGGTCTTGAAAACTCGACCCAACCAAACCGTCAGCGAACGTCCGGGCTGTTCGGGAACCCCCAATTCTCAACATATATCTGGGGCGAATATGAGGCGGACCGGACATGCCCGGACGCAACCACCATATCGGACCGGGCCACGCCGACCCGCGTCGACCCCATCCCGTCCCCACAAAAAACTAATCCAGACCAAAACCTAGTCCTCACTCTCTCACTCTTTGCTTTGTTCCACTGCTCGTGACCTCCCCTCCTCGAGATCCAGGAGCACATTCGATGACAGATCGGGCAGAAAGGCGGATCCCATCAATTGGGATGCCATGCTACGAGAGGACTCGGAGGAGGAGACAATGAGGACCTCACCCTCCGTGTCACACTGCAATGTTCGTGTGTGAACAGGGGCGGTAGCTCGAGCTCCACTCCACCCTCAGTCGCTCGACGACGCAATGCGGTCACCGGTGTCAGCCCATTGCGGTGCCGGTCAAAATCTGCCGCCCCCCACGTCCCTCTCGCATCCCTCCGCCCCTTCTCCACCTAGCCGAAGATGGGTCCTCGAGCCCGCATCATCGAGCCCATGGAGGAGGACGCCTGAATCGGAGGCATGGGTCGCACGCCATGAGAGGCAGTGAGTCGCGCAGAGGATGTTGGTGGTCAGTTCATCTCGCACATGTTGTGCTCCTGCAGGTCTACGTCGCTCGACCCGGAGGAACTACTCATGCGCGACATCATCCTTCGTTCGCCGAACTCAGAGATGAACGTGAGCGCCACCGCTATAAGACCGTGAAGGCGCTCCAGCTCGGCATCGAGGAGTCTGAGTGCCTTGCGAAGGAGAAGGGGGCTGCCGCGACAAAAGTGACATGGTCATGAAGGAGCAGGTCCACGCCGCTCGTTGTCTCGCCGACATCATCTCGTCCGCATCGTCATCCGACAACGACATAAGGAGCCACGTCGCCGATGCTCTTCGACCACCGAATCCTACGCGGAGCACTACTATCGTTGATCCGGTGACTACAAGGTAAGTGACCCACGAGGAAATTGTGAAGTTTGGCGCCCACCCTTCTTCTGTTTATCTATCTAGCTATAGTTTAGTTATTACTTTGTTGGTATGTTAAATGTGACATACTGATACATCTCCAACGTATCTATAATTTTTGATTGTTCCATGCTATTATATTACCCCTTTTGGATGTTTATGGTCCTTACTTTACACTTCTATAACATTTTTGGGACTAACCTACTAACCGGAGGCCCAGCCCGAATTGATGTTTTTTTTTTGCCTATTTCAGTGTTTCGAAGAAAAGGAATATCAAACGGAGTCCAAACGAAATGAAACCTTCGGGAGCAAATTTTTTTGGAACAAACACAATCCATGGGACTTGGAGTGGACGTCAAGCAACAGAGGAGGCGGCCACGAGGGTGCCCGGCGCGCTCCCTGGGGGTGGGCGCGCCCCCACCCTCGTGGGCCCCTCGAGCGTCCACCGACCTACTTCTTCCTCCTATATATACCCACGTACCCTGAAAACATCCAGGAGCACCACGAAAACCTAATTCCACCGCCGCAACTTTCTGTATCCGCGAGATCCCATCTTGGAGCCTTCGTCGGCGCTCCGCCGGAGGGGGAATAAACCACGGAGGGCCTCTACATCATCTCCAAGGCCTCTCCTATGAGTTGTGAGTAGTTTACCACAGACCTTCGGGTCCATAGTTATTAGCTAGATGGCTTCTTCTCTCTCTTTGAATCTCAACAAAGTTCTCCTTGATCTTCTTGGAGATCTATCCGATGTAACTCTTTTTGTGGTGTGTTTGTCGAGATCTGATGAATTGTGGGTTTATGATCAAGTTTATCTATGAGAAATATTTGAATCTCCTCTGAATTCTTTTATGTGTGATTAAGTTATCTTTGTAAGTCTCTTCAAATTATCGGTTTGGTTTGGCCTACTAGATTGATCTTTCTTGCAATGGGAAGTGCTTAGCTTTGGGTTCAATCTTGCGGTGTCCTTTCCCAATTACAGCAGGGGCAGCAAGGCACGTATTGTATTGTTGCCATCGAGGATAAAAAGATGGGGTTTATATCATATTGCATGAGTTTATCCCTCTACATCATGTCATCTTTCTTAATGCGTTACTCTGTTCTTATGAACTTAATACTCTAGATGCAGGTAGGAGTCGGTCGATGTGTGGAGTAATAGTAGTAGATGCAAAATCGTTTCGATCTACTTGTCACGGACGTGATGCCTATATACATGATCATGCCTAGATAATCTCATAACTATGCGCTTTTCTATCAATTGCTCGACAGTAATTTGTTCACCCACCGTAATACTTATGCTATCTTGTGAGAAGCCGCTAGTGAAACCTATGGCCCCCGGGTCTATCTTTTATCATATAAGATTTCAATCTACTTTTATTTGCATCTTTACTTTTTTAAACGAGCCAGGCGTGTAGTTACTTTTATTTGTATCTTTACTTTTCAATCTACTCAAGCTGGCTAGGCGTGTAGCGCCTATCTGTGAGGCGTTGCACAGTGTAGTGTGGCGCCTTCGTGTCGGGCGTCACACAAAAAGGTCAGCCGCGTGAAATAGTTTCACGGGTAGTTCATTCTGCGATTTGATTTCGTCCACAGGTCTAATTTGTCAAATTTTCCCCCTTCTCCACCTGGCCGAATGGGTCCTCGAGCCCGCATCGTCGAGCCCATGGATGAGGATGCCTGAATCAGAGGCATGGGTCGCACGCCGCGAGAGGCAGTGAGTCACGCAGAGGACGGTGGTGGCTATTTCATCCCGCACATGTTGCGCTCCTGCAGGTCTACGTTGCTCGACCCGGAGGAACAACTCATGCGCGACATCATCCTTCGTTCGCGGAACTCGGAGATGAACACGAGCGCCGCCGCTATAAGACCGTGAAGACGCTCCAACTCGACATCGAGGAGTCTGAGTGCCTTACGAAGGAGAGGGAGGCCACGGCGGCAAAAGTGACACGGTCATGAAGGAGCAGATTCGCGCCGTTCATTGTCTCACCGACATCATCTCCTCTGCATCGTCATTCGACAACGGCATAAGGAGCCACGTCGACGACGCCCTTCAACCATCGAATCCTACGCGGAGCACTACTGTCATCGATCCGTTGACTACAAGGGAAGTGACCCGCGAGGAAATTGTGAAGTTGGGCACCCACCCTTCTTCTGTTTATCTATCTAGCTATATTTAGTTATTACTATGTTGGTATGTTAAATGTGACCTACGTAGTTCATCTCACATTTCATGGGTTGCATGGATTTGGGGGTTCAGATATGAGGGGGGCGACTGCGGACTAGGAGAAATGAGGGGTGGCCTGTGATTGTCCGTGGACACGCCCGGATGCGTCAGCAGACGTATAAGGGGTCCAATTTGACCATTCCGGGTATAGATGCTCTAAGAAGCAGAAAGAAGGGAATAGCAACTCGCAACCGGCGTTGATGACGACACCACCACATGCTACCGGGTAGTCGGGGTCACAGGATAACATCAACGCCACTCAGCTTATTGGGATGGAACGATTAGTGTGCAGATGTCTCACCTCGGCATGGTCAAGGCGATCACCGTGAAAAGGAGCAACAAGAAGAGGAGATGCATCTAGGTTGCTGTTCGCACACGAACACGTCACCGTGTACCTCCAACGCCGAGGGTGATACACCGCAGCTCACATCGAAGGAGACCCGTCCGGAAGCGTGGTACGCAAGCAATCCGGCGGGCGCTTTTGAGCACCCGAAACCCCACGCGCCCGGGAGGGACCCCGTCTAGACGCGCGGCGACTATGGGCTGCCCTAGGTCGGTTCGCCCGCCCCTAGAGCCTCGAGGATCGCTGCCCTTCAACGAAGAACGAACGAAGAACGAGAGAGAAAGAACAAGGGAGAGATGTAAAACTAGGGTAAAAAGTAGATTGATTGTTCGATTGTGTGTTGTTGTTCAATCGGCCGTCACCCCTTAGGTATATAAGAGGTGGCTGGACTTCCCGTGCAAGGAAAAAGCTTGGATTCACGTCCAAAACCCTAGTCAAATTCGGATTGGTCTTGTCCGAACTTTCCAAAACTGTTCGGTTTAAACTGGCTGCACCTTGCGGGTCTTTTTTGTGGTGGTAAACGATCTCGGATGAAAACGAGTCCAAAAGCAATTTTGACCGTTTCGACGATACGAACAACTTTCATGTTGAACGTTTTTGATCAGAGGTCATCTTGAGGGTCAAATAGCTCGCGCAAAATATCTCTTTACTCGCGCTACCAATCAGACATGGCGTCTGGTGGGGCGCGCCATATTTCGCCTCGTGACAGGGCTGCACTCCGATTGCTCTAACTTTTGCATACGAACTCGGATTTGGACGATTTTTATATCAAAATCAATTGTTTCGACGAGACGAAGACAATCCGTGTAGATCATTTTTCCATTTGAGGTCTTCTTGGGGGCTTAATCGGCCAAACTGTACTCTGAATATAAGTTCTTAGTACTTTGAGCATAGTTTCGGCCTTCGAGATGAAATCGGACGGCGATGACCCAAACTTCAAAGATGTTCATATCAACAATACGGAACTCTTTCATGGAGATCACTTCTCCATTTGAGGCCATCTTAAATAAGTTATTGACCGTGCCAAAATCTGGTGCCAACACATGCCCCCCTGTTTTTCGGCAAAACTTGCGTGCCGAAAAATAATTTGCAATGTATTTGTTCTAAGGACGATGTCAACACTCCATCGGCCATTTATTTTTCTCAGAACGATAATTATGTATCGGCCATGTTTATGCTAAGGGCGATAGTTATATATCGGCCGTTGATTTTAACTTCTTGTTCACATCATACCTTGTAACCGATTACCACCAATCGGCTTTAAAGAGATGGGAATGAACCCGTTCCTTGTAGCACTAAGGAAATCAAACTCCGAGAGGTCACGCCCTGTTAAGAAAGTTACATCGGGATGATTCCAATCCACCGATGCATCGGCCAAAGCAACACAAGCCGAATTATCCGCGTGAATGATTTCTACCTCATCATCGATCCATTGTATTAAAAATTGATGCATGGTAGACGGCACACATTGGTTAGCATGAACCCAATCGCGACCTAATATAACGTTATAGTTACCTTGCACCTCGGCGATGAAGAATGTGGTGGCCAAAGTTTTGCTTCCCACGATGAGTTCCATGCACATCACACCTTTGGCCTCTGTCTTTTCTTTACCCTCGAATTCATTAAGTACCATATTGGTCTTCATCAATGCATCATCATCTAACCCCAACTTTTTGAAGACCGAGTAGGGCATAAGATTTACCACAGCACCACCATCAACGAGCATCCTAGCAACCGGCAATCCGTTAATATGACCTTTGAGGTACAATGGCTTCAAGTATTTCACCGGTTCTCTTGGCTTCTCGAAAATAGCATTCTTAGGACCAAAATTCAGCTGGGCTACCTCCCCTTCTTCACCTATAGCACGAAACTCGGCAGGTAAGTAATATACCATATTAATATCCACACCTTCCCAAACCGGCGTAGATTCATAATCCACCATCTCATCTTCATCTCCCAATGTGTATATTGGGCTTAAAGATTCCTCAATTGAAGGGGATGTTTCAGGTAGTGTAGACGATGTAATAGGGGTCGCATCATCCTCTTTTGATGGTGAAGGTGTTGCTGCAGCTAATGTAGAAGCATCTGTGTTTTGTTTTTGTTTAGGCCTCCACACTTGTTTTGTGAGTGCTATGGGCCGAATTTCACTAAACAATTCGTCCCTTTGCCTCTCCTCTTTGTGTTCTACCTTCTCGTGGTTCCTCATGCGTTGTAACCTCCTTTTCATGGTCTTAGTTAAACCGGGAGGACACCACTTAGGTTGAGTATATTTGGGATCCCTTGGTTTGGCCTTGCTTGTGCTCGCCTCATGATCATCAACCATGGAACCCTGCTGAACAATAACAATATCACCATTAGAAGTAACTAGATTACCAACAACCGGCTTTTTGATCTCCTTTTCCTTGTCGCATTCTGAAATTTCCGCATTAGGTTGTAGGGGAACGTAGTAATTTCAAAAAATTTCCTACGCATACGCAAGATCATGGTGATGGCATAGCAACGAGAGGGGAGAGTGTTTGTCCACGTACCCTCGTAGACCATAAGCGGAAGCGTTAGCACAACACGGTTGATGTAGTCGTATGTCTTCACGATCCGACCGATCCAAGCACCGAACGTACGGGGCCTCCGAGTTCAGCACACGTTCAGCTCGATGACGATCTCCAGCCTCCGATCCAGTGAAGCTCCGGAGATGAGTTCCGTCAGCACGACGGCGTGGTGACGATGATGATGTTCTACCGGCGCAGGGCTTCGCCTAAACTCCGCGGCGAGAGGTGGAATATGGTGGAGGGGGGCACCGCACACGGCTAAGGAACGATCCGTAGATCAACTTGTGTGTCTATGGAGTGCCCCCCCGCCCCCGTATATAAAGGAGCAAGGGGGGAGGCCGGCCGGCCCTTGGGGCGCGCCAAGGAGGGGGGAGTCCTCCTCTTAGTTGGAGTAGGACTCCCCTTTCCTAGTCCAACTAGGAAGGAGGAAGGGGGAAGGAAAGAGGGGGAGAGGGAGAGGGAAAGAGGGGCCGCGCCCCCCCTCCCCTAGTCCAATTCGGACTCCCCTTGGGAGGGGGCGTGCCACCTCCTGGGCTGCTGCCCTCTCTCTCCCCTCAGGCCCACTAAGGCCCAATACTTCCCCGGGGGGTTCCGGTAACCCCTCTGGCACTCCGTTTTCTCCGAAATCACCCGGAACACTTCCGGTGTCCGAATATAGTCGTCCAATATATCAATCTTTATGTCTCGACCATTTCGAGACTCCTGTCATGTCTGTGATCACATCCGGGACTCCGAACAAACTTCGGTACATCAAAACTTATAAACTCATAATAAAACTGCCATCGTAACGTTAAGCGTGCGGACCCTACGGGTTCGAGAACTATGTAGACATGACCTAGAACCATTCTCGGTCAATAACCAATAGCGGGACCTGGATGCCCATATTGGTTCCTACATATTCTACGAAGATCTTTATCGGTCAAACCGCATAACAACATACGTTGTTCCCTTTGTCATCAGTATGTTACTTGCCCGAGATTCGATCGTCGGTATCCAATACCTAGTTCAATCTCGTTACCGGCAAGTCTCTTTACTCGTTCCGTAATACATCATCTTATAACTAACTCATTAGTTACAATGCTTGCAGGGCTTAGGTGATGGGTATTACCGAGAGGGCCCAGAGATACCTCTCCGACAATCGGAGTGACAAAACCTAATATCGAATTATGCCAACCCAACATGTACCTTTGGAAACACCTGTAGAGCACCTTTGTAATCACCCAGTTACGTTGTGACGTTTGGTAGCACACAAAGTGTTCTTCCGGTAAACGGGAGTTGCACAATCTCATAGTTGCAGGAACTTTGTATAAGTCATGAAGAAAGCAATAGCAATATACTAAACGATCAAGTGCTAGGCTAACGAAATGGGTCATGTCAATAACATCATTCTCCTAATGATGTGATCCCATTAATCAAATGACAACACATGTCCATGGTTAGGAAACATAACCATCTTTGATTAATGAGCTAGTCAAGTAGAGGCATACTAGTGACTATATGTTTGTCTATGTATTCACACATGTATCATGTTTCCGGTTAATACAATTCTAGCATGAATAATAAACATTTATCATGATATGAGGAAATAAATAATAACTTTATTATTGCCTCTAGGGCATATTTCCTTCAGTCTCCCACTTGCACTAGAGTCAATAATCTAGATTACATAGTAATGATTCTAGCACCCATGGAGTCTTGGTGCTGATCATGTTTTGCTCGTGAGAGAGGCTTAGTCAACGGGTCTACAACATTCAGATCCGTATGTATCTTGCAAATCTCTATGTCTCCCACTTGGACTTGGTCCCGAATGGAATTGAAGCGTCTCTTGATATGCTTGGTCCTCTTGTGAAATCTGGATTCCTTTGCCAAGGCAATTGCACCAGTATTGTCACAGAAGATCTTCATTGGTCCCGATGCACTAGGTATGACACCTAGATCGGAAATGAACTCCTTCATCCAGACTCCTTCATTTGCTGCTTCAGAAGCAGCTATGTACTCCGCTTCACATGTAGATCCTGCCACGACGCTTTGTTTAGAACTGCACCAACTTACAGCTCCACCGTTTAATAAAAACACGTATCCGGTTTGCGATTTAGAATCGTCCGGATCAGTGTCAAAGCTTGCATCGACGTAACCATTTATGACTAGCTCTTTGTCACCTCCATATACGAGAAACATATCCTTAGTCCTTTTCAGGTATTTCAGGATGTTCTTGACCGCTGTCCAGTGATCCACTCCTGGATTACTTTGGTACCTTCCTGCCAAGCTTATTGCTAAGCATACGTCAGGTCTGGTACACAGCATTGCATACATGATAGAGCCTATGGCTGAAGCATAGGGAACATTTTTCATTTTCTCTCTATCTTCTGCTGTGGTCGGGAATTGAGTTTGACTCAACTTCACACCTTGTAGCACAGGCAAGAATCCTTTCTTTGCCTGATCCATTTTGAATTTTTTCAAAATTTTGTCAAGGTATGTGCTTTATGAAAGTCCTATTAAGCGTCTTGATCTATCTCTATAGATCTTGATGCCCAATATGTAAGCAGCTTCACCGATGTCTTTCATTGGAAAACTTTTATTCAAGTATCCCTTTATGCTATCCAGAAATTCTATATCATTTCCAATTAATAATATGTCATCTACATATAAAATTAGAAATGCTACAGAGCTCCCACTCACTTTCTTGTAAATACAGGCTCCTCCAAAAGTCTGTATAAAACCGTATGCTTTGATCACACTATCAAAGCGTTTATTCCAACTCCGAGATGCTTGCACCAGCCCATAAATGGAACACTGGAGCTTGCACACTTTGTCAGCACCTTTTGGATCAACAAAACCTTCCGGCTGCATCATATACAACTCTTCTTCTAGAAATCCATTCAAGAATGCAGTCTTGACATCCATTTGCCAAATTTCATAATTATGAAATGCAGCAATAGCTAACATGATTCGGACAGACTTAAGCATCGCTACGGGTGAGAAAGTCTCATCATAGTCAACCCCTTGAACTTGTCGAAAACATTTTGCAACAAGTCAAGCTTTATAGACAGTTATATTACCATCAGCGTCAGTCTTCTTCTTAAAGATCCATTTATTCTCAATGGCTTGCCGATCATCGGGCAAGTCAACCAAAGTCCATACTTTGTTTTCATACATGGATCCCATCTCAGATTTCATGGCCTCTAGCCATTTTGCGGAATCTGGGCTCATCATCGCTTCCTCATAGTTCGTAGGTTCATCATGGTCAAGTAACATGACTTCCAGAATAGGATTATCGTACCACTCTGGTGCGGATCTTACTCTGGTAGACCTACGAGGTTCAGTAGAAACTTGATCCAAAGTTTCATGATCATTATATTGGTGTAGTTGTCACAGGAACCGGTTCTCGTGATGAACTACTTTCCAATAAGGGAGTAGATACAGTTATCTCATCAAGTTCTACTTTCCTCCCACTCACTTCTTTCGAGAGAAACTCCTTCTCTAGAAAGGATCCATTCTTAGCAACGAATGTCTTGCCTTCGGATCTGTGATAGAAGGTGTACCCAACAGTCTCTTTTGGGTATCCTATGAAGGCACATTTCTCCGATTTAGGTTCGAGCTTATCTGGTTGAAGTTTCTTCACATAAGCATCGCAGCCCCAAACTTTAAGAAACGACAACTTTGGTTTCTTGCCAAACCACAGTTCATAAGGTGTCGTCTCAATGGATTTTGATGGTGCCCTATTTAACGTGAATGCGGCCGTCTCTAAAGCATAACCCCAAAACGATAGCGGTAAATCAGTAAGAGACATCATAGATCGCACCATATCAAGTAAAGTACGATTACGACGTTCGGACACACCATTTCGTTGTGGTGTTCCAGGTGGCGTGAGTTGCGAAACTATTCCACATTGTTTCAAGTGTAGGCCAAACTCGTAACTCAAATATTCTCCTCCACGATCAGATCGTAGAAACTTTATTTTCTTGTTACGATGATTTTCCACTTCACTCTGAAATTCTTTGAACTTTTCAAATGTCTCAGACTTGTGTTTCATCAAGTAGATATACCCATATCTGCTCAAGTCATCTGTGAAGGTGAGAAAATAATGATACCCGCCGCGAGCCTCAACATTCATTGGGCCACAAACATCAGTATGTATGATTTCCAACAAATCAGTTGCTCGCTCCATAGTTCCGGAGAACGGCGTTTTAGTCATCTTGCCCATAAGGCACGGTTCGCAAGTACCAAGTGATTCATAATCAAGTGATTCCAAAAGTCCATCAGTATGGAGTTTCTTCATGCGTTTTACACCGATATGACCCAAACGGCAGTGCCACAAGTAAGTTGCACTATCGTTATCAACTCTGCATCTTTTGGTTTCAACACTATGAACATGTGTATCACTACTATCGAGATTTAATAAAAATAGACCACTCTTCAAGGGTGCATGACCATAAAAGATATTACTCATATAAATAGAACAACCATTATTCTCTGATTTAAATGAATAACCGTCTCGCATCAAACAAGATCCAGATATAATGTTCATGCTCAATGCTGGCACCAAATAACAATTATTTAGGTCTAATACTAATCCCGAAGGTAGATGTAGAGGTAGCGTGCCGACCGCGATCACATCGACTTTGGAACCGTTTCCCATGCGCATCGTCACCTTGTCCTTGGCTAGTGCTCGCTTATTCCGTAGTCCCTGTTTCGAGTTGCAAATATTAGCAACAGAACCAGTATCAAATACCCAGGTGCTACTACGAGCTCTAGTTAGGTACACATCAATAACATGTATATCACATATACCTTTGTTTACTTTGCCACCCTTCTTATCCGCCAAATACTTGGGGCAGTTCTGCTTCCAGTGACCAGTCTGCTTGCAGTAGAAGCACTCAGTTTTAGGCTTAGGTCCAGACTTGGGTTTCTTCTCTTGAGCAGCAACTTGCTTGCTGTTCTTCTTGAAGTTCCCCTTCTTCTTCCCTTTGCCCTTTTTCTTGAAACTAGTGGTCTTGTTGACCATCAACACTTGATGCTCCTTCTTGATTTCTACCTCCGCAGCTTTTAGCATTGCGAAGAGCTTGGGAATAGTCTTGTTCATCCCTTGCATATTATAGTTCATCACAAAGCTCTTGTAGCTTGGTGGCAGTGATTGGAGAATTCTGTCAATGACGCTATCATCCGGAAGATTAACTCCCAGTTGAATCAAGTGATTATTACACCCAGACATTTTGAGTATATACTCACTGACAGAACTATTCTCCTCCATCTTGCAGCTGTAGAACTTATTGGAGACTTCATATCTCTCAATCCGGGCATTTGCTTGAAATATTAACTTCAACTCCTGGAACATCTCATATGCTCCATGACGTTCAAAACATCGTTGAAGGCCCGGTTCTAAGCCGTAAAGCATGGCACACTTAACTATAGAGTAGTCATCAGCTTTGCTCTGCCAGACGTTCTTAACGTCGTCAGTTGCATCAGCAGCAGGCTTGGCACCCAGCGGTGCATCCAGGACGTAACTTTTCTGTGCAGCAATGAGGATAATCCTCAGGTTACGGACCCAGTTCGTGTAATTGCTACCATCATCTTTCAACTTTGCTTTCTCAAGGAACGCATTAAAATTCAACGGAACAACAGCACGAGCCATCTATCTACAAACAAACATAGACAAGCAAAATACTATCAGGTACTAAGTTCATGATAAATTTAAGTTCAATTAATCATATTACTTAAGAACTCCCACCTAGACAGACATCTCTCTAGTCATCTAAGTGATTACGTGATCCAAATCAACTAAACCATAACCGATCATCACGTGAGATGGAGTAGTTTTCAATGGTGAACATCACTATGTTGATCATATTTACTATATGATTCACGCTCGACCTTTCGGTCTCCGTGTTCCGAGGCCATATCTGCATATGCTAGGCTCGTCAAGTTTAACCTGAGTATTCCGCTGTGCAAAACTGGCTTGCACCCGTTGTAGATGGACGTAGAGCTTATCACACCCGATCATCACGTGGTGTCTGGGCACGACGAACTTTGGCAACGGTGCATACTCAGGGAGAACACTTCTTGATAATTTTAGTGAGAGATCATCTTAAAATGCTACCGTCAATCAAAGCAAGATAAGATGCATAAAGGATAAACATCACATGCAATCAATATAAGTGATATGATATGGCCATCATCATCTTGTGCTTGTGATCTCCATCTCTGAAGCACCATCGTGATCACCATCGTCACCGGCGCGACACCTTGATCTCCATCGTAGCATCGTTGTCGTTACACCATCTATTGCTTCTACGACTATCGCTACCGCTTAGTGATAAAGTAAAGCAATTACAGGGCGTTTGCATTTCATACAATAAAGCGACAACCATATGGCTCCTGCCAGTTGCCGATAACTTCGGTTACAAAACATGATAATCTCATACAATAAAATATATCATCACGTCTTGACCATATCACATCACAACATGCCCTGCAAAAACAAGTTAGACGTCCTCTACTTTGTTGTTGCAAGTTTTACGTGGCTGCTACGGGCTTTAGCAAGAACCGTTCTTACCTATGCATCAAAAACCACAACGATAGTTCGTTAAGTTGGTGCTGTTTTAACCTTCACAAGGACTGGGCGTAGCCACACTCGATTCAGCTAAAGTGAGAGAGACAGACACCCGCCAGCCACCTTTAAGCACTAGTGCTCGTAACGGTGAAACCAGTCTCGCGTAAGCATACGCGTAATGTCGGTCTGGGCCGCTTCATCTCACAATACCGCCGAACCAAAGTATGACATGCTGGTAAGCAGTATGACTTGTATCGCCCACAACTCACTTGTGTTCTACTCATGCATATAACATCGACGCATAAAACCTAGGCTCTGATACCACTGTTGGGGAACGTAGTAATTTCAAAAAATTTCCTATGCACACGCAAGATCATGGTGATGGCATAGCAACTTGAGGGGAGAGTGTTTGTCCACGTACCCTCGTAGACCGTAAGCGGAAGCATTAGCACAATGCGGTTGATGTAGTCGTACGTCTTCACGATCCGACCGATCCAAGCACCGAACGTACGGGGCCTCCGAGTTCAGCACATGTTCAGCTCGATGACGATCTCAGGCCTCCGATCTAGCGAAGCTCCGGAGATGAGTTCCCGTCAGCACGACGGCGTGGTGACGATGATGATGTTCTACCGGCGCAGGGCTTCGCCTAAACTCCGCGACGATATGACCGAGGTGGAATATGATGGAGGGGGGCACCGCACACGGCTAAGGAACGATCCGTAGATCAACTTGTGTGTCTATGGGGTGCCCCCCCGCCCCTGTATATAAAGGAGCAAGGGGGAGGCCGGCCGGCCCTTGGGGTGCGCCAAGGAGGGGGGGAGTCCTCCTCCTAGTTGGAGTAGGACTCCCCTTTCCTAGTCCAACTAGGAAGGAGGAAGGGGGAAGGAAAGAGGGGGAGAGGGAGAGGGAAAGAGGGGCCGCGCCCCCCTCCCCTAGTCCAATTCGGACTCCCCTTGGGAGGGGGCGCGCCACCTCCTAGGCTGCTGCCCTCTCTCTCCCCTCAGGCCCACTAAGGCCCAATACTTCCCCGGGGGGTTCCGGTAACCCCTCCGGCACTCCGGTTTTCTTCGAAATCACCTGGAACACTTCCGGTGTCCGAATATAGTCGTCCAATATATCAATCTTTATGTCTCAACCATTTCGAGACTCCTCGTCATGTCCGTGATCACATCCGGGACTCCGAACAAACTTCGGTACATCAAAACTTATAAACTCATAATAAAACTATCATCATAACGTTAAGCGTGCGGACCCTACGGGTTCGAGAACTATGTAGACATGACCTAGAACCATTCTCGGTCAATAACCAATAGCGGGACCTGGATGCCCATATTGGTTCCTACATATTCTACGAAGATCTTTATCGGTCAAACCGCATAACAACATACGTTGTTACCTTTGTCATCGGTATGTTACTTGCCCGAGATTCGATCGTCGGTATCCAATACCTAGTTCAATCTCGTTACCGGCAAGTCTCTTTACTCGTTCCGTAATACATCATCTTATAACTAACTCATTAGTTACAATGCTTGCAAGGCTTAGGTGATGAGTATTACCGAGAGGGCCCAGAGATACCTCTCCGACAATCGGAGTGACAAAACCTAATCTCGAATTATGCCAACCCAACATGTACCTTCAGAAACACCTGTAGAGCACCTTTGTAATCACCCAGTTACATTGTGACGTTTGGTAGCACACAAAGTGTTCTTCCGGTAAACGGGAGTTGCACAATCTCATAGTTGCAGGAACTTTGTATAAGTCATGAAGAAAGCAATAGCAATATACTAAACGATCAAGTGCTAGGCTAACGAAGTGGGTCATGTCAATCACATCATTCTCCTAATGATGTGATCCCATTAATCAAATGACAACACATGTCTATGGTTAGGAAACATAACCATCTTTGATTAATGAGCTAGTCAAGTAGAGGCATACTAGTGACTATATGTTTGTCTATGTATTCACACATGTATCATGTTTCCGGTTAATACAATTCTAGCATGAATAATAAACATTTATCATGATATGAGGAAATAAATAATAACTTTATTATTGCCTCTAGGGCATATTTCCTTCATAGGTCACTTAACACGCCACACTTTTTTATTGGCCTTACTTGGAGAATTTTTTGTTGGCCGATTAGCACCATAACTCAAACGGCCTTGGGTGGGATAATAAAGCCTGTCGCGAGCAGGCCTTCTAGGTGTTGTCCACCCCATATGGAAAGCATAAGGAGCCATTGGGGGCTGCCCCCATCCTCCATTGAAGTCTCTCATGTAATATGGTGCATAGGAGGGTTGTGCCATCCATGGTGTCGGTGCCCATGACCCATATGGACTTGCCTAGCGTCGAAACTCTTGCTCCGGAAGAGATCTTGAACGCTTCGAATGTGATGGCCGATTAGAGCTAGAACCGGCCGCTTGACTTGCATATTTGGATAGCAGCATATCAAAAGTTGGCTTGATTCGCTTGCGCTTAGCTTCACTCTTTCCCCACTTGCCAACTTTTGAATTTTTGGGCTTGATAAATTTAACATGAGTATCTTCTTGTACTTGTGGTTTCCCCCCGAGTATGGGATTTTTTATGGTGATCTTCAATACTTCCTTGCCATCGGGTTGCTTATCAAGCACAACCTGTCTTCCCAACACTTTGTCGCCCTCCTTGCCTTTCCTGGGTTCACCAATAACAACATTATCTTTATTAGCAGATTCGGCTATGCTAGGCCGAATTAACATTTTCTTTGCCTCCAAGTCCATGGTGTTCATCGGAAAGGGCTGTTTATCAACTTGCATCTCAGCAAAATTCAATCGTCCATCATTATGGCCGATTGTATCTGTCGTCGAAAAACATTGCAATCGTTAGTAGCATGAGAAAATGAATTATGGTATTTGCAATAAGCACGCCGTTTCAGCTCATCAAACGGCGGTATGGTGTGTGATATTCTAATCATCTTATCCTGCAAGAGAGCATCAAATATCTTATCACACTTAGATATATCAAATGTAAACCTCATCTCCTCATCACGATTCTTGCGAATCGGCTTAAGAGCATTACATGTATAGGGTTTGGCCTTTGAGGACCAAACAAACTCAGTAGTATAAACATCAACCTCATCATCCGAATTATCATCATTGTGTTCAACCATATGCATTCTAGGACGATCGGTTGTAGACCTATGAATCTCTTTACTTCGACTCTCTTGAGCCAAAGCTTTTTGTAAGACTTGATTAATGTTCAAAAACTCATAACTTTCTAGCCTCTCTTTAATGTGAGTTTTCAAACCATTAAGAACAAGATCTGCCAAGTCTCTCTCAGTTATCACTAAGCTATAACATCGGTTTTTTATGTCTCTAAATCTCTTGACATAATCGGTGACCGATTCATTGCCTAACCGATGTAAGATGTGACAACTTTAGCTCATTATCACCGCTATAAAAGTGATCATGAAACTTTTGCTCTAATTGCGACCATAAGAGAATTGAGCCATGTGTAAAGCAGCAAACCATGAAAATGTGGTGCCAGTTAAAGATAAGGGAAATAAACGTACTCTCAACTCTTCTATGGAACCTGCTTCACCCAACTGTGCTAGATACTGACTCACATGCTCCCAAGTTGTATTCGTACCCTCACCACTAAATTTAACAAAATCAGGAACCTTATAACCTTGATGGTAAGAAATTGCATCGAAGTGTTCAGGATAAGGCTTTTGGTACACACGACCCTTTACTTTCGGCTCGTTTCCGAAAGTTTCTAGAAACATCTTATGCAAATCCTCCCTTAATTTAGCTAAAATTGGATCCGTTGTAGATGAAGATGTTTGTGGCAATGACATAGGAGCAACCTGAGTACTAGCTATTGGTGCAACTTGTGGGATGGGCGCCGAACCATAATTCGGCGGAAGACCAAACATGCTTGCACCTATGGGTGATGTGACAAAGTGATTCGGCGTTGACGCCGAATTGGGCACACTCATAATATGATTAGGGTATGTAGGTGCAGCCACAAGCTGGTTGGTTTGAGTAGGGTAAAAATTCAACGGCATATTATATTGTTGTTGCATAGGTGGTGCCGATGAAATAGGTAAAATTGGACTAGGGTTTCAGATATACCAACAGTACCACTAGATGATGGAGGCATATTTTTCTGAGCATTAGCACTAGCCACAAAAGAATTGTATGCCATCATATCACCCTTACTAACAAGACTTTCAATCACAGCCACTTGCTCTGGAGAAAAAACTTTACTCACAGTGATTGCATCTTGTTCGTCGATGAGGGAAGGAAAATTGACGTTTCCAACCGGAGTGATGTTGCCTTGACGGTCCTTCTTGAAACTTGACAGAAACGCTTCCAAATCCTCCTCCTCGCGCTTCTTCTTGAGCGCCTCAAAAGCCTCTTCACGCTGCTTCTTGCGCGCTTCATAGGCTTGGCGATGTTCATCCGATAGTTCATCAAGACCGGGCTTAATGATATTATCGGCGTCAACTTCCAAGGGCTTGGGGAGATTAGACATAGTTGATGATGATGCTTGATCTTTCTTCCCCAGTGGAGTCGCCAAAAAGTGTGTTCGCACACGAACACGTCACCGTGTACCTCCAACACCGAGGGTGATACACCGCAGCTCACATCGAAGGAGACCCGTCCGGAAGCGCGGTACGCAAGCAATCCGGCGGGCGCTTTTGAGCACCCGAAACCCCACGCGCCCGGGAGGGACCCGTCTGGACGCCGGCGGCTATGGGCTGCCCTAGGTCGGTTCGCCCGCCCCTAGAGCCTCGAGGATCGCTGCCCTTCAACAAAGAACGAACGAAGAACGAGAGAGAAAGAACAAGGGAGAGATGTAAAACTAGGGTAAAAAGTAGATTGATTGTTCGATTGTGTCTTGTTGTTCAATCGGCCGTCACCCCTTAGGTAAATAAGAGGCGGCTGGACTTCCTGTGCAAGGAAAAGGCTTGGATTCACGTCCAAAACCCTAGTCAAATTCGGATTGGTCTTGTCCGAACTTTTCAAAACTGTTCGGTTTAAACTGGCTGCACCTTGCGGGTCTTTTTTGTGGTGGTAAATGATCTCGGATGAAAACGAGTCCAAAAGCAATCTTGACCGTTTCAATGATACAAACAACTTTCATGTTGAACGTTTTTTGATCAGAGGTCATCTTGAGGGTCAAATAGCTCGCGCAAAAGATCTCTTTACTCGCGCTACCAATCAGACATGGCGTCTGGTGGGGCGCGCCATATTTCGCCTCGTGACAGGGCGGCACTCCGATTGCTCTAACTTTTGCATACGAACTCGGATTTGGACGATTTTTATATCAAAATCGATCGTTTCGACGAGACGAAAACAATCTGTGTAGATCATTTTCCCTTTGAGGTCGTCTTGGGGGCTTAATCGGCCAAACTGTACTCTGAATATAAGTTCTTAGTACTTTGAGCATAGTTTCGGCCTTCGAGATGAAATCAGACGGCGATGACCCAAACTTCAAAGATGTTCATATCAACAATACGGAACTCTTTCATGAAGATCACTTCTCCATTTGAGGCCATCTTAAATAAGTTATTGACCGTGTCAAAATCAAGTGTCAACAGTTGCATATAAAGATACATGGCGAAGTGGAAGAAGAAAGATAGATGACAGCCAAAATAGAAGTCCATTTCATGAAATGCTCCGTGACTCTTTCCCACTTGCGACTGTGTTGGCTGGGGTGTTCATCCCCTTCAGGCTTCACAGTTGAGCACGTGATCCGCCTTCCACTCAATCCGCCGATGGTGGGGGGGGGGATCATTCCTCGGCACTGACAAGTAGTTTAGGTTAGATTTTTTTCCGCTCACAGGGGCACACTTCATGTTTGAGATGGTCTTATCGATTTTGCCCTCATCGGGTTTGTCCGCCTGAGATGAGTTTGATGGAGCAATGGCGTAAAATTATTGTCGTCTCTAAGGTCGAGGTTCCAAAGAATGATGATCCAAAGTCAACCAGACATTTTTTCTTCTTGTACGTTTAGTTTTATGGTAGTTTGAAGAGATATTTAGCATAGTCCTAGAAAAATCAAACTCATTTGGTTAGGCCAACTCCACCGCGCGACCCTATCTTGTCCGGCCCTGTTCGTTTGGGGCAAAACGGACAAACCAGGCGGCCCAGCGCGCGACGGCCCGGACCCATCTGGTCCGTTTTGTGTCCAGACCGACCCATTTCGAGCGCAAACTTGCGTCGGGTTTGGGTCGCGGCGGAAAGCGAACGGACGCTTCGAACGTCCACGTTGGGGCCGCGTGGCAGGCGGCCACCTACCTCCCACCCGCCAATATAAATGCGCACGGGTGGGTGGCCCCACCTGTCATCCGCACAGCGAAGGGTCGTCGTCCTTCTTAAATGGGAAGCCGTGGACCGGTCGTCGTCCACACTTCCCACTCCGGCCCCTCTCTGCCCCCTCGAAACCCGACACCCTCGAAACCCTAGCCGCTCCCCGTCGTCGACCTCGCCGGCCGGCCGCAGCCATGGGACTTTGGAACTATGGCCGCAAGGGGAAGCACGACCGCGAGGCCGGCTCCTCCTCGGGTCGCCATCGCGGATCCGTGAAGAAGGAGGAGCCCGCGTCACCGCCGCGCTCCTCCCGTCAAGCCCCGCGCCGGCCCCCTTCACCATTGCCCCTAGGCCCGTCGGCGAGCGCGACCGGCAATACATCTGCGCGGACGTGTGCCGGAGGTACTGGAAGACGAGGACGCCGGTCCCGTGGAGCGACGCCCACCTCCCCAACGGATGGGACCTCTCCGCGGACCGGGTCCCCATCCCGCCGGTGCCGGCGACCGACCGTGCCCGACGCGATGAGATCGCGCGCCACCGCCGCCTCCTCCCCGATGACCTGTACTACGACCACAGGTATGCCCCGGCTCTTGTGACACTCCAAAATTTTAATTTGGTTTTTATCAAAAACTTTGTGGTTTTTGAAAAGAGGCCTTTTAAATTTTCTTTTTCAGAAAACCTTCCACTTAAAAACTTCCTTTTGCTTTGGCAAGGAGTTTTTTTTGTTCAAACTTTGGTGTTTGATCTTTCGAAACTTCTTCTCTGTTGGTTCCCTCTCAAATTCATTTTTGGAGTTTAATTTGTTTTCTTTTAAAATGAAGCTCTATGAAAATTTGGGATTTTCATATCTTAGAACCACCCTTGACTTTGCATTGTTCCCATGTAGTAAAACCCTTCCAAAACCTCCCCTCCTCCTTGAAATCAACCTAAGTTCTCTGTCCCAACTAATCCAAGCAAGTTTTGGATTTTATTCTAATTATTTTTCCTCTCAAATCAATTCTGAAAATTATTTGGAGCCTGAGTGATTTTCAAAGCAAGTGCCCCATTGCATTTGAGTTTTGACCTCAAACCAACTCTCCTGGATAGTCCCTTGTACCCACAACCCAGAACCATCTTGATACACTCCTCCTCTTTTCAAATTTTTCAAAATTCAGTCTCTGCAAGTTTGGACCAGATTTGCCAAATTTGATGAAATTCATATCTACACTGCTCCAAAAATTCCACCAAAATTCAGGCAGCCTACTTGAGCAATGAGAAGCCACTCCACCAAAAATCAGCTCAAGGAAAAATCACCAGAGGCCAAATTCATTCTGTCGAACACTTTGCATGCACTGTTGCTCTTCAAAATTCAGAAAAAATTCAGACTTCAGTGTCATTTTGCGTTCGTCAGATTCACTCACGCGCTCACAGTGCACTTGGCACGTTCCTCGCAGCCCCTCCCTCTTGTCCGGAGCTTCACACGCGTGCGTGGAGCCTTCCTGGCGTCGGTGGCACGCTGGCCCGCCCTCGCCGGCGTCTTCTGCGGCGTCGGGACCTCCCGTGGCGGCCGACAGGGGACAAGAACGGCGGCTCAACGCCGTTCCGCGCCGCCCATCGCCCCTCTGCTCTACGCGTGGCCTCATGCGTGCCAGCGCACGCCCGTGGCACCGCCACCGTGGCCGGCAAGCACAGAACGTGCTCCCTGCCGCCGACGGGCCCGCGCCGCCCCGTTCTGTCAAACTCACCCCAAAGCACCAAACTCCAGCCCGTTTAGCACCTAAATGGGACCGGTGGACCTCAACGACGATGCTCAAGCCCCTAATCCCACTGCACATCCACAGCACCGCCGTAATCACTCGCCGGAGATCCCCGTTCACGGCAACCGCCTCGGGCCGCCTATAAAAAGGGCCCCCGAGCTCACCCTCGTGCACGCAGCATCACCACTCCTCACCAAAGCCACGCCAGGCCACTAGGAGGACCTCAAGGAGGTCTCCTCCCCCAACTCCGGCCGCCCCGATCCGCCTCGGCCTCCACCACGATTCGCTCCGGTGAGGCCATCTCCGGCGCCCAAACCCCGTCTGTTACCCTCTCTAGCTACCAGGAGCCTAACCCCCTCTTCAATTTGACCTTCACAGCTCTCTCCGACGAGTCCCTCGACTACCCGAGCCGCCGTCCACCGGAGCAAAGCTCGCCGTCGACGTGGTACTCGCCGGCGACCACCACCACCACCAACCGACGCGGAATGGCGCCCTGAGCACGGAGGTACCCTCCGATCCCCATGCCTCACCGTGGATCGCCGCCGGCGACCACCGCGGCTCTCGGGCGCCGACGAGCTCCGTTTCCCCTTTTTTTTTGAATTTCAAACCTAACGAGTGGGACCCCACCGTCAGCCTCTCTGCCCTCTCTAGTGAAACGTTTTCTGGAAGCGCCTTCGGGCAAAATGCGCTTTCCCCTTTGGGCTGGCGTAGTTTCTGCCGAAGCGTTTTCTGTTTTTATAAGCTAGCCCCTGGAAATCTTCTGTTTCATTACAGATGAGTCCATGGACAAAAACTCTTATAACTTTTAAACAGAAAAGTATTTTTGATTGATTCTTTTTCCGTTCTCTTTAAAATTTTGTCTAGTTCTTTATCAGATTTATTTGAAAAATATCTGGAATACTTTTTGTGCACTCCTTGGTATTTACGATAGCACATATTTTTTTATACCGTAGATACCGAAGGAGGTGACGGAGCCGCGAACTTCACCGAGCTAGGCTCCGACTACTCTGAACCAGGCAAGCATGTTTGAACTTTTGATATGATGAGTGTCTTGGCATGTTTTGCATTTAGTTAGTTTCATGGCATGTTGAGGAACATATCGATGAACGTTATTTTATGCAATATTGAGGTAAGTGAGTTCGATGATCCATAAGTGAATGGATGTGAGTATGAATGGCCATGTGTTGGCATGAGGATGGGTAAGATGGCAGTGTCGTAGCATGCCAGTCTTATGCCAGACTATGTGACTTCAGTGTCAAACCGTATCGGTCCAGTTCCTCTCATTTCCTTCCCTATACTACCACATGTTTTCCGCAAGGAATATGGTTTAGTAAGTTGCAAACCGCTTTTCTGGTACATACCAAAAGGAGAGGCCGTGATGATGGTTCCATGGCCCTGGATTAAAGCCAGTCATCCGGTCAGGGGGCATGGGTGTTTCCGGTTGGGACCGAGAGGGGGGCACCCCTTAGAGCGCGCGTATATAAATTTGATCCCATGCTATTCGAGATTGTGATCTCCCCGTCTCAAAAGTTTTTCTTGGACGATGTCTAGGGTGATTCCTAGCATCGAGAGGTAGGATGGGTGTGTACTGGTTAGCTGTGTTTTCTTCCGAAATACCGTAAACGGAACTAGTCCTTCGTGACTACGGAAATCCGTTGGCTGTGGGAAAAATTTTGTACAAACTCTGCAGAGTCATATATTCCTCCAAATCATCTATTCCATGTCCTCGATCGATATTATCTTATCCTAATCAAATGACAGTTTTGATGACAGAGACTCCGGTGAATCGCATGAGTGCTAAGTCCGGTTAAATGATTATTCCTGTGGATGGACTAACCCATTTATTATCATGAATTAAATGTTTATTATAAGTATTATTTACTTGTGAATAAAAGCCCTTTCTGCGATGTCGCTTAGACGTCCGACTGTAGTATTGTTATATTTTACTTTCTTTTTCAAGCCCTTTCTGTGATGTCGCCCCGACGTCCGACTGTGGCATTTCTTTTAAAGCCCTTTCTGTGATGTCGCCCCGACGTCAGACTGTGGCATTTCTTTTAAAGCCCT
>NC_041389.1:84347810-84351436 GCF_002162155.2 Triticum dicoccoides
GATGTCGCCCCGACGTCCGACTGTGGCATTTCTTTTAAAGCCCTTTATGTGATGTCGCCCCGACGTCCGACTGTGGCATTTCTTTTAAAGCCCTTTCTGTGATGTCGCCCCGACGTCCGACTGTGGCATTTCTTTTAAAGCCCTTTATGTGATGTCGCCTCGACGTCCGACTGTGGTATTTCTTTTAAAGCCCTTTATGTGGTGTCGCTAAGACGCCCGACTGTGGCATCATTTCCTTACATTTATTTGTTCACCTTTCGAGGCGTCGCTTCAGACACCCGATCGGTATTTATTTATGTTTTGTTGGGACTTCAGGCGGACTACCGCCGTTCCCCTTTTACTTACCTTGTTATGCTAATTTTTGAATGTACATTGGTGAATTAATCATGACGCATCCATGCATGCATTTGTTATGTCTTACGTCCGAACTGTCTTGCGAGTACTTTCAAAGTACTCACTGGCTTGTTGATTTGGCCAGATGCTGACGAAGGCGATCTCATGGATGAAGAGTTTGATAGCGAGTCCGACACCTAGAGGAGTCCCAGTCAGTCTCGTGCGACCCTGGATTTGGTCACTATTTTATATCCGCTTCCGCTACCAAATAAATTCATCGAGCCTCACCTCGACGCTCGATGAGATGATAGACTTAGAGTCTTGTATTTCTCTCCCCGCTGTGTTTCTCCACCACCGCCCTATCCTCGAGTCAGTAGTATGCCTCCACACCACTGTGTCATGTCCGCCATTATGTATAATTATTGGCGTGCTTGTAATAATTTGGTTGAGCAACCGTAGTTCAACCCTGTAATATATTTTATGCTACTGGCTTATTGTATCAAGAATTTGTCTACCAGTGAGGAGGATTTCTCTCATACTGGACTCAAAAGATTGGTTTCTCAATAAATATTTTTATTGGAAAACCGGTCGTGACAACTCCCCGCTGTGGGACACATGGCTCCAGGACGAGCACGATATGTGCCGCGCGTCGTACTTCGCCGGCACGGTGTCGGGGCCACGGAGGCCACGTGCAGAGGCGCGCGGGCATACGCGGGTGCGCGGCCTGACGCCCACGCCGTCGCCTTCCCCGTCTCGCCACCTCCACCTCCTCGCATGACAGCGAAGGAGGAGGCCCGTCTCCTGCAGCGTGTCATGGATGACTTCATGAACACGCACGACGAGCGGCAATGGGACGGCCTGGAGGAGGCCATGGCACTCTCTGCCGCCGGGGACGTCGCCTTCCCAGAGCTGCAGATGGCGGCCGTCACGGAGGAGGCGATGGAGGAGGACCCGCCGGCCGCGTTCCAGCAACTGCTGGGCCAGGGGTGGGGCTGGTCCTGCACTGCTCCGGAGATGGCCGCCGGCGTGGGCGTGAACTGATGCCCCACTCCGCCACGGTCACCGGAGCGGGAGGCGTCGCCACGGGAGGAGGTGGTGCAGGCACCTCCCGCCGTCCAGCCCGCCCCCGTCTACCACGCACCGCCGACCCACCTGTGGACGCCGCCGGCCTACGTCGACCTCGTCAGCGACGGCGACGACACCGGCGTCCAGTGAAGACAGCGACGGCCACGGTACCGACGGGCGCGGTAGGAGCGCACGGGAGGCGTTTTTTTATTTTGTTCTGGGCCTTTTAGTGGCCGTGGAAACTGGACTGTTTTGTGGCCAACCCCTATATATGTTTTATGTTTTTTTAAATGCGTTTATTTACTTTTTTAGTTATTTCATTCTAGTTTTTATAGTTTTTTTTATTCACGTCCACCCCGGACATGATTGGGGTGCGACCGCGTGATGGGCGCACGCATGACCCAGCTGACAAAGCCGGACACGGGCAAACCCATCGGCGCCCCAAAAGGACAAAATCCGGCCAATCCGAACGTCCGTTTAGAATCGTGCGGCGGAGTTGGCCTTATTCAGCCCACGGGAGACCCCTAGATATCCAAACCTAGACAACCCTCCCTTGTTTACATCGATGGATTTCTCATTTCTCGCTTGAGACGTCGCGTCACTTGATGGGTACTGTAGTTGGTGGTTAACACGTAGCAGCGGTACCGAGTACCCACAGCTTGGAAATGATGGTGACATGTGGGCCCCTGGTGACTAGATCACATCTCAGCCCATGCGGCCACCAGGCTTTGTGCGTGTATGTGCCGGGTAAACAAAGCTTTGTTTCAGCGTTTGGGCGGCGGACAGGCAGTCCGAAAGGATGCTCCAGGTATTTTATTCCACCTTTCACATCTTTTCTGGACAAAATTACACAGGAACCACATGTAGGGCCACTAGGATCCTCAACAGTTAGGAGAGGCAGAAATACTATTTCATAGTCTAGTGCCAATTTTTAAAATTCTACATCAATGTTCCATGTTTTTCTTTTAAGAGTGTTTCATGGATTTTTCATGTGTGATTATCAGAGGAAAATACACGAGTGTCTTTAAGCCTATAGTATTTTTCTTCTGTGAAATGTAATGCAAGAATACTTTTTTTTTTAGAACGAAGGCTCAAGAAGAGCCCGGCTTTGAATTAACAAAGCCATCAACCGGCCAGGCGTACAAGATAGCAACTTACATCAAGAAAGAGGAAAGCCGAAAGAAAAGATACAATGTGCCCAGCAGAACAACTCGAAGGCAAAGAGCACACCGCTCTTGCCATTGAACGACGCAAAGCCAGAAACTAGCTAACCTACGGAGGCGCCAGAAGGAGGGCACCCCCATTCATGATTCGTGTCACTGGCTGCCACCAAAGGGATCAAACAGAGCACACATGATCTGACTCCGCCACCGCAAAGGGTCCCTACCCTACCACCCGGGTTCGACGGGTGTCGCACCGGCGGCCGACGGAGTGATTCACCCTAGAATCCAAATCAGAGTGCCCCGGCTGCCAAAGGAGAGGCACCAGGGACAGACCCACATGAAACGGAGGACCGACCACCAAAACACCGGCGTCGGCAGCAGCAAGGCAAAACACCGGACGAGAGTTATCGGGCGCAGACGCTGGAACCTCAGAGAAGGCCAAAAGCATGCGCCACCATGCCCCTGGTCGAGGATAGGAATCGCCACGCCGAAGGCCTACCGCCGGCATGGCGGCAGGGACCCTAATCCCCTCGAACCTGCGGCTGGAACCCTCCGCACCTGGACCAGAGAAGGGTGCCGTTGAAGAAATCAGGCCATCAATTGCCGCCGTCGCACCACACCCAACTCCACCACCACTCGAGCCATCCCCGGACGACACCCTTAGGAAGGAACACGCCACCAAAATGTCGTTGTCGCCATGAAAAGGGGACCTGAGGCTTTCACCTGAGCTCTTGGACGGGATGGGAGGAGGAGGAGTCCCACCGAAGCCTCCAACAAGGTAAACGACGCCCAAAGGCGCCGCCTTCGGTGTGGCCGCCGCGCCGGCCAGGGGTTTCCCCCGGATCCGCCCCCAAGCACCAGATCCGCGCACCCGACGATGAGATCCGGCGACCAGAGCCGCCAGAGGCCAAGATCCGCGCGAATCGGAGTGGATCGAGGTTGAAGACGCCACTTCTCCAGGGCGCAAACGACTGGCGAGGAGTCGCCGCAGCAGCCGTCGCCCGCCGCCTCCGCGTCGCCCTCACGGCCAGGGAGGTGGCCCACCTGCACCCGCCGACGCCACCC
>NC_041389.1:84351992-84367530 GCF_002162155.2 Triticum dicoccoides
CTAGAGTGTGGCGGCTAGGGTTGGCCCCCGAGTCGCCTCGGAGGAGACGACGCGGGGGGGGGGGGATCCGACCCCGGGCCTAATGCAAGAATACTTCAAATAAAGAATTCGTATGTATTGCAAATCTAACAAATCAAGCGACCAAGCGGATTTTTTCTTCAGGATTGCAATCCTCAAATTCTTTTGACGAAGGGATTATTAGTTTGCTTTTAGTTTTTGTTAAGGCATTCTTTTTCGCAAGTCTGATTTATACTAGACAGTACCCCGCTCATTGCCATGGGGATTAAATATTTGATTTCTGAATGTTGCATGCAATATGAATTCACACGTCGCGGTCCCTGCCCTCGCTGATGACCAGCTACACCTGTAGTTTCCGTGTTGACACTTGCAGGTTCAGGGAATGTAGCTTTTTAGTCGCAAAAACGCAGTTTTTATTTTTGAGATAAAGAGAGAACGTAACCGGGTTACTGCCCATGGGCCGAATGGTTGGGCTGTACGTTTGTGGCCTTCTAATCGTAGCGTGCGTGCAAGTGTGTGGCTGTTTCCTAAAAAAAGTGCGTGTGGCTGTTAAATACCGAAATTGATTGCTGTAGTGGTATAAGGGCATCTCCAATCGCAACTCGCAATTTTTTTTCCTGTATTCGTCCGCGGAAAAAAGGAGACCAGTCCACAGACACGAATACGGAAGGACGCCATCTAACGCTAGCTGCATACATCTCATCCTGCATTTTAGCAAAGCGGACGAAATTCATGCAAAACGGTCGATATCATCAAAGTTTGGATAGAAAATAGTACAAATCGTTCATACATACCATGCAAATTAAGTTAGTACAACAAGGTCTCAAATTCGACTAGATCCCGGATGTCCATCAAGTTTTTCATGAACGGATCATGTCGTCCCACACATACCCCCCCTCTTTTTTTTGCATTCTAATCAGAGAGTTTTATTCAACGAACGAACTCCTGGCATCATCAGCTAATAAGCTGGTGAGCAGGAAAGAGGGTTTTGAGCCAGTCCAACTTTCGGTAACCATCAAAGTGCATGCATGTTTTGCACAAAGATGGGCCGGTACATTGGCTGCTCGATTTACATGTTGAATATCAAAGGAAGAAAATACTAAAGCTAGCTCTCTAATCTCTACTAGTAATGGTGCCACTACAGAAAATCTATAGTGACTAGTTTTCCAGAGATTGACAATCTCCAGGCAATCTGTTTCCATAATCACATGTGAGAAACCGCGTAAATTTGCAAAATGACTCCATCCCGCAGCGCCAAAGTCTCACCAATGAACGGATCGGAGACCCCGAGGTGAGGCTTACACCAAGCCCCAAGCAAAGCATTGTTGGAACGTGCCACTCCGCCTGCTCCTACCTTATCAGAATCCACCCCCAAGGTTGCATCTGTGTTGATTTTCACCACTCCTTCATCAGGCAGTACCCAACCATGTACAGGAAGAATGGATGCATGAGACTCGGGTATATCTAGCAAAGCGAGATCCTCCCTGATGCGCTTGACGGAAGAAAATGGGTCGAGCTGCTCTTCATCATGGGTGACCCTGTTTCTTGAATGCCAAATAGACCACATGACCGAGATCATCACCGCCCTCTCGCTTTCAGCGAACTGCCCATCACAAAGGATATCACGAGACCATGTATTTGGGTGCAACCGAGGTCTTCGGATACCAAACAGCGAATGCACTTGTTCCCAAAACATCTTGGCATGAGAGCAATGCACTAGAGCGTGCATCAAATCCTCATCCATCGCAAGACAAACATTGCATCTACTGATGACTTTCATATGACGACGCCGAAGGGTGCATTCATCGGGTAGTATACCACGAATAACCCGCCACCAGAATACACCCACCTTTGGCAAAACCTTGAGCTTCCATAGTAGTTTCCACATCTGTTCATCGGTCTGTGAGGTATTGGTCACCGTTCCTTCCTCTAGAGCAACACTCTCTTTCCGAGTCACGAGAGCACGGTACGCGTATTTCACCTCCAGCTTCATCCAACAGTGTGTGCACGTAAATGACCGTCCCTCTATCCCGTGGTACACCACGATAGCGCGTGCGGGCTACATATAACGGGTAGACCAACATTGAGTAAATGAATCAATCAACAAGTTGAGCAAGAGGAAGAAAACCTTACGATCCCGTCCTCTACCGTGTGCAATGGACACCTCCATGGTCAAGTAGCTCTCCATCCTTCATACTTTAAAAAACAACATAGCATTTAAAAATAAGCTCAATGACATTTGATCGAATACTTGTCAGGCGTGGTGTCCGCCATGGAGGTCATCGATAGGGGGCAGAGTGTACCTGGGTACAAACCGCTCTAGGGTGGAAAGCTCCGTCGTAACGGTGAGTGGGCGCGTCGGTGCTGGTTGAGGACCGCCGACAATGCCTCTGTGGCGGTTGGAGATGTACAACAGCGCCGCGGAGGTGGAGGGTGCGGATGCAAAACAAGGGGAAGGGGCGGAGTGGAAGGAAATGAGACCAGTAGGGGGATTCGGTGGGCCGGGGGTGTCGGAGTCCTACATTTCGGGTGTTCGGACTCCCGCAAACCTCCCCCACTTTGTCTGTAATTTGCAAGAGAAACCGCGTCCGGACTGTCCCACAGACCGATACAGGTCCGCGTTGGATGACTTCCTCAGTCCGGACAATCACGGGCTGTTTGCCGGTCAACCTTGGAGATGCGACGAAAAAAAATTCTATTTGGCTCTCAAGCTCCAGTGATCCATTTATTCAAAAGTAAAAATAAAAACCATATTTATATAAGTAAAAAGAACTAACAAAAATATCTAAATGTAGTCAATTATGTATCCTATAAGCATACAAAATTGCAGCGCTACACACAAATGACAAAATCTGGTAAATTTTGGAGTTTGGAATATAGGCACCGTTCACTATACTTAGGTCCGCACTTTTTTTCATTCTTGCGCAGTTCAGAATTCAAATTATTTCAAATTGAGGTTTTGCACGTTTGTAGGATAAATTGAGGTTTTTATCATTAACTACATCCAGAATTTTATCAGATTTTTATGAAACTTGCAAATGTGATTTTTTTGAAATAAAGGGAGCACTGGAGCTTGGGAGCCAGAGATCCCTACTCTATAATCAATTGTTGTACTAGTATAAATGACGAAAATTCTCTTTAGCTCCCGAGCTCCAGTGATCCCTTGTTTTAGAAAAACAAGTGAAAGTCACATTTATAAGTGAGACAAGAGCTGACAAAAATATCTAGTCGACGATGTATCCTATAAGCACGCAAAATCCCATCAATAAATTCTTTAAAATTTGGCCTACACAAAAATGATAAAATCTGATAAATTTTGGAGTTTGGAAAATATGCATCGTTCACTATACTTAGATCCTTCCCTTTTGTTATTCTCGTGTAGTTCAAAACTCAAAGTATTTCAAATTGAGGTTCTGCTCGTTTATAGGATAAATCATTAATTACATCTAGAATTGTTTTTAGATTTTTTAAAACTTGTTAATATTTAAAATAATAATAATAAAGGGAGCATTGGAGCTTGTGAGCCAGAAATGTCAACTATTATTTAGCCGATTGATGTACTAGTATAACTTTCAGAAAATCTCTTGGGCTCCCAAACTCCAGTGATCTCTTTAAAAGAATTCTTATTTACAAAAACATATATTTGGATGTAGTGAATGATCTATCCTATAAGTATGTAAACTCGCACCGCTAAATTATTTGAATTTTGGCCTACACGAAAATGACCAAATCTTATAAATTTTGATTTAGCAAAATATGCAGCATTCACTATACTTAGATCCATAATTTTTTATCTTGTGTTGTCCAGAATTCAAAGTATTTCAAATTGAGGTTTTTGTATGTTTGTAGGATACATCATTAACTATGTCCACTGTTTTTTTCCAGACCTTTTTGAAACTTGTATTTTTTTTGAGTTTTCAAAATAAAATGAGCACTGAAAGATTAGGATTTTGATGATCTGTTGAGTCATTTGGATATGAAAGATTAGGATTTTGATGATATGGTTATAGAATAGGAAGAATTCAAGAATATGAAGGCAAATGCTAAGAGCATCTCTAACCAATCCCTTATAATTTAGCCCCTCAAACGGGCCCCTTATCCCTTAACTTCTTATATTTGGTCTACTAAATAAAAACGGTTCTTAGCCGGTCCCCTAAACCTAACTCCCTCTTTTTTCCTCTGCCAAATCTTCCTACTTATTTTTACATACTACATTTCAACTACATATTTGTACACATATTAAATCCTAACATAATAATTAAGGTTCACATAATTCATGAATATTAAGAATTCATAGTTTACAAGCAAAACTATTCAAACTTACAAACAAAATTATTCAAGTCAAACACATGTGAGGGTTCAAATGAAGTAAAGAGGATGATAAAAACACAACCATGAAGTGCTATGGAGTAGCCACTGATGTTCAACAAGATCATCCTGGAGCTGGTAGGAACTTCCCAGTTCTCGATGCTTTGATGCGCTGCGAGGAATCTCTGCATCCTATTTGCATCGTGTTCCCTCGTGGAAAAACACAGAAGCACAAATGTGCTTGTCATGACAAAAAGATATGTGCTTCCACGAGAAGCACATATTTGTTACCACGAGAAGCACAACCATGATTCTTGAAGAAGGAAAAAAATACATGCTTCCATGGCAAGAACAAATTTGCTTTTATGGAAGCACAAATCTGTGCTTCTCTCGAAGGAAAATAAAAATATGTGCTTCCATGGAAGCACCATTTTGCTTCTACGAGCTTCTCTGAAAAAGAGAGAAAAACTCCAAAAATATATATGAAAAATCCACAATCGTGCTTCTCCGATCTTTTTGTATTCATTTTTTGTGTGAACCATTTTTTGTTTTCGTTTATTTTTTTATTTTGTCCTTTCGTCAGAAAGTCCATCGAAACCTATTGACACTGTATCAAGTATAGAAGATCTCCAGACGAGAAACATAACGACGGTTTGAGATACGGACGCATGGCTCAAGAGATAAAGTATTTTGAATAAACGAATCTACGGGAAAAGGAAAACATCCAGGTTGCGACAAGTGCCGCACATGCACCGTGCCACATATCTGCGCCTCAGAAGGCGGGGAAGACTTTTGCCAGGGGTACCCCTTCACTAGTGATTTCGCCATCTCAACCAACATTTGTGGCCAGTCCTATTTATCTTGTACCGCGGTGGATAGAGATCTACCGCTTGGCACACTTTGGCCCGACCGAACTTGCTACTGACCTCTTTTTTCTTTAGTTTCCTTTGTTTTTTTTTCATTTTCGTTATTTCCTCTCTTTTTTCATGTTCATTTTTGGTTTTCTTTTTTTTCTTTTACCATATTTGTTTTACATTTCTTTCCATTTCCTTTTTCTTTATGTTCCCCTTCATTTTTGCGAACATCTTTTCAAATTCATGAGATTTTTTTGAAATCATGAACATTTTTAAAAATCATGAATATGTTTTGAATTTATGAACAATTTTATGAAATTGTAAACTTGATTCAAATTCAGAAACAATTTTTACAAATTGGCAAACATTTTTAAATTTTAATCACTTTTCGAATTTGCAAACATTTTCCTTAGAATTCATGACATTTTTCGAAATTGTGAACATTTTTTTGAAACTCACAAACATTGTTTGAATCATTCAACTATTATTGAATTTGGGATCAATTTTTGAAGTTCACGAAAAATTGTTTGATTTGACGAACATTTAAAAAAATGCATGAACATTTTTTGAATTCCCTAACATTTTTTGAAATATTTAACACTTTCTTAAATTCATGAATATTTTTGGGTTCTTGCACGTTTGTTTAAATTCACAAACATTTTTGGATACTTTTTTTCTCAATATTGAATTTTCTTATTACTAGAATAAAAATAAAAATCATGATTTTTTTGTGAATCAGTGAGTATTTTATGATTTCTTGAACATTTCACTCACATGTTTTGAAAATTGGAATTTTTTTAATCCCGAATTAATAATAAAAAATGGTAAAAGAGAAACGAAACCTAAATAATTAAAAACAACAAAAACATGAAATAAAAAAAATCAGGGGGTGAGCTGCCCCTCACCTGGGCTGGTCCAGAAGGGCGCGTTGGGAGCTGGGGGTGCGCGCTACGCCTCTTTCCATCGCATAGAGTGCCAAATAGCAGCTCCCATCGTTTTTTCAGTGGTAAATGCAAAGCTTTTATTGATCAAAAACCGCAGAATGCGGGACACTTCTCGGATCGTGAGGACGGCCCAGCCAAACATGGGGCCACGGACCCAAAGAATGCGAAAATTTGCTAAAGTATCTGCTCTCGTGTTCGAGTCACAACATTAAAAAAATAAAGCTACAGTTAAAAGTAGAAGCTCTCTGTTGAATTTCACTATTTGGTTGCCACTACGGGTATCACCCATGACCTGCTTTGAATCACACGTGACCATGAACCACGGCGACTATTTCTCGCTTTAAGCGAGATTCCCTTCTGTCTCGCTATAGATCTTTTCTGTGCAATGAAGTTGTCAGGCTGGCCTAGTTTTGCTCTTTTTTTGTTCACGGTCGCTTGCAGCGCTTGGTTCGCTTGTTCGCTGGGCGCGGCGACTATTTCTCGCTTTAAGCGAGACTCCCTTCTGTATCGCAGAAGATCTTTCCTCTGCGACCAGTTATCGGGCCGGCCCAGTTTTGCCGTTTTTTTCGTTCGCGATGGCTTGCTTGGTTCGCTCATTCGCTGGGCCATTTTTTGATCGTGTTGCTTCGCTAGCTAACCTTCCTTCACAGGTTTTGCTAGATTTTTTTTCCAGATTTTCTTGTTTTCTCACTACTTTCTCCGGTTTTTACTTTTTCAAAATTGTTTCTCTTCCTTTCTTCTTGGGTTTCATTGGTTTTCTCTTTCTTTTTCACCGGTTTTCTTCCATTTCTTCTGTGTTTTATTTCCTTTTCATTTTCTATTTTGTTTTTCATGGGTTTTCTTTGTTTTCAATGTTTTCAATGTTTCCTTATTTCTTTATCAATTTTCATAGTTATTCCATACTTTTTGCATTTGTTTCTTCAGTTTTATTTAGATTTTCTTTTTTGTGACTCTTTGTTTAATTTTTGTTTTCATTGTTTTTCGTTTCTTTTGGTTTTCATTCTACATTTTTTTTATAAGTAAAGAACATTTTCGTAATACACATGTAACATTTTTTAAATACGAGATTGAATTTTCTAATACATGGTCACATTTTTTCTGTACACGTTTTCCCCTCTAAATTCTTGGTTAAGATTTTTCAAATACAGGTTTAACTTTTTGTAATACATGGTCAACATTTTGTCTATACACATCTAACATTTTGTCTATACACATCCAACATTTTAAATACTTGTTCGACATTTATTTAAATGCTTGATTAACATTTTTATATACATGATTAAAAAATTCATCATTTTTAAATCGATGGTCAATGTTTTTTGTATACACATTTAACATTTTTCAGATGCATGATTAAACTCTTTCCAAATACTTGTTCAACATTTTTTCAAAATCTTGATTGACATTTTTATATACATGGTAAACAAGTATTATCATTTTTAATACATGGTCAATTTTTGTTGTACACAGATTTTACATTCCCAAATGCTTGATTAACATTTGTCAAGTACTTGTTAAATATTTTTTCAAATGCTTGATTAACATTCTTTATATACATGATGATTTTTTATCTGTTTTTTAATACATGGTCAACATTTTTTCTGTACACATTTAACTTTTCCCAAATGCTTGATTAACATTTTTCAATTACTTCTTCAATTGTTTTTTCAAATGCTTCCTTAATACTTTTAAAATACATATTTTTTTATATATTATTTGTATTATTATAATTTTTTTCTCTTTACACATTTAACATTTTCAAATACTTGGGCAACATTTTTTAAAATGTTTTTATATAGTTATTTTACATTATGTATTTAGAATATTTTAAAGTATATACAAAAGTAAAAAATGTAAGCAAAAAAGAAAACAGAAAACGTAAAAAGAAAACCGAAAAAGAGACTGTTGAGCCCGCGCAACTTGGCTTGCCCATCTGGAGCTTCCTGACGCGAGGCTCGGCCTCTGTCTCGCATTGGAGCCCTCGCTGAAGGGGTGCCGCGAGTTGGCCCGGAAAGTAACAGCTTCGTTTTCTTATTTTTTCTAGTTTTCTGTTTTCGTTCTTTGCTTTCTTTTTAAACTTTTGTTTATACTTCCAAATATTCAGAATAAATATATTACAAAAATCACTCTACACAAAAATATTTGAAAAATGTTGACAAAGCATTTGAAAAATATTAAATGTGTATAGAGGAAATGTTAATCGCGTATACGACAAATGTATACAAAAAAATGTGTATGAAAGAAATTGCTCATGTATTTATAAAAAATGAATCATGCATTTGAAAAAATGTTGAACAAATGTTAGAAAAATGTTAAGCAAGCATTTGGAAAATGTTAATTGTGTATAAAAAAAGGGTTGAACATGTATTAAAAAAATATTGAAACAAATTTGATCTTGTATATAAAAATGTTAATCAAGCGTCTGAGAAAAATTCTGAACAAACAATTGAAAAATGTTCGATGTGTATGAAAAAATGTTGATCATGTATTAAAAAAATGATTAAGTAATTTGATCACGTATACAAAAATGTTAATCAATCATTTAAAAAATGTTAATTGTGTTTAGGAAAAATGTTGACCATGTGTTAAAAAATGTTAACATGACATTTCAAAAATGTTAATCAAGCATCTGAAAAATGTTAAATATTAATTGAAATTTTTTTGGCCGTGCATTTGATTTTTTTAATCTTGTATTTGATAAATGGCAATCAATCATTTGAAAAAGTTGAAGTGTGCATAGATTTTTTTTTGAAAATGTATCAAAAAAATGTTAATCTTCTATTTAAATAATGTAATGAAGGATTAAGAAAATGTTGAAATGTGCATAGAAAAAAATGTTGATTATGTAATAAAAATATTATTTTTCTATTGAATTTTTTTAAACATGTATTAAAAAATATTGTTGAAGTATACAGAAATGTAGAAAGAATATCAAAAGAAGCAAAGAAAATTTCAAAAATTAAAATTGTAAATAAACCAAAGAAAAAAGAAAATAAAAATTAAAACCGAAGAAACTAATGCAAAAAAATAAAATAAAAAACCAGATAAGAAAAAAGAAAAGAAATCGAAGGAAACAAAAGTAATGGAGAAAGAAAGAAAAAAGTATCAAAAACAAAGAAAGAAACAAAAACCGAAAATGATAATAATAAAAGAATGTGTAAAAGCCATCTCTCTTCCTTCTAGTAGGCCGCGCCCTATGTATTGTACATGAACTAGAAGTGAGCGTAGTTTCTAACAGTGTCGTGAAGCAACGAGGAGATCTGCAGCTCACGACCCTATCCCATGTAAGGTTTTCGGGTATTCCCGTTCTGAATACGCACCAGGACTTCCCCGAAAAATTAGGACCCCAAGAGAAGATTAGGGTTTCAAGTGGAAAAACGGCGGCCGTCGACCGTTCTCGTTGGCGGGCTGCATAGAGGGGACCCAGATGGCCGCGACATCGGGTTCGTCGAGCATCAAGGGGCCCCTCTCACCTAGGGCGGCAAGGGCGTGCATGGAGGAAGCCATGGGAAAACTCGATCTCACGGGAGAGGAAGCAACACCACTGGTCTTGGATGATGTTGATGACGGCGCAAGGCAGGTCTGGGTGATCGCGGGGAAGGTCTTATACCGGAATCTGTTGCATATTCGGACGATCGCCAACGCTTTGCGCCCGACTTGGGGAAACCCTAGAGGCCTGGTGTTCCGCTCGGTGGGTGAGAACATCTTCGTGACTGAATTTGAGACCCAGCGCGATCGTGATCGCGTGTGGGACAGATCCCCATGGCATGTGAGAAAGCATGCTATGATTCTCGTGGAGTTCAAGAAGAGTATGCGACCGTCAGAGCTGCAGTTTGACAAACTTCAGATTTGGGCCTGGATTTTAGACCTCCCGTTCAATTTGAGGAGTGACGCAAGGGGCAAAGCAGTGTCAAGGCAAATAGATGAGAATGCATATGCTGTCCAGTTGGATCCCTTTGGTGGTTTCCTGAGAGCTAGGGTGACCATTGATGTCCGGAAGCCATTGCACAGGTGGATCTTGATTGACTCCGCGGTGAGAGGCAGTAGGGACTAGTATGACATACAGTATGAACATGTGCCCTATTCTTGCTTCTCAGGTGGACGATTGGGCCATCCGATCTTCAGTGTCCGACGCCTGGTTCGAGGGATGATAATGGTGATCTACCGTTCAAGACTAGTCTGAGAGCGCCGGAAGAGAAGAAGAAATCAGTGTTCAACGAGGGCTCGTCGAAAGAGCAACAATCTAGTCACAATAGCAACAAGGAGGCTCGCATGGTGAATGAAAAAAATAGATGCTAATCCCGAGGTTGTCTCCCCTCCCAAGAAAAACAATCAGAAGAATAAGAGAAAGGGAGGTCCTCAGGGGCAGAAACAAGTGTATAGGCAAATTGCACTGCGAGCGGTCTCCACCGAAGAGCAGGTGCAAGATAAGGGAGCCGCCAATGCCATGGTGGTTTTTAGAGCTGGAGAGAACAAGATGGTGGGCGAGGGCGGAGACACTAGGACAAAACCCGATCCAAAGAAGAAGAAACCTACACCCACCAATTCTCAGAACTCGGATTGTTCGGCGGCGGCTGTGGAGCAGCCCCACCGAGACCAATGAGTTGTCTAAGCTGGAACTGTCGGGGGTTTGGGAACCCCGCGGCAGTTCGTGAGCTTCGCAACATTGTGAAGGAGGAAGGACCCAATCTCCTATTTGTCATGGAGACGAAAATTTCGGCACACAGAGTGGAGAGTTTGAAAATTTTACTAGGGTTTGCGGGCTGTTTTGCAGTTAGCAGCATTGGTCTAAGTGGGGGAATTGGCATGTTCTGGTCCACGAATTTGGATGCTGATCTGAAGAATTATAGCGCCGGCCATATTGATCTTATGGCGCGGAAGAAAAGTGATGTCACGAAGCAATGGCGGGTGACAAGTTTCTATGGAGCTCCCAAAGCTGAAGATCGTCATCATAATTGAAGGTTCATGAGGACACTATATGTAATCTAGCATGAGGCGTAGATGTGCATTGGAGACTTCAACGAGACATTGTGCGGCTCGGAGCACTTTTCCAGAAGCCCTAAGTCTCGAGTGGCAAATGTGGGCATTTCGGGAAGTGACGGACGAGTGCTCTCTTATTGACTTGGGTTGGTCGGGGACTGAATATACATGGGATAACTTGCAGCCCGGGAGATCAAATGTGAAAGCCCAGCTAGACCGAGCTTTTGGTAATTCTGCTTTCATACAAATGTTCTCGCACATCAAGGTGAGACACATTGTGACAACAGAGTCAGATAATTGTTTTGTGTTCATGGATCTTCGTGAGCACTTGGCGTCGGCAGTGCCCAGAGGCCCAAAACCATTCAGATACGAGGACATGTGGCAAACGCATGTGGACTACGACAAATTGGTGCTCGATTCATGGCAAAGGGGCGTGGGCCGAGAAGGACTACATGGTGTGGTTCAAGCCCTTACTGCATTGTAGGGCAATCTGGCGGCATGGGGGGCGAAGGAATTGGGGTGCTTGACACGCAAGATTAGGAAACTGTGGGGGCAGCTCTCCTGGTTGCATGCTCAATCTTTCTGAAGGGGGCCATCAGACGAAGAGAAAGCAGTGGCTAAGAAACTGAAGCTAGGGCTGCATCAAGAAGAAATTTGGCTCCGTCAACGATCACGCGTTCCATGGCTGCGGGAGGGTGAACGAAACATGGGCTATTTCCATGCACAGGCTACCCAACGCAAGCGCATGAACAAGATAGAAAATCTTATCTGTGCTGATGGTACGGTCTGTAGTAATCTGGATGAAGATCGAGCTGAGGTTCAGCAGTTCTATGAGCAGCTGTATACATCACAAGGTTTTCACCAGATGGAGGAGTTGTTAGATGTTATACTTCCCCTGGTGACCCGTCTTATGAATGATGAACTTGGTAAGCCGTTTACAGAAGAGGAGGTGCACCGAGCCCTCTTTCAGATGGCTTCGTCGAAGGCCCCAGGGGTTGATGGTTTCACGACGGGATTCTTTCAGCGCCATTGGAATCTGCTCAAAGATGATATTGTTCCAGTGGTGCTTGATTTTCTTAATGGGGGAGAACTACCCACGGGTATGAATGACACCTCTATTACCTTGATTCCCAAGGTACGCTTCCCACAAAATATTACTCAATATCGACCCATATCTCTGTGTCCGGTTTTGTACAAGATCGCCGCCAAGGCTATTGCTAAGCATATCCGATAGTGTTTGGATGATATTGTTGGTGTTGAACAGAGTGTGTTTGTCCCTGGTCGCCTGATTACTGATAATGTGCTAATTGCACATGAGAGTGTGCATGCCATGAGAAGAAGGAAGAAGGGGGGGGGGGTGCAGTGTGTGCCATCAAGCTGGACATGATGAAAGCATACGACTGTGTCGAGTGGCACTATTTGCAAGCGATCATGCTGAAGCTTAGTTTTTGTGTGGAGTTTGTTCGCCTAGTCATGAGTGTGTTACATCTGTAAGATTCTCAATTCGTGTGAATGGTGAACTTCTCCTTTTTTCACTCCCTCAAGGGGCTTGCGACAAGGTTGCCCAGCGCCTCCATATCTTTTTCTGCTCTATGTGGAAGGATTGACATCACTCCTGAATCACTTTGGTGGATTAAGAGTAGACAAAGGCATTCGAGTCAGCTGCCGATCTTCGTGGATTAATCACCTCCTATTCGCGGATGATAGTCTGATATTTATGCAGGCAAAGGTGGAAAGTGATCAAAGGCTCAACAAGATACTGAGAATTTATGAGAGAGGCTCGGGGAAGGCTATTAACAAGGAGAAAAGCTCGGTTTATTTCAGCCCGAACACCTCTGCTCCGGACAAGCTGCTGCTAAAACAAACTTTGAACATCTCTTTTGAAGCTTTGAGTGAACGTTATCTTGGTCTACCTACAGCCATGGGTAGGATCACAAGTGGTACTTTTGACCACATTGGAGAGAGGATTCGAGTTAAGCTCCAAGGTGGGTCTGAAAGAATGGTATCTTGTGTTGGAAGGGAAGTCCGTATAAAATCTGTTGCCCAAGCCATCCCTACCTTGAGCATGAGTTGTTTCAAGTTAGTAAAGAAGGTATGTAAGGACCTTGTTTCCTGCTTGGCTAAATATTGGTGGAGCAGCTCCATGGACTGTAATTCCATGCATTGGAAGGCCTGGGATGCTGTGGCAACACCGAAAGAGAAGGGTGACATTGGATTCTGGGATCTTGAGTTGTTTAACATAGCTCTTCTCAGCAAACATGGATGGCGACTGATGACAAATCCAAACTCCCTTTGCGCCTGAGTTCTCAAAGATAGATATTTCCCATCTTGTGATTTTATGCAAGCTACAACCCATGCTTCTCCTCGGCAACGCGGTGTGTTATTATCGCTGGGAGAGATGCTCTGCAAGTCGGCCTTATCAAGCGCATAGGAGATGGCGGGATGGTTTCTATCTGGGATGACAAGTGGATCCCCGACACCATCTCTATGTCTCCGACAGTTAGAAGTGGTAATGCATAGTTGCACACCATTTCAAATCTTATTGATACTGGTAATCAGTCTTGGAAATCAGATGTGATTCGTCAAAACTTCATCACCCCGATGTGGATGCTATTTTTAATATCCCTCTGAGGCGAGGTGGGTGCGATGATGTGTTTGCGTGGGCTCTCGAACGATCAGGCCGTTATACTGTAAGATCAGTGTATCGTGCTCTAGTGACTCATAACGAGCAACATGCTCTAGAGGAAGGGACGAACACCGAAACTTCATCGACAGATGAACAACTATGGTCCCGGTTATGGAAGCTCAGGGTTTTGCCAAGGGTGAGAGTATTCTGGTGGCGGGTCTTGCATGGGATTCTTTCGGTCGAATCAACTCTCAAGTTCCATCACATTGCTACCATTGGCACTTGCAAACTATGCCTTCATGCGGAGGAAGACATGAAGCATGCCTTATTGGATTGCACCCATGCCCGACGTTTCTGGAATGCAGCCCCGGACTAGCTTGATATCAAGCGACCGGAGTTGCACCCGCTCAGCTGGTCTCGCGATATCATATGCGATCCTATGTTCTCCGATTCCGAGAGAGCAAAACCGGTAACTATCATGTGGGCGATCTGGACCTCGAGGAACAATGCTACACATGATAAGAGAGAGCTTGACCGTACTCAGTCCATGAAGAAGACCCAAGAGGCTCTAGCTATGGTCGAGCTTCCCAGCGACCATGCCAAGATCCTTCGGGCCACGGTTTGCGACCACTGGACTTGGGGTTTGATTAAGATCAACACTGATAGTAGTGTTGCAATGGAAGCTAGAAGGGGTGGAGCAGGAGGGGTCGCGAGAACCCGCTCATCCTTCTTAGCTGCTTGGTGCAAACCTTACCCAGGAATCACAGATCCTCTCATAGCCGAAGCTCTCGCTCTACACGATGGTGTTCTATTTGCATATCTTAGATTCTATGCTGAAGTGGTTTTCGAGTCTGACAATTTGGAGATTGTGAATCTCTGGAACTCGCATCACAACGATTGTGCGGTGGCGGCGCCTATCTTGTCTGAAATTAGGGAGCATGTTCTAAGTCTTTTGTAATTCAACATGTTGGTAGGTCGGCTAATGTTTCTTCTCATCTTTGTGCTAAGAAAGCCAGCACTCTAGATGTCACAGAATGTTGGCTTGATTCCACTTCAAGTCTTCTTGTAACCAGTCTCTCAGTTGATTTTGCTGGAGCTGTTAGTGTTGAATAAAGAGCTCCCAATTTCCTCGCAAAAAAAGCAATGAGGAGATCCTTGGATTCCCTTGCGTGCTCCTTTTTCTAAGGCCGACGCTAGGCGCCAGCGTGCCGTCCCAACTTTGGGTCGCCCGGCCCCTAGCCGTCAGATGTGTTTCACGTGAGCCATCCGATCTCTATCTTCCCGCACCAATTCGTCTTCTACCTTCGTCCAAATACAGAGCGGCAAAACGCGTTGACTTTGAGCCGCTAGCTGCTGCCCCTGGCTGCAGTATAGGTTGCTTGCCATCCCCGTCCCGCGACTCATAGTGTACTACCTCCAGCAACCTTGCCATGCTCGTCAGTGCACTTGTAGCACCATGGCAGCCATGAAAATAAGCCTGTTGCAAATTACATCGCCGGTCATAGCAAAAAAGAAGAAGTTTGCAGCAAAACGTCATCATTGTCGTTGTGGGTCGCAACTAAGACATGAATGTTGAAGATTTTTCCATTGCCGGATGTAGCTTTTGTAGTTGCTGGTTGCAGCTTTTCATTGTAGTCCATAGCTTCTGTCATCTATGGTTGAAACTTTTTTCATCGTCGGTTGAAACTTTTTTCGCCGCCAGATGAAGCTATTTTCATTGCCGGTTGTAACTTTTCTTTGTCATCCACAGCTTCCGTCGTATATCAGGTGGGCGTCCTCAATGACGGCAGCCGGTGGTCGCCCTCCAC
>NC_041389.1:84367776-84378274 GCF_002162155.2 Triticum dicoccoides
AGGGGGGGGGGGAGGAGGTCGCTCGGGGGAGAGAAGCGAGCTCGCGTGTGGCCAGAGACTAGTGCGAGGGGATAAGGATGCGAGACGGGATGCGAGCCGCCCGATCTTGTCGCATCAGACGACACGTGATGGACCGGCCGAGCGTTTGACCGGTCTGTCGTACGCAAACGTTTCCCATAAACTCCATTTTCATAAAATATATGCTGGTGGGCCGGCCCGATACTGTAGCATGGATGGGACAGGTGCTTCCGTCTAATTTAACACGAGATATAGCACGGAAACCCGCTGGAAACCCATGGAAATAGAACATGCATTGTATCCAGCTGAACAAAACGGCCCAGTCCAACAAAACTTGCTCGCTCAACGAAACCATACTAACAAAACTCTCCGTCGAGCCCTACTTCCACGCTGGACGCGCCGCCTTCTGCACGCATGCGGTGATGCAGGAGGGAGGACTGCCGCTCGCTGGCTGCCGGCGCCCGCAACGAGCCAGCGCATCCCCGCGACCGTGAGAGCGAGTTCATTCCCTTTCCCCATTTTGATCCATTCTTGATACTTTCTGTTGGGATCTACTACTAGCTAGTTAATGGTCGGGCCATATTGCTTTTTGTTTGGAGTAAATCTTTTGTTGCCACTAGCACTAGGTATGATTTTGAAGGTACTATTAGGATTCAGGAATGTGCAGTGTTGGTATCCTCAGATCATGTTAAATCAGTTCAAGTTGTTGAGAGTTGAGACCCAATTGAATAAATGTTTGTCGACCATCTCAAATGCCACATATATTAATCAACTCATGATATTGTGATAACATCAAGTGAGTAATTTACAGATCTGCTCTCAAAATGTGTTCTGTCTCCTCTGAACAAGTTATATGGTCATTCTTTGCTTCTGTCATGTTCATATGACTGGATTGCGGTTTATATATATTTCACTAGTTCATACAACTGTGTGATGATCTGTACTTGTACTCTAGAAAATATTTCTGTCAAATTTTGTTTATGGCATATGCCCTACTGTGGGTTGAACTCTCTCATGCAACAATGTGATAATTTATCACCGAGAAAAACTGTTTGTAAATATGTATTTGTCCTCATGCTCAGTAAATCTTAATTTTATCTCCATCATGATTTTGAATAATCTGACTAGTTTGCATTTGTTTACTGATGAATCTGAAATTTGTTGCTCTAATGGACAAGTGGATTTGTTTTCTGTTTTTTTGCGCGTGTGTGTTTCAGTTCTGGTTTGCACTAGTGGATTTGATAGTGTGTTCTAGGTTATTTAATTGCCATCAGCTGGTAGATGAATGCCATACCTAAGTACTCCCTCTGTTCCAAGATACGACAAGTATTTTGGAACGAAGGGAGTACTATTCAGTCTTAACAAACAGGGTTTAATATTTCAACTGTGTTGCATAACCAACAAATTGTTGCATGCGTAATATTTTAGTTGTGATGCTTGTCTATTTCTGTAGCCATTTTGATGTGGAGCATCCTATGGTCATCCCCATGGACCTACCATCGTCTCACGAAGTGCCAAGAGGACCAATGACACGAGCATGAGCTAGAGCTCTCGAGAACGAGGTGACATCTCTCCTTAGTGATATTCCATACGACCCACTCGGGACATGGCTACTACCTAAGTCTGGAATGTTGTGCATGATCAGGTACCAAGAAGGCCCTCTCGAAGATGCACGTGAAGACGAACAAGTCCCCAAGTTCATGGATGAAGAGCAACTACGGAAGGTGTTGGGGAACGTTGCATGGAAAACAAAAAAATTCTACGCACACGCAAGATCTATCTAGGAGATGCATAGCAACGAGAGGGGGAAAGCATCTACATACCCTTGTAGATGGCTAAGTGGAAGCGTATATAACGCGGTTGATGTAGTCGTAATCTCCGCGATCCGATCACGATCCAACCGATCTAGTACCGAATGGACGACACCTCCGAGTTTAGCACACGTGTGGCTCGATGACATCTCCTCCTTCTTGATCCAGCAAGCGGGAGAGGAAAAGTAAATGGGATGGCAACCAACACAACGGCGTGGTGGTGATGGGGGTGGTGGAGCACTGACAGCGCTTCGCTAAGTGTCGCCGGGACAAGGCGGTGGAACTACGGAGTAACGAGAGAGAGAGAGAGAGAGGGGCGCCAAGGGCTTTGTGTGTGTAGGATCGAAAGTATGTCTAGAGGGGGGTGATTAGACTACTTGACCAAATAAAAACTTAACCTTTTCCCAGTTTTAGTTCTTGGCAGATTTTAGCAACTTAGCACAAGTCAAGCAATCACAATACAATTCAGGCAAGCATGCAAAGAGTATATGAGTAGCGGAAAGTAAAGCATGCAACTTGCAAGAAAGTAAATGGGAGGAGTTTGGAGGGAGCAAACGCAATGTTGACATGGAGATTTTTGGCGTGGTTCCGATAGGTGGTGCTATCGTACATCCACGTTGATGGAGACTTCAACCCATGAAGGGTAACGGTTGCGAGAGTCCATGGAGGGCTCCACCCATGAAGGGTCCATGAAGAAGCAACCTTGTCTATCCCACCATGGCCATCGCCCATGAAGGACGTGCCTCACTTGGGTAGATCTTAACGAAGTAGGCGATCTCCTTGCCCTTACAAACTCCTTGGTTCAACTCCACAATTGACGGAGGCTCCCAAGTGACACCTAACCAATCTAGGAGACACCACTCTCGAAAAGGTAATAGATGGTGTGTTGATGATGACCTCCTTGCTCTTGTGCTTCAAATGATAGTCTCCCCAACACTCAACTCTCTCTCACAGATTTTGCTATGGTGGAAAGATGGTTTGAGTGGAAAGCAACTTGGGGAAGGCTAGAGATCAAGATTCTTGTGGTTGGAATGGAATGTCTTGGTATTAACACATGAGTAGGTGGTTCTCTCTCAGAAAAGTGGAAGTGTAGGCACGTTCTGATGGCTCTCTCCATGAATGAAGAATGGGTGGAGGGGTATATATAGCCTACACACAAAATCTAACAGTTACACACAGATTCCCAAACTCAGTGAGACCGAATGGTAAAACTCGGTCAGACCGATTCATGTCAAAATATGAATGTTAGGCTTTTCGATGGGACTGATGCAATCAACTCGGTGGGACCGATGTGCTAGGGTTAGGGCATAACGTAATGTCGGTGTGACCGATCACATGAACTCAGTGGGACCGATTTCAGTAATAGGCACATAGAGAGTTGGTCAGGCAAACTCAGTGGGACCGATTCGCTCGCTTCGGTGAGACCGAAGTGTTACGAAAAGGAAACAGTGAATTCGCATTGCAGGCTCGGTGGGACCGATTCGCTCATTTCGGTGGGACCGAAATGTTATGAAAAGGAAATAGGGAGTTTGCAATCCCATCTCGGTGAGACCAAGATCCCTATCGGTGAAATGGAAGTGAATAGGGTTTGTGGCAGTGGCTATGTCAAATGAACTAGGTGGCACCGGATAGATCAAATTGGTGGGGCCGAGTTTGACTTTTAGGTTTAGGACATATGTGGAAATGAGATAGTGGCTGAGGGTTTTGGAGCATATCACTAAGCATTTTGAGCAAGTAAGCCATTAAGCAACACCTCATCCCCTTTTAATAGTGTTGGCTTTCCTATGGACTCAATGTGATCTTGGATCACTTAAATAAAAATGTAGAGTCTTGAGCTTGTTGCTAATATGTGTCCTTAACATTTTGAGGGGTCCACATCTCTAGTCCATGCCATGCCAATCATTGAACTTTCTGAAATGATCATCTTGAAAGAGCATTAATTTAATGAGCTATATGTTGTTAAGAATTACCAAAACCACCTAGGGATTAGTTGCACTTTCAATCTCCCCCTTTTTGGTAATTGATGACAACATATAGATCAAAGCTTCGATAAATGATAATAAGAATGAAATACATCATCGCTTTGAGAAGTACGTGACAAGCAAGAGCTCCCCCTAAATTTGTGCATTATTTAAATTTGCTTTTGAATGCAAATTCACAAACAATTAGGATCATGGGTTACTCTTGCATGACACATACATCTTGGTGGAGCGCTCAACATGATAAAAATTAGGAACAAACACTCATCACCAAGGCAAAGTGAATGATCATACATAAAGAATAGATAATGTCATCGTCCAAGCACAAGCATTAAGCATGATATGATCAAACACATGACCACACAAAGTATCTCACACACATAAGCATAAAGTATCTCAACCAAGCAAGCAAAGCAAATAAGTAGCAAAAAGAAGCAAAGCTCTCTCTCTCCGAAGCCTATGATCTATACACTTTCTCCCCCTTTGGCAACAAGTTACCAAAAAGCTTGAAAATGCATAGTGGTATGCGACTCTCTAGGCTTAATCTTCAGGAGGTGGTGTTGAGAGGACTCCAAGGATGAAAGCATCGGTAGAACTTGATGGAGCTGATGGAGTTGCCACTCGAGGGGCAACTGGAGCTGTGGCTGCAGGTGCTGATGCTGTAGCTCTAGTATCTAGCACTAACACTGCTGTAGACCTATGTTCCCTAGGCACTCTCTGGAACACTTCTGTAGTTGCTTTCCCCTTCATCTCTTCTAATTCTTCTTGGAGCTGCTCAACTACTGTTCGAATTTCAGTCACCTTCAAGTCAAGATCATAGAATTTTGTTTCAATGATCCTCTCCAAGCTCTCCTGGTTCTGAGTCAGGGTGTCCAGTCCTTTCTCAGTTCTCAAGGTTGCTTGAATAAGGTATCCAAGCTGGTCTTGCTTTGACTTGAGGAACACTTGTGAAGCTTCTTCAGCACTTGGCATCTTTGCTGCCTTCTCAGCTTGAGCCTTCTGCCTCTTCTCTTGAGCCTCTAGAGATGTTGGATCTTCAGGAGTCATGGCAACAGTGTTGTCCTCAAAATCAGGCTTCAAAGGCAGATGCTCTTTGTCCAACAGATATACTCCTTTGGGCATCTTGGATTTAATCAGCATTGTATGTGTGGAGCATACCCACATGACCTATTCTAGTCAGCAGATGTTCTCTTGATTGTCTCAACAATCAAACTCATGACCTTGAATTTCTGTGGCAAATCAAAAAGCTGGAGCAAGTTGATGGAGTGGCCTCTGATCATCCTGTGATCTCCTGATTTGGGAAACAAAGTGTGCCTCAATATAGTGTTCATAGTGGCCAATCCAGGCATCAAGAAATTAATACACTGAGCCTAGCTTTTGAGTTTCCAAGGCCTTGTCAGGTATGTCCTTATACATATTTGCCATGGAGTTGTGATCTTTATTCTTCTCAGCATAGACATCAATGTCTTTCTCTCCTTCTTTGGGGGCTTTTATGAGCTTGGCCCACTCATCAATAGTAGACTGGTACCTTGTACCTTCAGTCATCCACACAATCTTCCCATCAGGATAGAAATGAGTTGTAGAGTAAAACTGCATAATGAGCTCATCATTCCATTTGGTCAACTTTTGACCCACAAACTTGTCAACACCATTGAGCTTGAAGCTCTCATGCACTCCTGGAAAGTGATCTTCATTCTCATCAATATACTCCCAATCAACCCACTTCATATCATTGACAATGGGCTTTTTGTCAAGCAACACTGTCTCGTAGAAATCTTGCTGTTCTTTGGTGTGGAATCTATAGTCCACAGCTGTCCTTCTCCTCACTGCATATGGATCAGCTTGTCTCCACAATCTGAGGCCTGCATCTTTTCTTTCTTTCATATTCTCAGCCACTGGATGATTGTCATCATGGTCTGGAATTTTTGGCTTGAGTTTCCTAAGCACATGGGCTTCATCATCTTCTTATTCAACCTCAGGCACTGGGGCCTTGTTCTTCTCTACAGTAGGAATGTTCCTGGTGCTTCTCTTGGGTGCAGTCGTTGGAGGCTTGAGTTGGAGCTTTGGGGGCTGTCTTGGGCTTTGAAGGAGCAGCCCCAGACTTGATGGCATCCCCCATCAGCTTTTGTGACTTGGGAGGAGGTGCAACATCCTCTTCTTCCTCCTCACTTGCAGAATCTCTCCTCATAGATGGATTTCCAAGCACTCTTGCAACTGTTTTCCTCACTCTTTCTTTTCTCTTCTTGCCATCTCCATCCTCTCTGGCTTCTAGAGTGAATTCCATGGTATCTTGAGTTGATGCCCTGGCCTTTGACATAGGCACTCTCCTGGCAGGTGCTTTCTTATGCTGACCTGGCTTGGTAGAAGCAACAGCAGCATACTCTTTCTTGAGCACCTTCTTGTTTGAGTTGACTTCTTCAATCTCAAAGTCCTCATCCTCAAAGTCTGAAGTTTTCTTCTTTCTCTGCCTAGTTTGAGCCTTAGGCAGATTGCTTGGTGTGCTCCTTCTACCTTCATCATAGCTGCCAGAGGGACTAGTGCCCTCACTCAAGTCCATCTGCTCCTCTGACTTGTTCTGGCTATCACTCTGATCAGACATACTGCACTGCAAACTGAGAGCCGACCCTATGAATAGTTATAGATGACATAGAGTAGATGAGCATCACAAAGTGCAGAGTTTTTGCAAAAAGAATGAGTCAAAAAATTAGTTTTAGTTTTCTATAGGAAGCATTTCGGAGCTACCGATTTGTAAAACTTGGTGACACCAAAGCAACTTTGGAGTCTAAACTAGTAGAATCAGTCAGACCGAGACACAGTTGGTGACTCCGAGTTTGCTAGGGTTTCACAAAGTCCTGACCTCGGTCACACCGATTTGCAATTTTTGGTCAGACCAAAAATCACATGTGCAATGGCCTAAGACGAATCGATGAGACTGATTTCTACAATTCGGTCGGTCCGAGATGAGTCCGGCGAAAACCTAACCCTAAATTTTCAAATCAAAACTAATCTAAAGGATGTTTTCTGTGGATAGATCGATCTCATACTTGGAAAGAAACATGGCATTGCCTTTGTGCTAAGAATCGGAGTTAAAAGAATGCACAAAGTGTCGAACTCATACCCTAACTTGGCGATGAGCTTGCTATGGCGGGGTGAAGATTTCCGTTGGCGACGGCGGAGATCGGCGGCAGAGACCAGCGGCGATGAGAGGACGATCCGGAGACCCGAGTCGGTAGAGCAGGACATGCGCGGGCGCAGAGGTTTTCGAGGAATTTCACAAATTTGACCCTTTGGTATATATATCCAGGCACTGTCGGTGTGACCGAGTGGAACAACTCAGTGGCACCGAGATGCAGAATCGCAAGTGATTGCTGCAACTCAGTGAGACCAAAAAGTTCTAATCGGTTGCACCGAGATTGAAAACTAGATCAACCCAGTGAACTCGGTGTGACCGAAATGGATGAATCGATCAGACCGAAATGCACACAGAGGTTTTGGAAGTTTAAGTCTATGACTGTCGGATATCGGGTTCCGGCAAAACCCTTAAGGTTCGAACTCTGGGGTGCGCACGAAGATCTTCTCCCTACCGATCCATGCCCCAAAACCTCGCCGTGAATCTAAGCTAGCACGATGAACAACACAAGGGACACGAGGTTTATACTGGTTCGGGCCACCGTTGTGGTGTAATACCCTAATCCAGTGTGTGGTGTGGTGGATTGCCTCTGGGGCTGATGATGAACAATACAGAGGAAGAACAGCCTCGCGAGGGGTGTTCTTGAGCTGGTGCGGTGTTCTACCAGGGAAGGATTTGATAATCTCTACTGTGGTGGCTATCTCTATTTATAGAGGCCCTGGTCCTCTTCCCAAATATTGAGCGGGAAGGGAGCCAACAACGACCATTTTGAAGGGGGACAGCTAGTACAAGCTATCCTGACTAAAGGTGGTCTTCGACTGCCAAAGGCACTGGCAATGACGCCATCTTGGGCTCCATGGTGACCTCCATCCTGCCGCTCTGCTGGTCTTGGTCTCGTTGCACCGATATGGAAACCTTTGCCTGATACCTTGGTACTCCACGCCTGCGCTTGCCCCCTCGGCAGTGGGACGCGGCGGCTCGGTGCGCGCGCGTGCAAAACGTGCGCTCTAGGCGCGCCCAGAGCATGCACGCCAAGCGTTCGGCGAAATGCCAGAGCATGCTAGGCGGCTAGGGTGGAGCTAGGGATTAGCAGGTCTAGGCTAGGGTCCCCTAGGAGATTAGTGGACATGTTGGTTTGCCCATAGGTGCAAGGTCACAATGCAAAGACAAAATCATGTCAAAACTGGCCATGCACACCAGGTGTTTGACAAAATGCTAATGGCATCTAGCCAACTCTTGGGGTGGCCCAAATCTTCAGATCAAAGTCTCTTTAGAAGCATGAGATGGTGGTAAGGTTAGTTGGCCAAATTTAGAAACTTGTTAGTGCAAAACTTTGAGAAAACCAAATCTGGTCAGAAAGAAAAGTATATGGTTTCATGGACTAAAACTGCTCCAATGGGTTCACTCTCTTGGAATTAGGGGTTTGGTAAGGTGCACTACAAGCAGGAGAAAGCTCATGGGTAAAGGAGCAAGTTAGAAGATGGTTGCAGTACAAATCATCAAGTTAGACCAGAATGAAAAAGAGGATGATTCACTTAAATGTTTCAAAGAACATAAATGGGTTTTTGCACAAAGTGGAATAATATGCTCCTACTGACCTCCCCTAATTTTGGTAGAAGTTTTAAAGAAATATTTAAATAGGTTGTAGTGTAAAATTGCCCACTGGACCAGATTTGAAAACTTGGTGTAGAACTCAAAATATCCAATGCATGAAATATCTTTTTGCATAAAAGTGATTTAAAAGCATCACATGACATCTCCAAATTTTGGTGGGATTTTTAAATAAATTTATCAAAATGTTGCAGTGCAAATGGAACCTTGAAATTTATGAAAAAACAATTTAGAGAAATAAAGCTTGGGGAAAATAATAATAATTATATAGATAATCCAACTGATAAAAGAATTGTTTTTCCTAAGAGGGAAAATAGGTCCAATAATGACTGAAAAGTTTTCACTTGGGGTCAAAACTTCATAATAATAAAGAAAAGAATGGTTCTGAAATCAGGAGAAAACCCCGAAACTAAAAGTTTTAGTTCCCTGGCAAAATTTTAATTAATAAAACAAGGTTAAAATTTTTGGGGTGTCACAACACTACCCCCTTAAGAAAAAATCTCGTCCTCGAGATTTGCTAAGAGTTGTAAAACAAAAATACTTTTACTTGGTCAAAAGATCATTTTACACAGGCGGTAAAAAGAGGCTACAGTGAGAGGGCAATAAGTGGTGAGTAACTACAGTGTGGTACTGGCGCTGTGTGGAAAAATCAATGCTTATGAAAACGAGCGATTTCTATGCTGGACGCCGTGAATTTAGAATAAATTCAAAATTTAACAACACGCTGGTCGTACCTGAGAGCACAGTGCTCTCTCTGGCTGACAGGTGGGACCGAGGCCCATTGTCAGTCTCTCCTGGTCGGGCCTCAGTGATCTGCCGATGGCGATTTGAGGATTTAAATCTGCGAGACTCTGGAGATAACCCCTCACGTGCTGGGTTAAATACTCTTCCAACGCATAGGCACGACGGGTGAGGTTTGCGAGTATGGTCACAAAACCTCCAAGGTTGGTTGCTGTGGTCTCGTTGTGCATGACGGGGCCAGGCATTGTGGCTGGGTTCGAGGCTGTGCTGTGCTGGGTTGGGGCTAGCATGACCTTTTTATAGAAAAAGGGAACGGAGTCTTCTCTCGCACGCTTGCGAATGAGACACCTTGGGTGTTGGTTGCTGGTGCGTGATTGACAGGCTAAGTTGATAGGTTGGGCACCGACTGCCAAAAGGTGTCGGGTCACTGTGTGGTTATCTTGCACGAGAAGCTTGGCTGGGTTTGGTTAAGGTCTGGTGGGTTGGTTTGCCTAAGTTTTTCGACCTAGTTAAGATAGGATTAGCCAATGGTCAGCCTGGCTCTGATACCAAGTCTGTCACGACCGGTTTTCCGGGTATAAATTTCCAGAAAAGACCGTCATGCTCATCAGCCCCAGGATTACTGTTAGCTGATGAGGCTCCAACTTGATACAGAAATTCCAAGCAAAATACATAATATGCAGTACAAGACCATTCTAGCCTGTGAGTACAACAAATGGTTTCTAGTGGTTGATGGCGGAAGCGGTTTGTGGATCATCAGTGTCTATGGGACTCCAATTCCCACAGGAACAGCTGACCAGGTTAACTCCTATCTCCGCGAGGCTGCTATTTCCATTGCTTAGGTTCTGGGGCTGTCATCGCGTCGCTCCTCTCCGTGCAAGAAAATCTGGCCAAGACAATAGCCAGGGACAAGCCAGTGAGTACTTTGAATGTACTCGCAAACATTATGAACACAGGTATAATATAACAATGATGTGCTAAAAATATTTTATGCTCATGACGTCAGTCACAAAAGATAAATAAAACTCTGATACGTGCAAGCAAGTTATTTATAGAAATGCAATAACATAGTAGTATTAAAAATTATGAAAATAAATAACAAGCAATGCCACAGTCGGGCGTCTTAGCGACACCACATAAAGGGCTTTAAAAGAAATGCCACAGTTGGGCGTCTGAGCGACACCACATAAAGGGCTTTTAAAAGAAAT
>NC_041389.1:84378528-84439728 GCF_002162155.2 Triticum dicoccoides
CTGAGCGACACCACATAAAGGGCTTTAAAAGAAATGCCATAGTCGGGCGTCCGAGCGACACCATATAAAGGGCTTTAAAAGAAATGCCACAGTCGGGCGTCTGAGCGACACCACATAAAGGGCTTTAAAAGAAATGCCACAGTCGGGCGTCTGAGCGACACCACATAAAGGGCTTTAAAAGAAATGCCACAGTCGGGCGTCTGAGCGACACCACATAAAGGGCTTTAAAAGAACAATCATAGTGAATATCCCGGAGGTAGAACCATCCCAGAGATACTTGATGATAACAATAATATCACGGGTTAGTCAACAATAATAATAATCATAATTATCACAAGTCACAAGTAGTAATTCCCGTTCTGGTTTAACAGTTTCACCTCCGAAGACCGACACTAAGACCGACACTTGACCCATCCCAGACTGTAATCCTTAACCATGGACACGGCTATTCGAATAGGTTTAATCTCTGCAGAGGGTGTACTCTTTACCCACGAGTAACGGATTTCTTTAGTCCATCGGGACTAATTCCGTCTATGGTCTTTTTGTTGAAAACACACCTAACTTGCACACACCAGCTTAACTCACACGTGTCTGGAATCACTCACGACACCTGTTAAGCAAACTCTAAGTGGGGAGGCTACAACCTCGCGTAGCATGGGATCAAATTTATATCGCGCGCTCTAAGGGGTGCCCCCCTCTCGGTCCCAACCGGAAACACCCATGCCCCCGGACCAGGTGGCCTGCCTACCAGCTACAACCGGTATCTTCCACCTTGGCCTCTCTGTACGGTGTGTGCTAGAAAGAGGTTGACAACTTACTGAACCGTACTCTACTTGCTGTAGAGACGAGTGGTTGTACGAAACAAGTATGGGGGTTACTGGCACAAGACTCGATCTACGGTCGACTCAGGAGGTTTAAGTATTCCCTGCATGATTAGCATAACGAATATATTTCAACCAACAGAGTCACCACTCATATCACCTTACCATGCCATACCAGACATAACCGTCCCCACGGAGACCGGCAATAAACTCATGCCTACCCAAGGCAGAGGTTTTCCCGGGTTCCTGCCGGTATGCATGCAAGGCACATGAGGGTGATTATCATCACAAGTGTGTTCATTTCCAACAGCATGGAAATCAATAACATGCACCCATGCATATGATCATATCACATGAAATAACAAGTTTCTCCAAAGTGAGGTGATGTTATGAATGTGTCATCGAACACACAAAAATATTATGCCAGGGTTCAGAATGCTTGCCTTCAAGGTGTGGAGAGGTGGGGGGTGCTTTCTAAAACTTTTGAAAGTTTTCTTCTCTCTCTCCAAAATCCTATTTTAGATAAATTGGAATTAACACACATTTTCAAAACAGCACAAAAAAGTTGTCTGAATTTTTTTGAAATAATTATGAAAATAAACTAGACAATATTTGGGAAACAACAGAAAAAGAATCAAGTCATTTGGGTTTATATTTAAAAAGTTATAGCCAGTCAAAGTTCTGGTCAAAATCTGTTTTTAAAATAAAAAATAGAAAAGAAAACGTTTCAGACAGGAATACGTTTTCGGAGCGGAGGAAACGTACTTTGTGGTTTCAGGTCTTCACTTAAGTCACGTGGTGGCGGGGCTGGGTCACTGACAGTGGGTCCAGGGGGCCCACTGGTCAGGTTTGACCAGTCGCCCCCCCGCCTCCTTCTTCCTCTGGCCAGACAGAGGTGAGGCTCCGGCGATCAATGCCGGCGAACGGTGGCTTCTCGCGGGCTCCGGAGGGTCGGGATGGATCCGCCACCCCGGGGCGGTCTTCCCGGTGGTCGCTAGGGTGGTGGGGGCGAAGGGAGCCGCCGGAGGTGAGCCCCGCGGCGGAGGAAGCTTCGGGTGGGTTTGGGGCTCTGGGATGCCGTGGCTCCCGACCGTGTTTGAGATGCTGGGCAGCTCCGCAGGGTCAAGGGGAGTCGAGCGATGGTGTTGGAAGGGTGGGGGAGGCTCTGCTGGCGATGCACGGCACCGGGGCGCAACGGCGGCCGAGCTGGCCGGAGACGAGGAAGATGGCCTCCCGTCGTCGATTGCGGGTTGTAGGAGTACCAGTGGGATGGTCTGAGGCTGCCTGAAGGCTTGGATGAGCTCGGGGCCCCCCTTATATAGCGTAGCCATGGCGGTTCCGCGGCCGTGGATAAGGTTGTCGGCGAACCGCCGCTCTGTAGCGGTCAGGGCGACGTGGTGGAGGCTAGCAGGGTCGGGAGGGCGAGCGGATGAGGATGGACTGCTCACGAGGGCAGCTGGCGAGCAGAGGAGGCTCGGGCGGCGCCGTCCACGGCAGGGGTTGCTGTGGCCGCCCGCTAGCCGCCGTAGCCGACCTGACGGCGGAGCTGTGGAGCTCCAGGGGCAGCTCTGTGACGCGGGAGGGGTCGGGGGCGTCTACTGGGAGAGGGGAATGGCCAGAACGAGCGCGGGGCGTCGGCAGTGGGACACGGCGGCTCGGTGCGCGCGCGTGCAAAACGTGCGCTCTAGGCGCGCCCAGAGCATGCACGCCAAGCGTTCGGCGAAATGCCAGAGCATGCTAGGCGGCTAGGGTGGAGCTAGGGATTAGCAGGTCTAGGCTAGGGTCCCCTAGGAGATTAGTGGACATGTTGGTTTGCCCATAGGTGCAAGGTCACAATGCAAAGACAAAATCATGTCAAAACTGGCCATGCACACCAGGTGTTTGACAAAATGCTAATGGCATCTAGCCAACTCTTGGGGTGGCCCAAATCTTCAGATCAAAGTCTCTTTAGAAGCATGAGATGGTGGTAAGGTTAGTTGGCCAAATTTAGAAACTTGTTAGTGCAAAACTTTGAGAAAACCAAATCTGGTCAGAAAGAAAAGTATATGGTTTCATGGACTAAAACTGCTCCAATGGGTTCACTCTTTTGGAATTAGGGGTTTGGTAAGGTGCACTACAAGCAGGAGAAAGCTCATGGGTAAAGGAGCAAGTTAGAAGATGGTTGCAGTACAAATCATCAAGTTAGACCAGAATGAAAAAGAGGACGATTCACTCAAATTTTTCAAAGAACATAAATGGGTTTTTGCACAAAGTGGAATAATATGCTCCTACTGGCCTCCCCTAATTTTGGTAGAAGTTTTAAAGAAATATTTAAATAGGTTGTAGTGTAAAATTGCCCACTGGACCAGATTTGAAAACTTGGTGTAGAACTCAAAATATCCAATGCATGAAATATCTTTTTGCATAAAAGTGATTTAAAAGCATCACATGACATCTCCAAATTTTGGTGGGATTTTTAAATAAATTTATCAAAGTGTTGCAGTGCAAATGGAACCCTGAAATTTATGAAAAACCAATTTAGAGAAATAAGCTCGGGAAAAATAATAATTATATAGATAATCCAACTGATAAAAGAATTGTTTTTCTTAAGAGGGAAAATAAGTCCAATAATGACTGAAAAGTTTTCACTTAGGGTCAAAACTTCATAATAATAAAGAAAAGAATGGTTCTGAAATCAGGAGAAAACCCCGAAACTAAAAGTTTTAGTTTCTTGGCAAAATTTTAATTAATAAAACAAGGTTAAAATTTTTGGGGTGTCACATAGCCGCGGGACGACATGCGCGTGTGGGCTGAGCCCAACCCCGCTCGTGAGAGGCTCGCGAGGGGGAGGCGGCTGGTGCGAACCCCGGATCAGGGCAGAAACCAGAACGCCAGAAAACACACAAACGAGACAAGACACCCCTCCCCGCACACGCAAACACAAATCCAATTTCAAATTAAATCTGATGCAAGGATGAAAGGATCGAGAAGAGGTGTCTAGAGGGGGGGGGGTGATTAGACACTAAGTACCAAAAGTTGCAGTTTTTAACTTCTTTAAGTTTAAGTGGAGTTTAGGCACAAGTTTAACACTCACAATACATACCAAGCAAGCATGCAAAGAGTATATGAGCAGCGGAAAGTAAAGCATGCAACTTGCAAGAATGTAAAGGGAAGGGATTGGAGGATTCAAACGCAATTGGAGACACAGATGTTTTTGTCGTGGTTCCGATAGGTGGTTCTCTCTCAGAAAATGTATGCCGGAAGTGTAGGTTCGTTCTGATGGCTCTCTCCATGAATGAAGAGTGGGTGGAAGGGTATATATAGCCTCCACACAAAATCTAACCTTTACACACAACTTGCCAAACTCGGTGGGACCGAATTGAGAAACTTGGTTGGACCGATTCAGCAAATCTAGTGACCGTTATGATTTTCGGTGGGACTGACATGCAACTTGGTAGGACCGATATGGTTAGGGTTAGGGCATAACGTAATCTCGGTGAGACCGATTACACAAACTCGGCAGGACCGATTTTGGTAATAAGCTAACTAGAGAGTTGGTCAGGCAAACTCGGTGAGACCGATTACACAAACTCGGCAGGACCGATTTTGGTAACAAGCTAACCAGAGAGTTTGCATTGTAATCTCGGTAGTACCGATTACTTAAACTCGGTAAGACCGAATTTGGTAATGGACATACACAGAGAGATTACAATCCCATGTCGGTGAGACCGAGATCCCTATCGGTGAAACCGATTTGCCTAGGGTTTGTGGCAGTAGCTAAGACATCTGAACTCGGTGGCGCCAGATAAAAAGAATCGGTGGGGCCGAGTTAGACTTTTGGTTTAGGACATATGTGGATGTGAGAAAGTAGTTGAGGGCTTTGGAGCATATCACTAAGCACTTGAGCAAGTAAGCCATTAAGCAACACCTCATCCCCTCTTGATAGTATTGGCTTTTCCTATAGACTCAATGTGATCTTGGATCACTAAAATAGAAAATGTAGAGTCTTGATCTTGGAGCTTGAGCTAATCCTTTGTCCTTAGCATCTTGAAGGGGTTCCACATCCTTTAGTCCATGCTACTCCATTGTTGAACTTGTCTGAAACATACTAGGTAAAAGTGTCAGTCCAACAAGAGATATGTTGACATTAGTTACCAAAATCACCCAGGGAGGACTTGTGCTTTCAATCTCCCCCTTTTTGGTAATTGATGACAACATACATCAAAGCTTTAGATAAAGATATAGAGAATAGCAAGTAAAGCTTTGGAAAGGCATGTAAAAGGCATAGGCTCCCCCTACATGTATGCAATCATGTGAATATGGAATATAAGAGCATGTGAATGCATAGACATGACAGAGTAAGCAATGTGTTACACGTATCTTGGCTATATGCATCAGAGCAAAAGATGTGAATATGGGAAATGTACATTCATGCTCATGAGTCCTTCTTGCTAACAGTATGTACAACAGCAAGAATTCCTCACACACATGATTGTGATGCATATACTTACCTTGTGGTCTTGAGTTGGCTTAGGATGAAATGAACCTGTGAAAATAAGGTTAGATAACACAGATGCACTTACTAGCCAAAGCAAACAAAAGAAACCACAAGAGAACCAAGACTGGGATGACATGTAGAGAGTGAGTACTAAGTACCACATTTGATATAGACATGTCCCCAAAGGTAAAGATGTGCAATGAATTTAAAGAATTTTTTCCCTTAGATGTCTTGCTCCCCCTGAATCTAGCATGGGATACTGGGAGAAGATAGGGAACAGAAAATAAGAGCAAAATCAGAGCTCAAGGAAACAAATGAACAGAGCTAATGCAAATAAGCATATATGAACATGTCTTTCCCCTCAAGAAGACATGTGGCATCTCTCCTCTTGAACAACAAGCATCTGGGATCCTTGAAGATTACTCTCTCCTTGAGTATTCTCTCCCCCTAGAGATGTGAGTATTCTCTCCCCCTATAGATATGATGAAGCTTTGGTGTGATCTCTCTCTCGCCCTTTGACATCAATTTCCAAGAAGGGTCTTCTGGAATTTGTCATGAATGGGTTTGGTCCTTGAGTCACAACACAAAGCACTAAGGTAAATGTGATGCTTGTAGAGGAAAAGATTCATTGAGTGGAGCTGGATCAAAAGAAATGCAGGAATAAATGGCAAAATGTTTTTCCTGTAGTGAAATCGGTGGCACCGAGTGGTATGCTTCGGTTGCACCGAAAGGATTCGGTTAGACCAAAAACAAGAGACCGGTGGGACCGAGTTCATCATAGAGAAAACTTTTGTCACCTCAGCTCACTAGACAAGTAAGATCTCACAAGGATTTGTAAGGAATTGGATGCAGGGAATGCAGAACAAAATAGAAAAGAAAAGAAATCTAGATGAAGTTTTTTTTTGAAAGTGGAAACAAATATGCATGAGACAAATGCGAGAGCACAGAAAAGAACACGAGAGAACTTCATCTAGAATTGGTCGGCGACAAAGTCACCTATGTTAGAGTATATTGACTTAGGAGTCAAGTGAGATCACTTGATCATAGGTCATACTCATCGTTTAAGCTCAAAATGGGGTTACCATTTTTAGTTTAAGCATCTTGATGTATTCACATCTTTTCGAGTTGCTTTGACTCATGACTTGGATCAAAGCTTCTCTAAGATGGAATAACATACCTTGGGTGGTGGTGTTGATCGTAATCATGTAGTTGAACTTGTGTGGGTTGCTCAAGGTTGATGTAGCTCATCAAGAGTTGGGAGCACCACTTGGAATTTGAGTTCATCTACCTACATGGATTAGTTCTTGCAAGGAAGAGCACTTGTGTATCCAAAATGATAATCATGAAACTCAACATAGAATTTGTCAAAGGATATGTTTGAATGGTTTCGTGCTTCCTTGTCTTCAACCACCATTGTGTAGAGACTTGGTGATGTAGAGGTTGCTCAAGATGTGAGTGAGTTGCAATCTCATAGACTTACATTCATCCAAGTACCTACATGGGTTAGATAACATGCAAGGTGCAAATATATCCAAGACATAAGATTATCATCATAAGAGAAATATCAAGGATTAGTCATAAGCTCATGTCTTGCATGTATCCAATGGAGTTCCTACTCCAAGTTTGAAGCATCAATGGTGTTCAATTCACCTCTTAACCTGCAAAACACTCTTTCATCAAGTGGTTTAGTGAATATATCCGCTAATTGCTTTTCGGTGCGAACATGCTTAAGATTAATGTCACCCTTAGCAACATGATCTCGAATGAAATGATGACGAACTTCAATATGCTTAGTTCGAGAGTGTTGCACGGGATTGTGAGCAATCTTGATAGCACTTTCATTGTCACAAAGTAATGGAACATGTTTCACATATATCCCATAATCTTTAAGAGTTTGGGTCATCCAAAGTAATTGAGCACAACATGAACCAGCGACAATGTATTCCGCTTAGGCGGTGGATAAGGATACCGAGTTTTGTTTCTTGGAAGACCAAGACACAAGAGATCTACCAAGAAATTGACAAGTACCCGAAGTGGACTTTCTATCAACCTTGTCACCGGCATAGTCCGAGTCGGAGTAGCCAACAAGATCGAAAGAGGCCCTCTTAGGATACCAAATGCCAAAATTTGGTGTATGGATTAAGTATCTCACTATCCTTTTCACGACCTTAATATGACATTCTTTAGGAGCAGCTTGATATCATGCACACATGCACACACTTAGCATGATATCGGGACGTGAAGCACATAGATATAACAATGAACCAATCATAGAGCGATAAACCTTTTGATCGACCGGTTCACCATCTTTGGTCAAATCAAGATGTCCACTAGTAGGCATGGGTGTAGTCATACCTTTGCATTCTTGCATATTGAACTTCTTGAATAAGTCCTTGGTGTACTTTGTTTGAGAAACAAAGGTACCTTCCTTAGTTTTCTTGATTTGCAACCAAGAAAGAATTTGAGTTCACTCATCATAGACATCTCAAACTTCTCCGACATTAGCTTCCCAAACTTTTCACTAAAATGAGGGTTAGTAGAACCAAATATAATATCATCGACATAAATTTGGCATACAAATAGTTCTCCATTAACCCTTTTAGTAAAAAGAGCAGAACCAATTTTCCCGATTTCAAAGCCTTTTTCAATGAGGAACTTGGTCAAGCATTTATACCATGCTCTAGGAGCTTGTTTAAGACCATAAAGAGCTTTGTGAAGTTTGTAAACATGATCAGGTTTCTTAGGATTAACAAAGCCGGGAGGTTGCTTAACATAAACTTCCTCCTCTATTTCACCATTTAGAAAGGCACTTTTAATGTCCATTTGGTACAAGGTGATATCATGGTGATTAACATAAGCAAGTAAGATGCGAATGGAATCAAGTCTAGCAACGGGAGCATAAGTCTCACCATAGTCCATACCTTCGACTTGTGTGTAGCCTTGGGCGACAAGACATTCTTTGTTGCGAACTACTTGTCCATCTTAATCTTGCTTGTTGCGAAACACCCATTTGGTACCGATGATGTTGTGGTTGTTGTTGGGCTTCTCAACCAATGTCCAAACTTGATTTCTCTCAAAGTTGTGTAGCTCTTCATGCATGGCATTTATCCAATCCGGATCTTCCAATGCTTCTTCAACCTTCATAGGTTCAATGCTAGAGATGAATGAATAGTGTTCACAAAAGTTAGCTAAACGAGTTTTAGAGCGAGTGATTCTCCCGGTTTGGATATCTTTGTAGATTTGCTCGACGGGATGGTCTTTAGCAATTCTTGCTCGAACTCATGAAAACTTTTGCTTGGGTCTTGGTTGAACATCTTCTTAATCTTGTTCTTCTTCTTGGCCTTCTTCATTGTTGGTGTTGTCGTTCTCTTGTCGTGGTGGAGAAGGAGGTTGTTGACGTTCGTCTTGATGCACTTCCTTGTTTTCTTCATCTTGGTGTGTCCCACTTGTGGATGCTTCCATATCAACTCTTGGTTCACCTTGTCGTGATGTAGAAGCTTCCACTTGGACGGACGAGGTACTCTCCTTCACCTCCGTTGGATGAATCTTGCCAATAGACAAGTCTTGAATTGCTTCTAAGGGGTCTTTGTCTCCTACATCAATTGGTAATTGCTCTACTTGCGAGCGGTTAGATTCATCAAACTTAACATCTACCGTTTCTTCAACCTTTCAGGTGAAATTGTTGTAGACCCGGTATGTGTGAGAGTTTGAGCCATAACCAAGTAGATAACCTTCATGAGACTTAGGAGCAAATTTAGAACGATGATGCTTATCAAGAATGTAGCCCTTTGAGCCAAATACTCGAAAGTATCCAACTTGGGGTTTTTTACCGGTGAGGAGCTCGTATGCCGTCTTGCTGAGTAGCTTGTGAAGATACAAGCGATTTGTTGCATGACAAGCTGTCTCAACCGCTTCCGCCCAAAAGTGCTTCGGCGTCTTGTACTCATCAAGCACCATTCTTGCCATTTCGATGAGCGTCCGGTTCTTCCTCTCAACAACTCCATTTTGTTGATGTGTGTACGTAGCCGAGAACTCATGTGAAATACCTTCTTCATCAAGAAGGTATCCACATTTGCGTTCTTGAACTCCGTTCCGTTGTCGCTGCGAACCTTCTTGATCTTCACTTCAAATTGATTTTGGGCCTTCCTAGCGAAGTTTTTGAAGATCTTTTGGACCTGCGATTTATCATCGAGAAAAAACACCCACGTAAATCTTGAAAAATCATCAACTATAACTAGACCAAAAGAATTTCCACTAAGACTTTTGTAGGCGTTGGGACCAAAAAGATCCATGTGAAGTAGCTCAAGTGGCCTCCTTGTGGTCATGATGTTCTTCACGAGATGCCTTCCTCCAACCTGTTTACCTGCTTGACAAGCGCTGCAAAGTCTATCCTTATCAAATATGACATCGTTAACGCCAAGGATATGATTTCCTTTAATAAGCTTGTCAAGGTTTTGCATACCAACATGACCTAATCGTCTATGCCATAACCAACCTTTAGAGGATTTAGCAATAAAGCAAGTTCTAGGTTGAGCCTTTTAGTGAAATCAACAATGTATAGATCACCTCTACGTACACCGGTAAAGACCATTTTATGATTATCTCTATGAAACACTTGGCAGTCTACTTCAGTAAATAGGACATTGAAACCAAAATCAGCAAGTCTAGATACTGAAAGTAAGTTGTAGCCAAGAGATTCAACGAGCATGACATTTTGTATGGAGCTATCATGTGATATGGCCACCTTACTGAGGCCAGCCACCTTACCCTTTGAGTTGTCACCAAAAGTGACATACTTTCGAGGACCATCATTTTTTGCAAGCTCGCGAAACATGTCTTTATCTTCGGTCATGTGATTGGTACATCCACTATCAAGAACCCATTCCTTTCCTCCTGCCATATATCCCCGAAGATTTTCCATAAGACCAAAGTGTCTCATTGCATCATCAAGATCAATGTCACTATCATCATCCTCGTCATAGTATCCATGTTCAACATCGTCATGTGGTGGATCAAATCCTAGAGAGGGTGATTCGTTAGAGTGAGTTTGACAATGATCTTGTTTATAAATTTTTATAGCTTCGGAAATAATATCACTAATAATTCCAACATCTCCTTTGGCACGCATAAGGTTTGTAAGCTCAAATAGACAATCACCAAACATAGGATTACTAGAATTCATCTTACTCAAGGCAATAGACTTATGGAGAATTTCATCTAGTTTTTTCAAGGAATAATTTGGAAAACGTTCCTCAAGAAATTTCCATATAGTGTAGGCACACTTAAGAGTAGGCAAACATCCAATCAAGTTTCTAGGCAAGCCTCTAGTGATAAGTTCAATAGTTCTAATATTGCGAATCATGTCAATTGACTCATCACGGGTAGGATGCATAGGATCAGCATGAGGTGCACAAGGACTACCAATGTACTTGTTCAAATGATATTGATTGAACATCACAAGCATCTCATTTTTCCATTCATGAAAGTACTCTCCATCAAGTATTGGCACTCTATGTCTAAGACTCCCAATAGTAGACTCATCCATCTTCCTCCAATGGTGTTTAAACCAATGCAATGGAGACCAAGGCTCTGATACCAATTGAAAGGATCGAGAAGAGGTGTCTAGAGGGGGGTGATTAGACACTAAGTACCAAAAGTTGCAGTTTTTAACTTCTTTAAGTTTAAGTGGAGTTTAGGCACAAGTTTAACACTCACAATACATAACAAGCAAGCATGCAAAGAGTATATGAGCGGCGGAAAGTAAAGCGTGCAACTTGCAAGAATCTAAAGGGAAGGGATTGGAGAATTCAAACGCAATTGGAGACACAGATGTTTTTGTCATGGTTCCGATAGGTGGTTCTCTCTCAGAAAATGTATGCTGGAAGTGTAAGTTCGTTATGATGGCTCTCTCCATGAATGAAGAGTGGGTGGAGGGGCATATATAGCCTCCACACAAAATCTAACCGTTATACACAACTTGCCAAACTCGGTGGGACCGAATTGAGAAACTCGGTCGGACCGATTCAGCAAATCTAGTGACCGTTAGGATTTTTGGTGGGACCGACATGCAACTCGGTAGGACAGATATGGTTAGGGTTAGGGCATAACATAATCTCGGTGAGACTGATTACACAAACTCAGTGGGACCGATTTTGGTAATAAGCTAACAAGAGAGTTGGTCAGGCAAACTCGGTGAGACCAATTACACAAACTCGATAGGACCGATTTTGGTAACAAGCTAACCAGAGAGTTTGCATTGTAATCTCGGTAGTGCCGATTACTTAAACTCGGTGAGACCGAATTTGGTAATGGACATACACAGAGAGATTACAATCCCATCTCGGCGAGACTGAGATCCCTATCGGTGAAACCGATTTGCCTAGGGTTTGTGGTAGTGGCTAAGACATCTGAACTCAGTGGCGCCGGATAAAAAGAATCGGTGGGGCCGAGTTAGACTTTTGGTTTAGGACATATGTGGATGTGAGAAAGTAGTTGAGGGCTTTGGAGCATATCACTAAGCACTTGAGCAAGTAAGCCATTAAGCAACACCTCATCCCCTCTTGATAGTATTGGCTTTTCCTATAGACTCAATGTGATCTTGGATCACTAAAATAGAAAATGTAGAGTCTTGATCTTGGAGCTTGAGCCAATCCTTTGTCCTTAGCATCTTGAAGGGGTTCCACATCCTTTAGTCCATGCCACTCCATTGTTGAACTTGTCTGAAACATACTAGGTAAAAGTGTTAGTTCAACAAGAGATATGTTGACATTAATTACCAAAATCATCCAGGGAGCACTTGTGCCTGCAAAGGAAGCTCGACCACAGAAAGGGGGGGCAAAAAGAAAAATGTCGCGTCCGGCACCTAATCTAGTCTTTGATGTCTTCTCACCAGCGCGGAGCTAAGTGCTGCCACTGGGCGTGGGAGGGAGCCCCCAAGGCCCGAGGGCGGCTCTCCGGAGACTCCGGGGCGTGTACAGCCCCAACTCATTACTACGTGAGAGTGTCACGGGCGGCGAGCTTCACAGGCACTGGGCCTTCGTCGCAGGTACCGGCCTTGCTTCATATTGCCAGATGAGGGCCCCGCCTTGCGCCACCCTCGACCACCATTGACGGCGACCGAGAACCAAGGACGACGCCAATGGGGGAAAGGGGACGCCATCGGTTCCCCCGATGACCACGGGTCCTCTGTCAGGGGGGGGGCAGGCTTTGCAGCACCTCCCCGACAGAGGGCCTACCTTCAGGAAACACCTTGCTCCGTGCGCCACGGGGAGGGGCCTGGCTCCCGGCCCCTCTCCTGCATCCCCGAGTGTGCTCCTCCTAGCGGAAGGGAGGCTGCCGAGCTGGGGCAGTCTTCTGCCGCAGTGACCTGAACTTCCTGCGACCCATGGTTAGCATAAGCTTGCTCCTGAGAAATTAGCGATATCCGATAGCTGCTATCGCCAGCGCGGTTGGTGAGGCTTCCTTGAGGCTCCTGAAAGGGCTCGGCTTCTGGCGTCTCTTCCTCCCAGCCTGGCCCGAGAAACGAGCCATGGTCGTCTTCCAATGCGTATTCCCGATCCACCATGTGGGGCACGTAAGCCTCCGAGGTCGCCGCCCCGAAGACTTTGCTGTAGTGCCCCACGCTCCATGCAGCTTGGCTCGAAGCACTATCTTGGGGGTGATAGGGCGGCGGCCCGCCCGGGCCATAGGCAGCGATGCGCATGCCCTCGCTCACCGGGGGTGGTGCTGGTGCAGCTTGACGCCCGACGCTGATGGTCAAGCTGGTGTTGATGAAGCCTTGGGCATGCCTGAGGGCGCGCGGGCACGGATGGGCCCGCCGTATGATCCGTCTGGGGCCTGGGGTGGAAGCTAGACGTTGAAAGGAGGCACCCCCGAAGCTGCGGCATCCAGGAGCTCGGCGACGCGCTCCAGCAGCACTTCACGACCGCTCTCCTGCAGCCTGCACCATAGCAGCTCTCGGGCCACTGTGAGCGCGGCCTTCATGTTCGGTTATTCCCGTCGGGTGTGCGGCACTATGGCTGCAGCATGGTTTGAGGCCCTTGTCGCTGATCGCACCTGCCGCGGAGTGAGGGCAGGCAGCGCTTGACCGCGTCGCCCGCGCCCCGTAGCGTTCTGCGGAGCGCGGGCTGCCTGAGGCGCGGGGTTGAGGTCACCTTGGGCAGGCGGCGCGGCATGGGCAGGCCATGCCGCCAAGCGGTCGGTGTCAGCCGTCGGGTCGCTGGACATGGATGTGACGAAGCAGTGGAACGCAGATCAGCGGAAAGAGGTTTTTGGCACACCCCTACTTGGCGCGCCAAATATCAGATATCGGGTTCTGGTAAAACCCATAAGGTTCAAACTCTAGGGTGCGCACGAAGATCTTCTCCCTACCGATCCACGCCCCAAAACCTCACCGTGAATCTAAGCTAGCACGATGAACAACACAAGGGACACGAGGTTTATACTGGTTCGGGCCACCGTTGTGGTGTAATACCCTAATCCAGTGTGTGGTGTGGTGGATTGCCTCTGGGGCTGATGATGAATAGTATAGAGGAAGAATAGCCTCACGAGGGGTGTTCTTGAGCTGGTGCGGTGTTCTACTAGGGAAGGATTCGATAATCTCCAGTGTGGTGGCTATCTCTATTTATAGAGGCCCTGGTCCTCTTCCCAAATATTGAGCGGGAAGGGAGCCAACAACGGCCATTTTGAAGGGGGACATCTAGTACAATCTATCCTGACTAAAGGTGGTCTTCAACTGCCAAAGGCACTCGCGATGACGCCGTCTTGGGCTCCACGGTGACCTCCATCCTGCTGCTCTGCTGGTCTTGGTCTTGTTGCACCGATATGGAAACCTTTGCCTGATGCCTTGGTACTCCGTGCCTGCGCTTGCCCCCTTTGCACCAAAGAGGAAACGAGGACACTGCGCAGGCTGGCGCCCGCCTGGTCTCGATCGTCATGGCTTGCGTCAAGAGTACCTCGCGAGGAACACCTTGCCTTGATCTCTCCGCCTCCTCACGAGCCTGCCTGGTGAGGCTGCCCCTGAGGAAGCCTTGCGTCGTCCGCCCCACGAGGCTTGGACCCTCGCGAGGGTCTTGAACTTGGGTTGATGAAGACGGGCCGTACTGGGCCACTGCTGAGCCACGTCGCAAGCTGCAAGCAGGCAAGTCTGGGGACCCCTATTCCCAGAACACCGACAATGACGAATCGGGAACTCTGAGTGCTCCTCACCCAGAGGGTTCGAATTTGACTTGTTCAAACTTTGTGATGTAGCATGAATAGAGTTTGAGACAAGAAAAGCATAGATATTAATGTAGCGACCAGACCTCAAACAGTATGATCTCTGTGCATCAGTGTCATCCCTGGATTGGTAATGCTGACACACACAGTACTTAAAGGATTTATAACAGAGTAGCAATCACACACTTATTACATCGAATGTCTCTAAAGAGAACTTATTACAATAAATATGGCTTAAGGCCATCTAATAACGATAACAGCGGAAGACTTGGAAGATAAGTGAGTCCATCAACTCCAATGGCATCACTGAGTATAGAACCACGACCTAAGGCACCTTACTCGTCGTCTGAAAAGTCTGCAACATGAACGTTGCAGCCCAAAAACGGGTCAGCACATGGAATATGTTGGCAATGTAACACATGGAGAGTAATGAACAGAATAATGCTATCACTACATGCATATATGGCTGGTGGAAAGCTCTATGGTTACAGTTTTTGCATAAAGCCAATTTTTCCCTACTGCAAAGGAATAAATTTTATTTAACTATCATGGTGGTTGTTAAACATTGAGAAGGGTACTCCAACTCAATCCCAATTAAGCATCATCATTAAACTCAACAAAATTTAATTAAGTAACATGATGAGATTCACATGATAATCCAAGTACTAGGTACTCAAAACGTCCATAACCGGGGACACGGCTAACCATGATTAGTTTATACACTCTGCAGAGGTTTGCGCACTTTTCCCCGCAAGACTCGATCTCCTCCGCTTGATTTCTCGCACTACATGGTGTTTGAGAAACGGATGACCAAGACACAGTCTTTCAGAAGCATTAACTCTCTACTCCGGGTAGACCGTACCAACCTACGTCCCCTACATCTGCTAGTCTACCTCTTCAAGAGCTCACGCAACTTAATTAACTATGCTAGAGCCCATAGTAGCTTGCGGCTGCACATGGAAGTTTCTAGCATGAATAATCTCATGATCCCTTTGAGCCTGGGTGGCGGTCCATAGGAGAATCACACGGTACCCCGGGATTTCCAAAAATACAGACAACACTGGGTTCCCCAGGTGCCTCAATCCACCTAGATGTGAATTTAAGTTGCCACCTTAAGTAAACCATTAATTAAACAATCTCACATCTGTCATGGAAACACTCACCCAATCCACGTCTACTAGCATAGCATGGCAATATAAGCAAACATAGAAGTAACTCCCAAAGGTTTGATAATAAATAGGTAATAGGTTCTACCTCATCTACTTCCCAAAACCCACATGTTAATCAGATCCTAATCATGCAATTGTTTGAGGATTGATCTAATGCAATAAAACTGGGTAGTAAAGAGGTATGATCAAAGTGTTACTTGCCTTGCTGATGATCCATGAAACCTAGAGATTCCAAGTAGCAAGCGGCGCACTCCGGGTACTCTATCGCAAACAAACAAACATACAATAAGCACACATCTAATGCACAGGTAAAACTCAATTAAGAGTTCTAACCAGAAAGTTCAAATTAAGAACTCCGGTTTGCAAAAAGAATCAAATCAAACGAAACAACGAAACTCAAACGGCGAAAGAAACAAGCTTCGTTTACTAATCTGGACCTAAGTCAAATTATACAGTAGCAAAAACTTGTTTGAGTTGGTTAAACGGAAAGAGGGTTTTGAGACGAAACTCCAGGCACTTGAATCGCCTGATTCCGATAAACGAGTGAAAAGTTATACTAAAACGAAAAACAGATCAGAAATAATCGCGGAAAATCTGAGAAAAAGAAAACAGACGAACAGGCTAACGAACGAACGTACGCTTTCTGCGAAAAAAAACCGAAAACTGTTCGTTAAAACGAACGAACGAACAGGCGTTCGCTAAACAGACTAAACCGAAAAAAATAAACCGATCTATATATAAAAAATAAACCGGGTTCCTAAAAAAACTGACGGTTTTCTCTCGAAAACCAAGGTGGCGACAGGGACTACCTCCGGCGGGTCAACGTCGGCGGCGACGGGTCAACGGCTCCGGCGGGGCGGGTGGCTCCGGCGGCGGCGGGTGGCTCCGGCGGCGGCGGTGGATTGGGCGGCGGCGGCGGCAACCAGCGGCGGCGGCGCGGATCGCGGCAGCAGCGGCGCTATGGTTCGGCAGCGGCGCGGGCTGGGCTGGGGCGGCGGTGGGCTTCGGGGGCAAGGGGCCCCGGCTTATAAAGCCCCCCCGGGCGATGCCCCGCTCGAGTACGGCCGAAAACATTACACATAGAAAAACAATTAAAAGAAATACTAAACGGACTCCAAAAATCTCGAAATAAATTTCCCCCGGCTTCTAAAATCAAGACGGACAAGATGAACATTTATTTGGGGCCTAAATGCAATTTTGAAAAACGCACATTTTTCCTAAATTCAAATAAAATAGCAATAAACTCCAAAATAAAATCTTATTTGATTTTATTATCAAATCCTCAATATTTCTTTATTTTGGGGAAGTCATTTTATTCCCTCTCTCATATTTTTATAATAGAAATAATTGAAGAAACAATAAATAAAATCAAATGATCCTATTTTCAAAATTTGAGAAAACTCAAATATGAAAATAATGAAATCCCCAACTCTCTCCGTGGGTCCTTGCGTTGCGTAGAATTTCTAGGATTGAGCCAAAATGCAATAAATATGATATGCAATGATGATCTAATGTATAACATTCCAAATTGAAAATTTGGGATGTTACAGCTAAAGGAAGTTCTTAGGCATTCTTGTCCATCCATTTGGCAAAAGAAGAAAAGCCAAACAATCAAAGCAACAAATGGATGTCCTCGAATGAGAAAAGTATGCAATCAACATGCTCACACAATAAAATGGCAAATGAAATATGTGGCAAAGCATGCACAATCACTCTAGCATCTATCAAGCAATTGGCGATGACTAGGTCATCTATATATGAGTATATTGACTTAGGAGTCAAATGAGAACATTTGATCATAGGTCATACTCATCGTTTAAGCACAAGTGGGGTTACCACTTTTACATAAATCATTGTTGTGTTCACACCATTAGAGTTGCTTTAGCTCAATTCTTACAGTAAAGCTCCCCCTAGATGTGATATCCCCCGTAAGAGGGATGAACTAACCTTGGGTTTTGTCGATCATGAATTCATGTAGATGTTGAAGATGTGGATGCTCATTGTTGATGTAGATCATTTGAAGAAATCCATTGGAGTGAGTTGCACTTTCAATACCTACATGGGTTAGTCCCACAAGGAACAAACAAGGATATCCATATATATGGAGTGAAGCACACACATGATGATGTCCATGAAAACATTAGATTACCTTGTCCATTGTTTTACCAACAAGAGGGTTTGTGACTCCTTGAACTAGAGCAAGATGTGGAAGTTGTTTGCACTTGTCCTTGCCAAAATGAATATGAGTGAAGTATGTTGGCGGAGTCACCCTCAATAACTCTCTAGTTATTTTTCTCCGGGATCCACATCATCTTGATGGGAATCCTTGGGGTTGTATATGTACTTGATGAAGTAGAACTTGATGTAGTCTTGGGAACCCAGTTGACCAAGGCCTTTTGAGCATCTTCAAATGCATCAATCTCCTCTTAAAGCTTGTCCTTGCCTTTTAGCTTGTGGTCTTGTGGTGGAAGATCATCTTGAGCTTGTGTTCCCTTGAAGGAAGTAGGATCATACTTCTCTTGTTGAGGAACAAACTTCGTCTTGGGGTATTGATCTTATTCCCACTCAACTCCATTGGCATTGAGATTTCATTCAAAACCAACACCTTGATTCCTCCGGTGCATTCCTTTCTTGCGTACAATTTCCTCAAATTGCTTACTTCCCACAAGGCTCTTGTAAACACCTTTCTTTATAATTCCCTTCAATAAGGTATTTTCTTGCTCAAGCGTAACTTGGCTAAGAGAATCATTAGTGGAATCAAGAGAACTATTAGAAGCAACAATATTGGATTTAGCATGATTATTGTTACTACTAGAAGAAGAATCTTTCTTAATCTAGTTACTAGATTTTACTTGTGGCATGTAAGTAGACAAGAGTAAATGCTTGGCAATGTAAGAAGAACTTTTCTTCCTAAGATCATCATTGATGACCTTTAAGAACCCATGTTCTTGCGCAAGATTGAGCTTCTCGAAGCATAGCTTCTCATGAGTTTTTAAAAGTTCTCGATAATCTTCTAAAGTAGTTTCATGAGCTAAATTAAAAGTGTTTAGTTCTTTAGTTAGACGCTCAATCTTCTTCTTATCATTGTCATTCGTTTCATCTTGATTAGCATTTTCATCATAGTATTCATCACTAGAGTTGTCAACAAGTAAATCATCATCACCTAGCAAGTCATCTTCATCACTATTGAAATCAACATACTCGGGGTGTGATACCTTGGGGCCTTTATCCATGAATCATCTTCCAAATACTTCATTTGGTGAATCAAAGATGTCATAGAAGTTGGTTGACACAAGTGCTAGACCGACAACACCTTCATCTTGAGTATATTCGGAGTCGGAGTGATAACTTCTCTCGGGGTGGTGGTCGGAGTCGGAGCTGGATACCCATTCACCAACATGAGCTTGATGTCTTTGTTTTGTGTAGCTCCTTGGTGACTTGTCCTTCCTTTCCGAATCCTGGCTTCTTCGAGAGGTTCTTAGTTCATAGCGATCATCTCTACTCTTTTCTCTCTTGGAGGTGATTCTTCCTGTTTGCTTCTCCTTTTTGGTGAGTCTTCTCTTCTTTTGTAGGGAGCCGTACACTCATTGGAGTAGTGTCCGGGTCTTCCACAATTGTAGCAATTTCGCTCACGACTAGAAGATCTTTTGTCATTGTAGGACCTCGACTTAGAACTTCTTTCCTTGCTTCTACTCTTGTAGAATTTGTTGAAGTTCTTCGCCATTAAGCTCAATTCTTCATTGAAGGCTTGTTTCTCATTTGATGATGTAGGAGCATCACCTGAGGCTTTATAAGCACCACTAGACTTGTTGTGAATCTCTCTTTATCCTTGAGTGACATCTCATGAGCAACAATTCTTCCAAGACTTCGGTTGGCTTGAGATCTTTGTAGTTTGGAATCATTTGGATCAAAGTGCACACGATATCATATTTTCCATCCAAGGCTCTCAATATCTTCTTGATGATGAATTTGTCGGTCATCTCTTTACTTCCTAAGCTGGTAATCTCATTTGTGATGAGAGCAAGCCTAGAGTACATTTCAGCGACACCTTCACCATCCTTCATTTTTGAACTTGTCAAGTTGAGATTGAAGCACATCCAACTTGGATTCCTTGACGGAGTCGGTACCTTCGTGCATATCAATCAAAGTATCCCAAATTTCCTTTGCATTCTCAAGACGGCTGTCAGGACCCCGACTCAAAGCCACACCGATCTAGCATGTAACACCTCATATCACTTTGCGGCCTCACGCACGGTATTTCCACGGGTGTCGCCTTACCTTGCCCGGGACCGTTTGCGCCTTTTGGCACACGTATATGATAGTGTAGCTAGCATCCATATGACAAGGAGCCCGGGCTGACATGGCTAGTCGTGAACCCAAAGTGGCACTAACTTATAGGGACAGGCATACATGACCCAGCAACGAACGTGTCGGTCATCAGCGAGTGAATCCGGGCTGTAGCAACTGGGCTAGCAGGACTCCGGTAAACCGGGCTGTAGCAGGCTAATAGGACTCAGACACCGCGTGACATTTCCCCAAAGGGACAGACATAGGAACGAAGAAGGACACATGCCGGCCAGCCTAAGTGTTCCGGAGCAGTAGCAAGCTACCAAGGCTCAGTGGAAGCACTAGGAGACATTTCCCGGTAAGAGAGGCTACCAAGGATAAACAACTAGATAGTCAGATCCCACACATACCAAGCATTTCAATAGCATATACACAATATGCTCGATATGTGCAAATACAACATGGCATCACAACATGACTCTACAACTCAAGTATTTTATTCAATAGGCTCCGAGGAGCGTGATATTACAAACATGGGTCTCTCGACACAGCATTCAGAGCATACAAGTCAAAGCACAAGAGGAAGCTTAACATGTCTGAGTACAGACATCTACAAATGAAAAAGGCTGAGAAGCCTGACTATCTACCAGATCCTGCCGAGGGCACAAGATCGTAGCTGAGGTAACAAGCTAAACGTTGAAGTCCACGTGGAACTACTAGCGAGACTGAAGTCTCTCTACAAAAACATAAATTAAGCAAACGTGAGTACAAATGTACCCAGCAAGACTTACATCAGAACTATCTACATATGCATCATTATCAACAAAGGGGGTGGTGGGGTTTAACTGCAGCAAGCCAGCTTTGACTCAGTGGCTATCCTGAACTACGACTGCAAGTAACTCTTTTGAGGTGGCACACACGAGTCCACATCACTATTTCAATACACCACTATGGATCCGCTCCCGTCTCCCTATGAGAACGCCATCCATAGCACTCACGCTTATCTTGCGCATTTTAGAGTATCCACTTTCACTTGTCTATGAACTGTACAGGCAACCCAGAAGTCCTTTACCGTGGACACGGCTATTCGAATAGATCATTTATAACCCTGCAGGGGTGTACTTCTTCACACACGCTCTTGCCACTTACCACCATGTACACGTCATGTATCTCGGTAACCTTTAAGCGAAAGCCTGGCGAGGGAGTCGGCCACGACCTGACTAACCACACAAGTCTCTAGTCCAGGTTTATCGCCTATTCGGGTTCCATCCGCAAGGAGATCCGGCCGGGGTGTCGCTCACGTCCCCAAATGATGTGTACAGGGTTCCAAGCCCACCAAACGGGCGGCGCTTGGCATACCCGGCCACGGTGCCTAGTCTGACCCAAGCCCAGCTGTACCTGGTGCCACTTGGTAGACTACTAACACTACCTACAAACACCAGAAACTAGTTGCAACTCCTGGACAGAGATCAAGGCGATTAATAAGTCGAGAGGGGCACTTAAGCATTCCAATGTGTGGTAGTAGCTATTCATGGATCACAAACATAGAACTCAGTTCCTGAGGACGGCTTCAATGAGACAACCCACAATGTACTCCTACATGGCCTCTCATCGCTACCTTTACCAAATCATGTTCACACACTTAGCTCACACATAGTAGGACATGTTCATCACCATTCCAGTTCATCCTCGATGAATCGGACCTGACTCAACTCTAAGCAATAGCAGGCATGACAAACAAGCATGAATGAGTAGGCACATCAGGGCTCAAACAACTCCTACGCATGCTAGTGGGTTTCATCTATTTACTGTGGCAATGACAGGTCATGCAGAGGATAAGGGGTTCAACTACCACAACAAGTAACAGATGAATCGTTGTTGTCCTAATGCAATAAAAGAGAGCAGGGGCGAGAGAGTGGGATTTTATCGGAATGAACAAGGAGGTTTTGCTTGCCTGGCACTTCCGAAGATAGTATAGTTCTTCATCGGTGTCATCGAACTCATCGTCAGAACCACGTCTATCGAGAGGGGACAAACACCGGCAAACAAGGAAGAACACAATCAATGCAATGCACAATATGATGCATGATCATGTCATGGCAATATGTTGTGGTTTGAGCTAATGCAACTAGTAGCAGGTTAAATGAAGTTGGTTTGAACCCTAGGTTCAAAATCAAACTCCAAATGTGAAGGTTTAAATGCCATTTATATGATTTGGCCTAAACAGCAGCTATAAGTTGTTCTAGCATGCATGAAAATGGTACAGATGGATAGATCGGATTTTTTTCATCATTTTTCATATATAAATTGTTTCATTCTGCAATTTTCTGAATTATTATATGAATTTTCTGCAATTTTCTAGCATGCATGAAAATGGTACAGTTGAATTTATATGAATTTTTGAAGTTTAGATTATTTTCTGTAATTTTTTGAATTATTTTAAATCCAGAAAATTATTAACTGTGTCAGCATTGCGTCACTGTGACGTCAGCAAGTCAACTGCGGCTGAGTAGGTCAAACCTGGCCAGTGGGGTCCACTGGTCAGTCACACAGTGCTGTCTAGGTCACCGACAGGTGGGCCCAGGTCAACAGCCACATCAGCAAGTCAACGCTGATGTGTGGGGCCGGTCAACAGGTGACGTGGCCAGGTCAAACTGGCCTGTGGGCCTTGCGGGGTTAGCTTAATCTAAACAAAACTAAACCAGGGTTAATTAGGCAGTGGGGCCCATCTGTAAGTGGCTCTAGGGTTAATTAGCGATGTCATTAGCTGCTAAAGATGGGCCACGTCGACCTCGCCGGAGTTCAGCCGGTGGCGACCATAGAACATGGCGGGGCGCGCCGGATTTGCGCTAGAGGCGTCGGCTTAGCGCGCTGAGGGCACCGGGGAGTAGCTCTTGCTCGTCCGCATCCAAAGGACCGGACGGGAAGCCGCAGGGTGGCCGAGAGCAGCGCCGGCGGTGAGCAAGGCGGCAGCCGGAGCACGGTGGGTTGCGGGTTTGGGTTGCGGTGCACGAGAGGGGGAGAGGTGGGCGACTACGGTCTCATGGGGGTGCGCTGAGCACGCTGATGAGCTCCGACGCGGGTGGCAGCAGCTGTGGCCGCGGCGGCGCCATGGACGGCGGCAGTTAGCTCTCAGGCGCTGCAGCGCTAGCGCTAGATGGCGAGTTAGACTGCGGGGAGAGAGGGGAAAGGCGCAGGTGCTCACGGCGGTTCTTCTGGTGCAGCTAGGTGGCTCAGGGAAGCGCTGGCGACGACGAACGACAATGGCAATCTCGGCGACCCGAGGAGGAAGAAGACGGTGGTGACGGAGAGGCAGGGCACCCAGCGACGTATAGCTGGATGGGGACGACGAAGAGGTCGTGGCGGAGCTCTGGGGCATGTCCATGGGGCTAGGGTTGGCCGGTGGCCATGGTGGCAGTGAATGGCGGCGACGAGCTCCTCTCGGGCTGCGCGGGAGAGAGAGCCATGGGAGGGGAAGAGGTCCAAGGAGAGGAGGGGAAAACGAGAGGGCCTAGCGCGTTCTCCAGGCGCCGTTGGGATGAAGGGGAGCTCGCCAGCGCGAAGCAGGAGCTGGCACGGCCGGCGTCGTGCTCTGGTTCGCCCCTGCATTGTTAGAACCCTCAAATTCAAACAAGCCCTTACATAATTACTTCTGCTATAGATATGTGTTGAAGAAAATCTTGTGTGGTTTGTCCCGCTCCTGCTGCATTGTGTTCCACCCCAGCTCAGCTGCTCCAACGATGGAAGGGTTCACCACAGCAGGGATCCGCCCTTTGGACTATCTTTCGCCACCTCAGATCTTCTTCCCTACCGCCGGTAGCTACGACAACTACACTACCATCATCAACCAAGCAGATGACCTCGAGGACTGCACGGATCCGCAAGAGAGGTCGCACTCTTTCGTGTCTGCTTACATTATGCATCGCTTAATATTACATGCTATTCTATCGTCCTGTTCACTAATTAGACTTTGAGTCAGCTCCAAACTAATGCTCAAACTTGAGTTTTTAAATGGTTGTGGGGTACATATCAGGGCCGCAATCAATAGTATCTATTTACTATCTGGTTAATCTCTGGTGTCTACTATGAGTTCCATATTGGGTGGAAAACAAACAGTAAAGAAGCCATTATCTGTATTTTTTAACTGAAGCCATTATTTGTCTGCTATCATTGGTTTTGGGTCTATCCACAGTTTGCTACCATCACTCTGGATTTCTGCGTGCACTCCTTACATAATCTCACTATGTTTTATTCCTATGCATGTCAGTTATTGTACACAATGGAACTGAACATGTAGAGCAAAAGAGACGAGCCTTGCGTGGCAATAAAATTTCATGCAGACACCGCTCCATGGTGGGCGCAAAGGCAGGCCCCCTCCATCCATTTCGAATTGTAATCAAGAGGAAGACAACTGTTCTGAGGGGGATTCAAAAGGAGAAGACCACTCCTATTTACCCCTTGAGGTCTTCGCTCTAACTTGGCATGCTGATGTTGGTAATATCATGCATATGGTGCCTTGCATTACTTAATTTATACATCAAATATGTCATCTGCTTAGTTTAGACATGCTTTGTGTGAATGCCATCTGTTTAGTTTCTTTATCGTATATGTGAATTATGCAACACCATCTTGTTTAGCCAGGCATCATATATGTGAATTTTGCAATGCCATCCTACTTAGCCAGTAATCTTATATGTGAATTATATCATGCCATCCTTTTTTTCACTACGTATTACATTTGTCGGCAATGTTAGTACATTCAACTACTCTTTGTGTGCATTAGCCATTTGACACGGTGATGGAAAATTCTGGAGTGAAAACAAGGTCTTCAGAGCAGACTATGCTATCTGACGAAGTGCATATCTCGCTAGTTACAGATAGCTCCTTAGAGGAGGATTCAGAGACGGATGAACAGTCCTATCCCCCCCAAGGTGTACGCTCTAACTTGGCAGGGTTATGTTGCTCATATCATGCGTATAGTGTCTTGCATTTCTATGTAATTTGCTTAGTTTAGACATGTTTTGTGTGAATGCCACCTGTTTAGTGTCTAATTACCATATATGTGAATTATGCAATGCCATCTTGTTGCAAGATATTATGTATGTGAATTATGCAATGCTATCTTGTTGCAAGGCATTATATATGTGAATTATGCAATGCCATGATGTTTAGCCAATCATCATATATGTGAATTATATCGTGCTATCCTTTTTTTGTATTACGTGTTCCATTTGTCGATAATGTTTGTATATTCAACTACTCTTCATGTGCATCAGCCATTTGAAGTGGTGAAGGAAGTATCTGGAGTGAAAACAAGGTATTCAGAGCAGACAATGCTACCTGCTGAAGCAGACATCTTGCTGGTTACAGATAGATCCTTAGAGGAGGATTCAGAGACAGATGACCAGTCCTATTTCCCCCCTGAGGTCTATGCTCAACTTGGCAGGGTTATATTGCTCATGTCATGAATGTTGTCTTGCATTGCTTAGTTTTTACATCATATATGTGATTGCCATATGCTTACTTGATTATTATATAAATCATATATTTGAATTATATCATGCCATCATGTTTGCATAGACAACATCTATCTGAGTTTTGGCATGTGAACCCATTTGATAAAGACATCATATAGTTATATCATCTCATCCTGTTTAGTGTTCACAGTCATCATATTTTGAATTATGTCATTCTATCCGTGAATTATGGGATGCTATCATGTTTCCATAGGCGGCATGTATGTGAATTATGGCATGCCAACCTATTTAATAAATACATTATATAGTTATATCATGTCATCCTGTTTACATAGTCATCATATTTTGAACTATGTCCTTCCATCCTTTTTAGTTAGCCATCATATATGTGAAATTGTGTCATGCTATCCTGTTTAGTTAGCCATCATATATGTGAAATTGCGTCATGCTATCTTGTTTGGTTAGACAACATAAATGTGAATTATTTCATGCCCTCTTTTATTCCCCACTATCCATTGCACCTGCCTGTCATACAATGTCTATACATTCAATTACTTTTCTTGTTTATCAGCCATTTGAATTAGAGAGGGTGATGGCAGTATCTAAGGGAGTAACAACACGGTCTTCAGAAAAGATAGTGCTACCAGTCAATGCAGATAGAACCACGGTTGTACTTTCCCAAGAACCAGCCCCACCACACATAACCAAGACTCTCGCAAATTGTGCCCCTACCCAGTTGGACAGAGCACCAGCTACACCCCTTCTAACCCCAACAGCAGCAGATAGTAACCCAATTCCAGTTGACACAGCACTGTCTCCACCACAGAGCACCCAAACACGAGCAGTTATTAAGGGAACTGCAGTGCCCAAAGCATGAGGACCACCACTCTGAATCCCAACTCAACACTTAAAGCAGAAGAAGAATTGTTCTCAGGTCACGTTCTGTAGCTATGGTTCATGCTCCTTTGCTCTTGCATCACTGTATTTGCTCATACCAACTATTTTCAAATTTGAAGGATGGAATTGAAACTCCAATGGCGCAACAGGTATGTTTTAAACCTATTTCTTTAACTAGTTTGCTGTTGTAACTTGCTCTATGTTGATTTTAGTTTCAATTGAATAAATAGTTATGTTCTCATGTCATGCACATTACAAGTGTTGTTATTGCTCTATAGTTTCCCACACTTATATTCTGCTTTGTCTTAAACATATATTATTTGAACTGTGTCTCTATCTTGATTTGGCAATAAAAAAACCAGAATGATATAGACCATACAGTGACCATGTTACATAGATATATGTTTGTTTCATGTTGTTATCCTGTCCACTTTACTACTGAACTGATTTACCAAAATGAGTTTCATATACAACATGGTAAACCTGTGATATGTATGCTTGTTTCTCTTTTAGAATGCGGACAAACTACTGGAGAAGAGTACCCCGCTATACAATGGCAAAGGAAGTAATGCCGATAAGGTTCAAGATAGCGAAACATCCCTGTTGGTCTCCAAGAAAACTGATAAAAACTATCTTGACAATAGTGAGACAACCCAAAAGTCCTGTCTTGATGTATTGTTCGAGTTATTGGCCACTACCGCTGGCACGAGATCTTTGAACCCGCTGCCTGAATCACTTTGGCTTCTTCAGTCTCTGCTACAAGCTGAAAACCATCAGTCAGCTGTGCTGCGACAAGAAGCCGAAGGACCGAGGAAGTCCCTACAGAATTCAGATGCATACTTTCTGGTGCAACAGCAAGCGTTGGAGGATTTAAGCGCCAAATAAGAGGAAGTTAATAAGCTTGCTAAGCATCTTGCCAGTGTTATGGCTACCCAGGATATTGTTTCTTGAGCTCTTCTGAAGTGGTTTCAATTCTGGACTTGTTTTGCTGTGGAGTGTATTTGCGCTGGTCGCCAACTTTGACAACCAGTGTATGTGATATACTTCTTTGTTCCCTATATTTGCATTGGTGGCGAACTTTGATGCCCAGTGGATGTAGTATGTGTAATAGCCGTGATAGCCTACCGTAAGTTGCTTGCTTATTTATTTCCTTGTTGTCTTATTTATTTATTTTCTTGTAGTTGGTGCAGTTCTTTTTCCGCGGTTTGCTAGTGGCCGCAATAACCTATTTTTTAAAACTAGGTCACAATAACCATGGGCTACATATTTACTGTAGTGACCATGGGCCTCCTACAGGCCATAGAAACAATGGGCCTTCTACGGGCAATAGAAACAATGGGCCCTCTACGGGTCGTAGAAACAATGGGCCTTATACAGGCCATAGCATCAATGGGCCTTCTACGGGCCGTATGATCGATTGGCCAAACGTGGGCCAATAACAGACTACATTATGGGCCGTAAATGAGCTAGAGTTGGAATCGTCCGTTCATGGGCCGACCATAATGGGCCGTCATTAAATCGGCCGTATTTGATGACGCTATGAAAACGGCCCAATGGACTAAAGGGCCACAAATGAGCCGACTGTAACCACGGGCTGAATTTGGCCCACAAGCAGAAAAGGCCAGTAACGGGTCATAAGTAACCGAATGCTAGAAATGAGCCCAAGAATAAATGGGCCCTGTGAAGGCCCAAAGATAACATGGGCTAGAAATGGCCCAATAGAATAATGGGCTATTAATGGGTATAAAGCGATACATTGTTCATTCCAGGCCAGTTTCACCACGGGGCGTTAATGGGCCAAGAGTTACAAAGGGCCTCATATGGGCCGAAAGACGTCATGGGCCATACATGGGGCGGAAGTTACAACGGGTTGGAATCATATTGGATGGCCCAGATGACGTAACGGGCCGTGACTTCACGGGCTGTAAATGGGTTATATGTGAACAGGCCGTTAACATGCTTTCCATGGGCTGGCCCACTACCTTTTGACCAAGTCAAACGGGCTGGCCTTTTCACCGGAATGGGCCTCTGTTGGGCTGTGCCACGTGTCGACGTATCATAGGCGCCTTCTGTCCAATGAGTGGATGACATCTGTCCCAACGGTCAGCTGACATGTGGTTCCTCTGGCCAATGAGAAATTTACACGTGGAAAATCCCCATTGGTCGTGGCTGTTAGCGGGTTATCGGATCCAAAACCAGACACGATAGCTTAACGGCGACCCATTATGGTGGATGCCACGTGTCGGTCACCCTTGACGAAAGCACTTCCATGACGCGCAATTTATCGTCATGGAAGTGGACACTTCTCTGATGATAATTTTGGTAATGTCATGGAACACTTCTACAACAGCACAGGTATGGCTATCTTGATTCTGTCATAAAATCGTCATGGATGTACATGCATGACAGAAAACGTGACCTACTATGACAAACACGTATCATCACAGAAGTGTATTTTTTTGTGGTGAGATGGATAGGTGTCGGCTCGAGTGTTGAAGAGTTGTTGTCTTCACCGAGCAAGATCTTCAGCAACCAAGAGTCATTGTGGTTCGCGAAGATGTAACATCCCAAATTTTCAATTTGGAATGTTATACATTAGATCATCATTGCATATAATATTTTATTTCATTTTGGCTTGATCCTAGAAATTTTACGCAACTCAAGGACCTACGGAGAGAGTTGGGGATTTCGTTATTTTCATATTTGAGTTTTCTCAATTTTTGAAAATAGGATCATTTGATTTTAATTATTTTATCTTCAAATATTTCTATTATTAAAATATGAGAGGGGGAATAAAATGACTTTCCCAAAAATAAAGAAATATTGGAGATTTAATAATAAAATCAAATAAGATTTTATTTTGGAGTTTTATCGCTATTTTATTTGAATTAGGAAAAATACGCATTTTTCAAAATTGCATTTTAGGCCCAAATAAATGTTCGTCTTGTCCGGCTTATTTTCAGAGGACGGGGAAAGCCGAGGCCCGAGCCGCCCCCCCAAACCCTAGCCGCCCCAGCCGACCCCGCCGCCGCCGCCGCCCGAGCCGCCGCCCCTAGCCGCCGCCGGAGCCCGCCACCGCTCGTCGCCGTATCGCCGGAGATCTCGCTGGACCCGAGGTAGCCACCGCCGTTTTTTTAAAGACCGTTCACTTTTTAAAAAAAACCTAGATCCATTTTTTTCTAGATCGGTTCGATGGTTTTCTCGGTTTAGTTATTTAATGAACGCTCGTTCGTTCGTTCGTTTTAATGAACGGTTTTCACCGTTTATCCGCAGACAGCGAACGTTCGTTTGTTAGCCTGTTCGTCCGTTTTTCTTTTTCTCGGATTTTCCGCAATTATTTTTTATCCTGATTTCTCATCCGATTTCCGTTTTAGTATATCTTTTCGCTCATTTATCGGAATCAGGCGATTCAAGCGCCTAGCGTTTCGTCTCGAAACCCTCTTTCCGTTTAAGCAACTCAAACAAGTTTTTGTTATTGTAAAATTTGACTTAGGTCCAGATTAGTATATGAAGCTTGTTTCTTTCGCCGTTTGAGTTTCGTTGCTTCGTTTGATTTCACTCTTTTTGCAAACCAGAGTTCTTGAGTTGAACTTTCTTGTTAGATCTCTTATTTGAGTTTTACTCGTGCTTTAGATGAGTGCTTATTGTATGCTTGTTTGTTTGTGATAGATTACCCGGAGTGCGCAGCTTGCTACTGCGAGTCTCTAAGTTTCACGGATCATCAGCAAGGCAAGTAACACTTTGATCATACCTCTTTACTACCCAGTTTTATAGCATTAGATCAATCCTCAAACAATTTCATGGTTAGGATCTGATTAATATGTGGGTTTTGGGAAGTAGATGAGGTAGTACCTATTACCTGTTTATTATCAAACCTTTGGGAGTTACTTCTACGTTTGCTTATATCACTATGCTATGCTAGTAGACGTGGATTGGGTGAGTGTATCCATGACATATGTGAGATTGTTAATTAATGGTTTACATAAGGTGGCAACTTTACTACACATCTGGGTGGATTGAGGCACCTGGGGAACCCAGTGTTGCCTGTATTTTTGGAAATCCCGGGGTATCGTGTGATTCTCCTATGGACCGCCACCCATGCTCAAATGGATCATGAGATTTATTCATGCTAGAAACTTCCATGTGCAGCCGCAAGCTACTATGGGATCTAGCATAGTTGATTAAGTTGTGTGAACTCTTACAGTGGTAGACTAGCAGATGTAGGGGAAAGTAGGTGTAACTATCTACCCATCGTAAGGTGCCAACACCTCTGAAAGACTATGTCTCGGTCATCCGTTTCTCAAACACCATGTAGTGCGAGAAAACCAACGGATGAGATCAAGTCTTGTGGGGAAAAGTGCACAAACCTCTGCAGAGTGTGCAAACTAATCATGGTTAGCCGTGTCCCCGGTTATGGACGTTTTGAGTATCTAGTACTTGGATTATCATGTGAATCTCATCATGTTACTTTAATTTAATTTTGTTGGGTTTAATGTTGATGCTTAATTGGGATTGAGTTGGGTGAACCTTCTCAATGTTTAACAACCACCATGATAGTTAAATAAAATTTATTCCTTTGTTGTAGGGGAAAATTGGCTTTATGCAAAACTGTAACCATAGAGCTTTCCACCAGCCATATATGCATGTAGTGATAGCATTATTCTATTCATTACTCTCTATGTGTTACATTGCCAGCATATTCCATGTGCTAACCCATTTTCGGGCTGCAACGTTCATGTTCCAGACTTTTCAGATGACGAGTAAGGTGCCTTAGGTCGTGGTCTTATACTCAGTGATGCCGTTGGAGTTGATGGACTCACTTTATCTTCCAAGCCTTCCGCTATTATCGTATTTAGATGGCCTTAAGCCATATTTAGTTCTCTTTTGAGACATTCGATGTAATAAGTGTGTGATTGCTACTCTGTTATAAATCCTTCAAGTACTGTGCGTGTCAGCATTACCGATATAGGGATGACACTAATGCACAGAGATCAGACTGTTTGAGGTCTGGTCGCTACAGAAGAGGTCTGTTGAAGGTTTGGAGATCGCTGACAAGTATCTACCACGAGTGAAATCAACTGGAGTCTGATCAGATTCGAGTTGAAGGAGAATATGGTGAAGAGAGTTTATTTTCTATGTTAAATCACAACCCCTCCAACCAAATGTAGTCCTTTGGCAGAAGGGTGAACTGGTCTACCAAATCCATTTGTCACCATCGAGCACCACTGGTTCACTCTACTTTACTGCACTACCTTTAGCAGTTTACTTTTGTGCTCTGTGACGATAGTTTATCTAATCAATTATTGACTGTTGCATATCATTTGTTTCCATCATCTCTGTCGCTCCCATCTGTTATTGTTTGTTGCTCATCCTGTTGCATCGTAGTCATTCTAGTCATATACTTTTCTATTCGCACTTATTTAGATTGGCATGATTCCCCCGTGTCGTTTTTCATTCACCACATCATTGCTCTTTCTCGTACCTTTCCTTCATAGTTTACACATGTTATCTCTCTTGCTACTGCATTTGTTCACATATTGCATTTCCATCATTATTGTCATACCTGTGATATCCTATACTCGAATCATTATTACTTCCTACTTCGATAGATATGTTCCTAGACAACATGCTTGCTTGAGTTCTTTTCTACCGAACCTTATATCCATTGTTGTGCCTGGGATTAGTTCAAAACATTCGCAAGAATTTTTTAATCTCCCATTCACCCCCTCTGGTTGATATACTCTTGGTCCTAACACAAAGTCATACCCAAATAGTGCACACATATAGGGGGAGCCCGTCTATATTTTGTGGATGTTGGGATTGCATGTTATCTTGTCATATTCTTGTGCAAATCCCATTTTGTCATCAGCCCATGAGAAAGGGGGAGATTGTTAGGGCATATTTCTCCCTTAGTGGTTTTGGTGATTGATGACAATACATTTGCAGATAAATCATGTGCATTGAGCATTTCAGATAATCTATCATATGGCACAAAGACAATGTGAACCCCTCTGGATATTTATGAAGACGGTGCTTTTATTGCGTTTCATTTTCGGTGGACTTGAGTCGTAGGATCACCGTACTATTAAGAGGGGATCCGCTTTGAAAATGTTTGGGTGGAATCAACACGTGCACTTTCACCTTGCACCCTCGTTCTTTCCCGATAATTGAGCTTTGTGTTTGAAACTTGTTAGAATAGACTAAGCGGTAGTACCGCTCTGCCCCGTGGTAGTACTACTCTAGCGGTACTACCGCTGTGTAGTGTGGCTCCTACTTCTGCCTAATTTGAGGGTTCTGTAAACGGGCACTAGTAGAGCGGCAGTTCACCGCGGTAGTACCGCTCCGGTGGTACTACGGGCCTAACTGCCTCTCAACTACTGCGGGCTTACTAGACACTCATAGGCTAAGCGGAAGTACCGCTGCTCGCCATAGTAGTACCACTCCAGCGAACTACTATTGCTTGAGCTTGCATTGGTTTTTCCCTTGAAGAGGAAAGGATGATGCAGCAAAGCAGAGATAAGTATTTCCCTCAGTTGAGAACCAAGGTATCAATCCAGTAGGAGGACACACAAGTCACCAATGGTTGCACCTACACAAACAAACAAATACTTGCACCCAACGCAATAAAGGGGTTGCCAATCCCTTCACGGTTACTTGCAAGGATGAGATCTGATAGTGATATATATAAAAGATATGTACAGGTGCAAAATAAAATAAAATTAAATAAATTGCAGCAAGGTATTTTAGTGTTTTTGATTTTTATAGATCTGAAAATAATATGATAAAAATAGACCCGGGGGCCATAGTTTTCACTAGAGGATTCTCTCTTGAAAGAAAGCATACGGTGGGTAAACAAATTACTGTTGAGCAATTGATAGAAAAGCGCATAGTTATGACGATATCTAAGGCAATGGTCATGTATATAGGCATCACATCCATGACAAGGAGACCGACTCTTGGCTGCATCTACTAGTATTACTCCACATATCGACCGCTATCCAGCATGCATCTAGTATATTAAGTTAACAAGAATGGAGTAACACCTTAAGCAAGATGACATGATGTAAAGGGATAGGTCCAATCAATATGAACAATGCCCATCTTTTTATCCTTAATGACAACAATACAAATACGTGTCATGTCCCTTTCTGTCACTAGGAATAAGCGCCGCAAGATTGAACCCATTACAAAGCACCTCTCCCATTGCAAGAAAAATCAATCTCGTTGGCCAAACCAAATCAATAGATCGGAGAGAAATACAAAGCTATCATAACAATGCATAAAAGAGTTCAGAGAAGACTCAAGTAATATTCATAGATAGTCTGATCATAAACCCACAGTTCATCGGATCTCAACAAACGCACCGCAAAAGAAGATTTCATCGATAGATCTCCAAGAACATCAAGGAGAACATTGTATTGAAGATCAAAGAGAGAGAAGAAACCATCTAGCTACTAGCTATGGACCCATAGGTCCATGGTAAACTACTGACACATCATCAGAAGGGCAGCAAGGTTGATGTAGAAGCCCTCCATGGTTGAATCCCCCTCCGGCGGAGTACCGGAAAAGGCCTCCAGGTCGGATCTCGCGAGAACAAAAACTTGCGGTAGTGGAAAGGTATTTTTCGTGTGCCCTATAGTCTATGGGGAATATTTGGGTATTTATGGAAGAAGAATTAGGGTTGGACGGGCTACGGGGGGCCCACAAGCTTGGGGGTACCCCCCCTAGGGCGCGCCCTGCAAGCTTGTGGCCACCTCGTGGCTCCTCTGGCCTCCTCCTGAAGCTTCTAGGGTGTCTTGTGGTCCAAGAAAAATTATCAAAAAGTTTCGTTCCATTTGGACTTCGTTTGGTATTTATTTTCTGTAAAGGCAAAAACAAGGGATAACATCAACTGGCACTAGGTTAATAGGTTAGTCCCAAAAAATGATATAAATAGCATAATAATGCATATAAAACATCCAAGAATGATAATATGGTAGCATGGAACAATAAAAAATTATAGATATGTTGGAGACATATCAAGCATCCACAAGCTTAATTCATGCTCGTCCTCGAGTAGGTAAATGATAAAAACAGAATTTTTGATGTGGAATTCAACCTAACATGTTTATCATGTAATCTTTCTTTATGTGGCATGTATATTCAGATCCATAAGATTCAAAACAAAAGTTTAATATTGACATAAAAACAATAATACTTCAAGTGTACTAAAAAACAATCATGTCTTTTGAAAATATAATGGCTAAAGAAAGTTATCCCTACAAAATCATATAGTCTTCTCATGCTCCATCTTCTTAACACAAAGTATTTATCATGCACAACCCCGGTGTTAGCCAAGCAATTGGTTCATACTTTTTAACGTGCTTTAGCTTTTTCAACTCTCACACAATACATGAGCGTGAGCCATGGATAGCACTATGGGTGGAATAGAATATGATGTTGGAGGTTGTGTGGAGAAGACAAAAAAGGAGAAAGCCTCACATTGACAAGGCTAATCAATGGGCTATGGAGATGCCCATCAGTTGATGTCAATGCAAGGAGTAGGGATTGCCATGCAACAGATGCACTAGAGCTATAAGTGTATGAAAACTCAAAAGAAAACTAAGTGGGTGTGCATCCAACTTTCTTGCTCATGAATACCTAGGGCATTTGAGGAAGCCCATCATTGGAATATACAAGCCAAGTTCTATAATGAAAAATTCCCACTAGTAATATATGAAACAAAATAGAAGACTCTCTATCATGGAGAACATGGTGCTACTTTGAAGCACAAGTGTGGAAAAGGATAGCAACATTGCCCCTTCTCTCTTTTTCTCTCTTTTTTTCTTTTTTTTCTTTTTGGGCTCTTTGGCCTCTTTTTTATTTTCGTCTGGAGTCTCATCCCAACTTGTGGGGGAATCATAGTCTCCATCATCCTTTCCTCACATGGGACAATGCTCTAATAATGATGACCATCACACTTTTATTTACTTACAACTCAAGAATTACGAATCGATACTAGAACAAAAATATAACTCTATATGAATGCCTCTGGCGGTGTACCGGGATGTGCAATGATGTAGCGTGACATGTATAAAAAAATATGAATGGTGGCCAAGCCACAAATACTATGCCAACTATATGATCATGCAAAGCAATATTATAATGATGATATGTGTCATAATAAAACGAAACGATGGAAGTTGCATGGCAATATATCTCGGAATGGCTATGGAAATGCCATAATAGGTAGGTATGGTGGCTGTTTTGAGGAAGATATAAGGTGGCCTATGTGTGAAAGAGCGTATCATATCACGGGGTTTGGATGCACCAGCAAAGTTTGCACCACATCTCAAGGTGAGAAAGGGCAATGCACGGTGCCGAAGAGGCTAGAAAAATGCGGAAAGGTGAGAGTGCGTATAATCCACGGACACACATTAGTCATAAAGAACTCACATACTTATTGCAAAAGTTTATTATCCCTCGAAGCAAAGTACTACTACACATTCTCCTAGGGGATAGGTTGGTAGGAGTTAACCATCGTGTGCTCCTGACCTCCACGCAAAGGATGACAATCAATAATAAACCATGATCCAATTTCATAGCATAACAAGAGACCATACATGCATGCTTCGGGAATCACAAACCTTAACAAAAATATTTTTACTAAACCACAATTACTCACTAGCATGACTCTAATATTACCATCTTTATATCTCAAAACAAATGCAAGGAATCAAACTTCTCATATATTCAATGATCTTCATGAAAGTTTTTATTATATCCATCTTGAATACCCATCATATTAGGACTAAATTCATAACCCAAGCAAATTGCCATACTATTTATAAGACTCTCGAAATAATATAAGTGAAGCATGAGAGTTCATCAATTTCTTTAAAATATAACCACCGTCGTGCTCTAAAAAGATATAAGTGAAGCACTAGAGCAACTACCTAGCTCAAAAAATATAAGTGAAGCACATAGAGTATTCTAACGAATTCATGATTAATGCGTGCCCCTCTCAAAAGGTGTGTCCAGCAAGGACGATTGTGGCAAACTAAAAAGCAAATGAAGTAAAGACTCATATAATACAAGACGCTCCAAGAAACACACATATTGTCACATCCCTAGCTTCTGGCATTGCTCTAGGTTAGCTTCATGTGTGCATCATGTCTATATTTTTGAAACTTGAATTGAGGAATATTGGAAGCCTCAAAACCCTAAATAAAAGAGGGGCAAAAACCCTAGAAATCTCATTCATTGCTCCAAAAGGCTCTTCTTAAATGTTTGATAATTTTTGGTAAGGGTTCTGGTCCCAACCAAAATATTGAACATTTTTAAGGATTTATTTTTGGGACTTTGAATTTAAATCATTAGCTATTTGAATTTGAATTATATTCATATAATTAGAATATAATTTCAAATACCCCTGAAATATTTTATAAGCTTTTGGAAAAGTCCATCTAGCAATATAAATATTCAGAGGAGCTTTGGCATTGTTTGAATTATTATTTTTAATTCAAAACAGTGGCAAAAGAATTAAATAAAAGAAAAACAAAACAGAAATAAAAGAGAGAAGGACTTACCTGTGAAGCCCACCTGGTGGCCCAACAGGACCGGCCCAGCGCAGCCCAGCCCACCACCGCAGCCGTCCCTGTCGTCTTCCTCCTCGGACAGTAGGACGCAGGCGCGTGGCCGGAGCGCGCGGGCACGCGCCCGAGCCACCTCCTGCTTGTCGCCCCGCCCCGGATCGGCTAAGGATGCCACACACCCCCTCAGGCCTCTCTCAACTCCCTTCCGTGCTCATCCCCTTCTCCTGCTCTCCCTCTCGCTCCGCACCTCGGACCCGAGCAGAGTCGCCGCCACCGACGCCGATTGTCGCAGCCACCGTGCTCCCCACGCCTCACCGACGCCCCAGGGAGCTCCGCCCCGACCCCCTCTTCCTCCCCACCGATCCACGGCCCTCCAGAAGCCCTGCAGCGTCGCCCTCAAGCTCGCCCCCAACCTTCGGCCGCCGGCGAACTTTCGAGGATTCGCGAGCTCCGGTGCCTCCCCGAGCTCGCCGAGGCCACCGCTGCACCCGCTGTGAGCTCCTGCTCCCAACCCCTCTCTCCCCGCCGTCGAATCCCTCCTCTATCCCCCCTGGCCACCGCGGCGGAAGCTCACCGCCGTCACGCCGGTCGCCGCCGTCGTTGCAGGTCACCGAACTCGCGTCCGAGCACGACCTCGAGCTCGTGGATCTCCCAGGAGCCCGCCCAGCCTCTCAGCTCGCTCGCTCGCCAAGCGTAGCCCCGTGCCCGTGCTGGCCCGAACTCCGGTCGCCGCCGCGGGCCCCGTTCCGGTGAGCTCGGGCCACCTCAGCCCCTGCCGTTTGCACAGATGGATGCGGGCGACTCCCAGCTACGCGTAGAGCCCCTCAGTCGCCGATTTGGTCGCCGAAGGAGCGTTTCCGACGCCCTCCGCCGTTGCTGGCGTCGCCGGCGACAAGCCGCGGGTCAACTCCGGCGGGTTTGACCCGGGGTTTGACCCCCCTGATGTGTGGGCCCAGGCGCCTGCTAGATTAGTGTTAGATTAGTCAGCGCTAATTAACCTAGCTAATTAGGTAGGCCACTGACATGCGGGCCCCGCCCGGCTAACTAAGTTAGTTAGGGCTAACTAACCTGGTTAGTTGACTGAGACACTGACGTGTGGACCCCACACGTCAGGTTTGACCCTGACCGACCCCTGTTGACTTGTTGACGTCACGGTGACGCACTGCTGACGCAGTAAATGTTTCTGGAATTTAGATAATTCTTAAATGATTTATTAATTCCAGAAAATAGCTAAAACTTCAATAAATCATAGAAAATTAACCGTAACTCCAAATTAAATAATTTATATATGAAAAATTATCAGAAAAATTCAAGGAATCCATCTGTACCATTTTCATGCATGTTAGAACAACTTATAGGTGCTGTTTAGCACAAATCAATTAAATGGCATTTGAATAATCACATATGGAGTTTGAATTTGAATCTTGTATTCAAACCAACTTCATTTAATCTGTTGCTAGTTGCATTACCTCAAAACACATTCATTTTGCCATGTCATGATCATGCATCATATTGTGCATTGCATTGATTGTGTTCCTTTCTGTGTTGCCGGTATTTGTCCCCTCTCGATAGACGTGATACCGATGATGTGATCGTTGACACTGATGAAGACTCAATGTTATCTTCAGAAGTGCCAGGCAAGCAAAACCCCCTTGTTCATTCCGATACAATCCTACTCTCTCGCTCCTGCTCTCTTTTACTGCATTAGGACAACAACGACATATTTGTCACTTGCTGCGGTAGCTGAACCCCTTTATCCTTTGCATGACCTGTCATTGCCACAGTAAATAGATGAAACCCACTAGCATGAGTAGGAGTTGTTTGAGCCCTGTTGTGCCTACTCATTCATGTTTGTTTGTCATGCCTGCTACTGCTTAGAGTTGAGTCAGGTCTGATTCATCGGGGATGAATCAGAGGCGTGTGAACATGTCCTACCGTGTGTGAGCTAAGTGTGTGAGCACGATTTGGTAAAGGTAGCGGTGAGAGGCCATGTAGGAGTACATGGTGGGTTGTCTCATTGCAGCCGTCCTCAGGAACTGAGTTCTGTGTTTGTGATCCATGATTCAGCTACTACCATACATTGGGCCCTGAAATATGACCCCGCTCGACTTCTTATTCACCCTAGTCCTCTGTCCAGGAGTTGCAAGTAGTTTCTGGTGTTTGTAGCTTACTGGAGGCCGTGGACAGCGCTGACCGTAGGGGTGGGCTGTGATGCGGTAGGTACGTGGCACGGTGTACCGGATGCCCGTTTGGTATCTCGGGAACCCTGTTCACATCGTTTGGGGCTGTGAGCGAAACTCCGGCCGGATCTCCTCATGGATGGAACCCGAATAGGCGATAAACCTGGACTAGAGACTTGAGTGTTTAGGTAGGTCGTGGTCTACACCCACGTCGGCTTTCGCTTGAAGTCTGCCGAGCACATGTCGTGTGCAGACGCTAAGTGGTGGAAACATGTATGAAGAAGTACACCCCTGCAGGGTTAACATCATCTATTCGAATAGCCGTGTCCGCGGAAAAGGACTTCTGGGTTGCTTATATCAGTTCATAGACAAGTGAAAGTGGATACTCTCAAATACGCAAGATAAGCGTGAGTTCTATGGATGGCGTTCTCGTAGGGAGACGGGAGCGGTTCCATAGTGGTGTATTGGTTGGTGAATATGTGGACTCGTGTGCGCCACCTCAAAAGAGTTACTTGCAATCGTAGTTCAGGATAGCCACCGAGTCAAAGCTGGCTTGCTGCAGTTAAACCCCACCATCCCCTTGTTGAAAATGATGCATATGTAGTTAGTTCTGATGTAAGTCTTGCTGGGTACATTTGTACTCACGTTTGCCCATTTTATGTTTTTGCAGAGAGACTTCAGTCTCACTAGTAGTTCCACGTGGACTTCGACGTTTAGCTTGATACCTCAGCTACGATCTTGTGCCCTCGGCAGGATCTGATCGATAGTCAGGCTTCTCAGCCTTTTTCATTTATAGATGTCTGTACCCAGACATGATAGCTTCCGTTTGTGTTTTGATTTGTATGCTCTGATTGTTGGGTCATGAGACCCATGTTTGTAATGTCTCGCTCCTCGGAGCCTATTGAATAACTACTTGAGTCGTAGAGTCATTTTGTGATGCCATGTTGTATTGCACATATCGAGCATATTGTGTGTATGTTATTGAAATGCTTGGTATGTGTGGGATCTGACTATCTAGTTGTTTATCTTTAGTAGCCTCTCTTACCGGGAAATGTCTCCTAGTGTTTCCACCGAGCCATGGTAGCTTGCTACTGCTCCGGAACACTTAGGCTGGCCGGCATGTGTCCTTCTTCGTTCCTGTGTCTGTCCCTTCGGGGAAATGTCACGCGATGAATACCGGAGTCCTGTTAGCCCGCTACAGCCCGGTTCACCGGAGTCCTGCTAGCCCAGTGCTACAGCCTGGATTCACTCGCTGATGACCGACACGTTCGATGCTGGGTCATGGATGCCTGTCCCTGTAAGTTTGTGCCACTTTGGGTTTACGACTAGCCATGTCAGCCCGGGCTCCTTATCATATGGATGCTAGCGACACTGTCATATACGTGTGCCAAAAGACGCAAACGGTCCCAGGTAAAGGTAAGGCGACACCCATGGGAATACCGTGCGTGAGGCCGCAAAGTGATATGAAGTGTTACATGCTAGATCTATGTGGCATTGAGTCGGGGTCCTGACAGCGTTGGTAGTTCTGATGTAAGTCTTGCTGGGTACATTTGTACTCACGTTTGCCTATTTTATGTTTTTGCAGAGAGACTTCAGTCTCACTAGTAGTTCCACGTGGACTTCGACGTTTAGCTTGATACCTCAGCTACGATCTTGTGCCCTCGGCAGGATCTGATCGATAGTCAGGCTTCTCAGCCTTTTTCATTTATAGATGTCTGTACCCAGACATGATAGCTTCCGCTTGTGCTTTGATTTGTATGCTCTGATTGTTGGGTCATGAGACCCATGTTTGTAATGTCTCGCTCCTCGGAGCCTATTGAATAAACTACTTGAGTCGTAGAGTCATTTTGTGATGCCATGTTGTATTGCACATATCGAGCATATTGTGTGTATGTTATTGAAATGCTTGGTATGTGTGGGATCTGACTATCTAGTTGTTTATCTTTAGTAGCCTCTCTTACCGGGAAATGTCTCCTAGTGTTTCCACCGAGCCATGGTAGCTTACTACTGCTCCGGAACACTTAGGCTGGCCGGCATGTGTCCTTCTTCGTTCCTGTGTCTGTCCCTTCGGGGAAATGTCACGCGATGAATACCGGAGTCCTGTTAGCCCGCTACAGCCCGGTTCACCGGAGTCCTGCTAGCCCAGTGCTACAGCCTGGATTCACTCGCTGATGACCGACACGTTCGATGCTGGGTCATGGATGCCTGTCCCTGTAAGTTTGTGCCACTTTGGGTTTACGACTAGCCATGTCAGCCCGGGCTCCTTATCATATGGATGCTAGCGACACTGTCATATACGTGTGCCAAAAGACGCAAACGGTCCCGGGTAAAGGTAAGGCGACACCCGTGGGAATACCGTGCGTGAGGCCGCAAAGTGATATGAAGTGTTACATGCTAGATCTATGTGGCATTGAGTCGGGGTCCTGACAGCGTTGGTATCAGAGCTTGACTGCATGTAGGATTACCAAGCCAAACTGGTCGAAGTTGAGTCTAGATATTCTTTAGTTATGTAAGGGAATTGATTGTGGGATGGAACGTAAGGCTCTTTTTACTCCTTATACCTCATGGCCTTCTGATCTGAGTCATCATCTTCTCTTCTACGGGGATTAAGAACTAGGCTATCTCTTCTTTCTATCAGGATCACGTGTTACTAATCAGTAGACTTATAAGATGGTTGGATTTAAGTCTGAGTTCAGTTCCTACTACTTCCGTATGTTAATTGTTGATCTCGAAACCTTGATATTGTGCTTCTGAGTGGTTATGCCACCATTTTTGTGAATGTCTCAAATCTTTTCTGAGCATTTACAGCCGTTATGCTGTCCGAGTCATCCCAGGTTTCTAAGTAGTCTGATGCATTTGCAAATTCTTTCCTCCCGCTTCGATGTTCCTTTGGGCCAGATTAACCACACTAATCGGTGCGTTGAGGTAATTATTACCTCGACATATATGTTGGAATTATTATTATGACCCTAAGTGCTTAGAGGATCATCTAGTAATTTAGCCATGATTTGTGTTCCCAGTGTGATGATTCTGGCCATCATTCTCGAAAGCATCCCGTGATGCTACTTAGTAATAGGTATTCTGTTCCTGGGTTCTTGAACCCGATATTCACCCTACTTACATCATGTTGATAGTGTTGCTAGTTCCTTTAGTATATTAGTAACCTTTGCGATAGTCCTCGAGGTCCGTGGTATATCCTTCTTCCAATTACCATGAACCATTCTTGGCAGGAGTTCTTCTGAACCAAAAGATGACAACAAGAGTGCTCTCAATGAGTTCTCCATTCATAAATCGTGACTCTGCCAGTTCTACCTTTCTGCATGGGTTATCCGGAAGAAATATGTTGAACTTCGTTCGACATGCTAATCCATGCATCCACAACTCAGAAAATCATATGTTCTTTTGAGTTGTCCCATCTTAGTTGTTTCCGACCCTCGCCTATCAATTGATAGTCAAGAGTATGCGTGCATTCGTTCGTCGATGCCTATTACCCTTGTGGTCCGCCAAGCCATTCTATTTTAGAATGAATAGGAGAAACAAACTCCAGTACCTCATCCATATCTAGGATTGGGTCAAAGTAGTTGTATTCCGCAGATCAAATGCCAATCCAGCTTTTGGTTATGTTCTACCTTGGAGTATTACCCCCTTTATGTCAGAATTGTCCCGAGAATTGCACCAACTCTCATGAATTTTGACGAAGTGATACTTCTCACCATCATTAGTCATTCCTCGGTCTTCGTGTTGATGCAACCGGAATACCGACAAATGAATTGTGATGTGTGAAATCAATACTCCTAGCAACCTTGTTGCTTGGTAGTTAAAGGACAATAATTTCATTCTTAGCGTGTTGGTTTTTGAATCATCCTTCTAAGACTGATCGTGCTACCTAGTCCTTATTTCGGTGCACCCTTCGATTGATGAGTTATGATCTTGTCAAGTCCTCGCTCATTTGATCATATCATCTTGCCCTGAAAAGCAAGATTGTTCTCGAGCTTAGTAACATATCGGTGGTTCGTGATTTTCCGAAGATCTTCTCGGAAGTACTACCAGGTTGTCACCTGACCGCTATGTTGAGCTCGTGATCAAGTTGGTTTATTGTAAACCACCCTTTCTCCAAGAATCCGTGTTGGATACCCCTGAGCTAGTTGGTTAAGCTAAACGACAACTTGGAGAGTTGGAAGATAAAAGCTTGCCTGACTTAGTTCGTTCCAAAGGGATATTCTTGTGTAGTGTGTGTGGAAAGAAGATGATATCTTCATCGACTGGTCCCTGTGATCAGTTGCTGGACCTATTGTCTTACCCTTGATTTGAGTGTGGGCTATCGTCAAATCAAATCAGTACCAACGATGTTCGTAATGTTGTCCTACTCGTGGTCGATCCCTCGAGCATACACCATTACATCTTTGGTCTGACCAATGCTATCACCGTGTTCACATGATGGTGGAAGTCCAGTGATGTGGAAATTCCGATGAGTTGCTATTGAGCCCATCAGTAGCATTTTGTCTCCCCCCATGAATCATGTTGAACATCAACCTAGTGTTGGAAACTTGTGTAAGCATTTCTTCGTGTTTCGTTCATGAAGCATATGTTTGAATGAAAGTAGTGACTTTCCCTAATTCATGTGCATATGATGCAAGTTGCCGCCATGAATTTGAGGAAGATTGTTTTGTTCCCTTGGAATCATCCCAAATCAGTCATGCACACGTGCGAAGTATTCTGTGGTCTGGAGACTTGCAACCTTCATTCCACATGTGTCCCGAGCACACCAAGCCACTGATTGATTTGTTCACGGAAAAGGAGTTGATGTGCTAATCCTAGGTCATGCACAAGACTTCAATATCCTCGATTATGATTCCCCACCTGAACTCGGTAGTGTTTTATTGTAAGACTACCATGTGATAATGTTTGTCTAGGACAGCGTGTTCACATGTTTTTAGCAGAACCAGCTCATGTTTTGGAGCTTGCTATCGCAGTTCGTCCCTCGAGAATCTCGCAACGTCATCTCGTCGATTTGTGTTGCAAACTTTCATTTTTCTTCCTAGACTCGATGAGTCTGGAATATCCTGACACCAACCAGATCTGAATCTCAGGCAGATATGATGGGTTGGAACATTTCCCCAAGAACTATAATATTGGTCTCTCGATAACCGGTAAGGTGGATGTCATGGTCAACACACCCATCCGGTAGACCTGTTATTATAATATCTTGATTGAGGAAGTTGGCCACCTCCCCATAGGGATTTCGTAGGATTACTCCCTAGTTGCCCCTATGGATTTCTGTGTTCCGAAGTCCGACCTTTTTACTTGATGTTCTAGATATCAAACCATGTCTATGAATGGGTTACACTAGCACATCAAGGAGAACATTAGAAGCGGAGTGCTAAATGTCTCTCGGTCGATCATCCAGATTTTGTTTCCTTGGCCTCGCTAGGATGAAATCTGAGTTGATGTTATCTTCCTATGCATCTGCATCGTCCATCGCTATTCATCATGGTAGTATGTTGTGTTGTCAGCACCCTTGACGCGGTTGTTGATAAAACCTTGATGATTGTGGAAATGCTCAAGTTCTTGAGAGCACGCACAAGCGCTACGTGTTATCATCGGCTCTAATTGGGATGCTCTCAGTTCCCTCGGCAATGCTGTGACCTTCTCAAACAGTGAATTCACTCCCTATTGTTGGGTTCTTCCCCAGTTACCAGAATCATTCCCAGCATTTGCATTTTGTTCCCAGCTTGCACCGCCAATGTGCCATTCTACCATGGGCCTCTTCCATCTCCGGTGATAAGCAAATTCATCCATTACGTTGTCTTCAACAAGGTAATCCACATCATCCAAGTCCGAGTATGCCATTCTACCGACCCCCGCCAATCGATTGCTGTGATTTGCCTTAGGCTGATATAGAGAGTCTAAATGATCTCTATATCAAAGGTAATTCTTTTTGCCACTTAAGGGGATATTTCTACGAGTCACCGTCCCTAAGGTGCCTCGTTGTGGTATCATGGCAACTCAACTCCTCGCTACATTGATAATCGTTTACCACCTTTTTAGGTGTGGAATCGTTGTCTACCTAGTGAACCTTCGTCATCTGTTCCACTCCATTCCTCTAAAGGTGTGCTTCGTCTCTCAGCTTGAGAGATATTTCCATGTCCCAAACCATGAGATGATCCTAAGTTGTTCGATCTTCGAGGAGATCGACCCTTCTAGAGTCTTCTTCCCTCCATGTCATGTTGACAGGATTTCTCAGAGCAAGACTTCAAGACAATAATGGTGAATGAATCAACGTTTTGCGTTTACCTATCACCTTACCCTACGCTTGAATCTCGAGACGAGATTCTTGTTTAGTGGGGGTGAGTTGTCACATCCCTAGCTTCTGGCATTGCTCTAGGTTAGCTTCATGTGTGCATCATGTCTATATTTTTGAAACTTGAATTGAGGAATATTGGAAGCCTCAAAACCCTAAATAAAAGAGGGGCAAAAACCCTAGAAATCTCATTCATTGCTCCAAAAGGCTCTTCTTAAATGTTTGATAATTTTTGGTAAGGGTTCTGGTCCCAACCAAAATATTGAACATTTTTAAGGATTTATTTTTGGGACTTTGAATTTAAATCATTAGCTATTTGAATTTGAATTATATTCATATAATTAGAATATAATTTCAAATACCCCTGAAATATTTTATAAGCTTTTGGAAAAGTCCATCTAGCAATATAAATATTCAGAGGAGCTTTGGCATTGTTTGAATTATTATTTTTAATTCAAAACAGTGGCAAAAGAATTAAATAAAAGAAAAACAGAACAGAAATAAAAGAGAGAAGGACTTACCTGTGAAGCCCACCTAGTGGCCCAACAGGACCGGCCCAGCGCAGCCCAGCCCACCACCGCAGCCGTCCCTGTCGTCTTCCTCCTCGGACAGTAGGACGCAGGCGCGTGGCCGGAGCGCGCGGGCACGCGCCCGAGCCACCTCCTGCTTGCCGCCCCGCCCCGGATCGGCTAAGGATGCCACGCACCCCCTCAGGCCTCTCTCAACTCCCTTCCGTGCTCATCCCCTTCTCCTGCTCTCCCTCTCGCTCCGCACCTCGGACCCGAGCGGAGTCGCCGCCACCGACGCCGATTGCCGCAGCCACCGTGCTCCCCACGCCTCACCGACGCCCCAGGGAGCTCCGCCCCGACCCCCTCTTCCTCCCCACCGATCCACGGCCCTCCGGAAGCCCTGCAGCGTCGCCCTCAAGCTCGCCCCCAACCTTCGGCCGCCGGCGAACTTCCGAGGATTCGCGAGCTCCGGTGCCTCCCCGAGCTCGCCGAGGCCACCGCTGCACCCGCTGTGAGCTCCTGCTCCCAACCCCTCTCTCCCCGCCGTCGAATCCCTCCTCTATCCCCCCTGGCCACCGCGGCGGAAGCTCACCGCCGTCACGCCGGTCGCCGCCGTCGTTGCAGGTCACCGAACTCGCGTCCGAGCACGACCTCGAGCTCGTGGATCTCCCAGGAGCCCGCCCAGCCTCTCAGCTCGCTCGCTCGCCAAGCGTAGCCCCGTGCCCGTGCTGGCCCGAACTCCGGTCGCCGCCGCGGGCCCCGTTCCGGTGAGCTCGGGCCACCTCAGCCCCTGCCATTTGCACAGATGGATGCGGGCGACTCCCAGCTACGCGTAGAGCCCCTCAGTCGCTGATTTGGTCGCCGAAGGAGCGTTTCCGACGCCCTCCGCCGTTGCTGGCGTCGCCGGCGACAAGCCGCGGGTCAACTCCGGCGGGTTTGACCCGGGGTTTGACCCCCCTGACGTGTGGGCCCAGGCGCCTGCTAGATTAGTGTTAGATTAGTCAGCGCTAATTAACCTAGCTAATTAGGTAGGCCACTGACATGCGGGCCCCGCCCGGCTAACTAAGTTAGTTAGGGCTAACTAACCTGGTTAGTTGACTGAGACACTGACGTGTGGACCCCACACGTCAGGTTTGACCCTGACCGACCCCTGTTGACTTGCTGACGTCACGGTGACGCACTGCTGACGCAGTAAATGTTTCTGGAATTTAGATAATTCTTAAATGATTTATTAATTCCAGAAAATAGCTAAAACTTCAATAAATCATAGAAAATTAACCGTAACTCCAAATTAAATAATTTATATATGAAAAATTATCAGAAAAATTCAAGGAATCCATCTGTACCATTTTCATGCATGTTAGAACAACTTATAGGTGCTGTTTAGCACAAATCAATTAAATGGCATTTGAATAATCACATATGGAGTTTGAATTTGAATCTTGTATTCAAACCAACTTCATTTAATCTGTTGCTAGTTGCATTACCTCAAAACACATTCATTTTGCCATGTCATGATCATGCATCATATTGTGCATTGCATTGATTGTGTTCCTTTCTGTGTTGCCGGTATTTGTCCCCTCTCGATAGACGTGATACCGATGATGTGATCGTTGACACTGATGAAGACTCAATGTTATCTTCAGAAGTGCCAGGCAAGCAAAACCCCCTTGTTCATTCCGATACAATCCTACTCTCTCGCTCCTGCTCTCTTTTACTGCATTAGGACAACAATGACATATTTGTTACTTGCTGCGGTAGCTGAACCCCTTTATCCTTTGCATGACCTATCATTGCCACAGTAAATAGATGAAACCCACTAGCATGAGTAGGAGTTGTTTGAGCCCTGTTGTGCCTACTCATTCATGTTTGTTTGTCATGCCTGCTACTGCTTAGAGTTGAGTCAGGTCTGATTCATCGGGGATGAATCAGAGGCGTGTGAACATGTCCTATCGTGTGTGAGCTAAGTGTGTGAACACGATTTGGTAAAGGTAGCGGTGAGAGGCCATGTAGGAGTACATGGTGGGTTGTCTCATTGCAGCCGTCCTCAGGAACTGAGTTCTGTGTTTGTGATCCATGATTCAGCTACTACCATACATTGGGCCCTGAAATATGACCCCGCTCGACTTCTTATTCACCCTAGTCCTCTGTCCAGGAGTTGCAAGTAGTTTCTGGTGTTTGTAGCTTACTAGAGGCCGTGGACAGCGCTGACCGTAGGGGTGGGCTGTGATGCGGTAGGTACGTGGCACGGTGTACCGGATGCCCGTTTGGTATCTCGGGAACCCTGTTCACATCGTTTGGGGCTGTGAGCGAAACTCCGGCCGGATCTCCTCATGGATGGAACCCGAATAGGCGATAAACCTGGACTAGAGACTTGAGTGTTTAGGTAGGTCGTGGTCTACACCCACGTCGGCTTTCGCTTGAAGTCTGCCGAGCACATGTCATGTGCAGACGCTAAGTGGTGGAAACATGTATGAAGAAGTACACCCCTGCAGGGTTAACATCATCTATTCGAATAGCCGTGTCCGCGGAAAAGGACTTCTGGATTGCTTATATCAGTTCATAGACAAGTGAAAGTGGATATTCTAAAATACGCAAGATAAGCGTGAGTGCTATGGATGGCGCTCTCGTAGGGAGACGGGAGCGGATCCATAGTGGTGTATTGATATGGGGAATATGTGGACTCGTGTGCGCCACCTCAAAAGAGTTACATTGCAGTCGTAGTTCAGGATAGCCACCGAGTCAAAGCTGGCTTGCTGCAGTTAAACCCCACCATCCCCTTTGTTGATAATGATGCATATGTAGTTAGTTCTGATGTAAGTCTTGCTGGGTACATTTGTACTCACGTTTGCCTATTTTATGTTTTGCAGAGAGACTTCGGTCTCACTAGTAGTTTCGCGTGGACTTCGACGTTTAGCTTGTTACCTCAGCTACGATCTTGTGCCCCGGCAGGATCTGGTAGATAGTCAGGCTTCTCAGCCTTTTTCAGTTATAGATGTCTGTACCCAGACATGATAGCTTCCGCTTGTGCTTTGATTTATATGCTCTGATTGTTGGGTCATGAGACCCATGTTTGTAATATCTCGCTCCTCGGAGCCTATTGAATAAAATACTTGAGTCGTAGAGTCATGTTGTGATGCCATGTTGTATTTGCACATATCGAGCATATTGTGTGTATGTTATTGAAATGCTTGGTATGTGTGGGATCTGACCATCTAGTTGTTTATCTTTAGTAGCCTCTCTTACGGGGAAATGTCTCCTAGTGTTTCCACCGAGCCATGGTAGCTTGCTACTGCTCCGGAACACTTAGGCTGGCCGGCATGTGTCCTTCTTCGTTCCTGTGTCTGTCCCTTCGGGGAAATGTCACGCGATGAATACCGGAGTCCTGTTAGCCCGCTACAGCCCGGTTCACCGGAGTCCTGCTAGCCCAGTGCTACAGCCTGGATTCACTCGCTGATGACCGACACGTTCGATGCTGGGTCATGGATGCCTGTCCCTGTAAGTTTGTGCCACTTTGGATTTACGACTAGCCATGTCAGCCCGGGCTCCTTATCATATGGATGCTAGCGACACTGTCATATACGTGTGCCAAAAGGCGCAAACGGTCCCGGGTAACGGTAAGGCGACACCCGTGGGAATACCGTGCGTGAGGCCGCAAAGTGATATGAAGTGTTACATGCTAGATCTATGTGGCATTGAGTCGGGTATGGTGAATATGTGGACTCGTGTGCGCCACCTCAAAAGAGTCGCTTGCAGTCGTAGTTTAGGATAGCCACCGAGTCAAAGCTGGCTTGCTGCAGTTAAACCCCACCATCCCCTTTGTTGATAATGATGCATATGTAGATAGTTCTGATGTAAGTCTTGCTGGGTACATTTGTACTCACGTTTGCCTATTTTATGTTTTTGCAGAGAGACTTCGGTCTCACTAGTAGTTTCGCGTGGACTTCGACGTTTAGCTTGTTACCTCAGCTACGATCTTGTGCCCTCGGCAGGATCTGATAGATAGTCAGGCTTCTCAGCCTTTTTCATTTATAGATGTCTGTACTCAGACATGATAGCTTCCGCTTGTGCTTTGACTTGTATGCTCTGATTGTTGGGTCGTGAGACCCATGTTTGTAATGTCTCGCTCCTCGGAGCCTAATGAATAATTACTTGAGTCGTAGAGACATGTTGTGATGCCATGTTGTATTTGCACATATCGAGCATATTGTGTGTATGTTATTGAAATGCTTGGTATGTGTGGGATCTGACCATCTAGTTGTTTATCTTTAGTAGCCTCTCTTACCGAGAAATGTCTCCTAGTGTTTCCACTGAGCCATGGTAGCTTGCTACTGCTCCGGAACACTTAGGCTGGCCGGCATGTGTCCTTCTTCGTTCCTGTGTCTGTCCCTTCGGGGAAATGTCACGCGATGAATACCGGAGTCCTGTTAGCCCGCTACAGCCCGGTTCACCGGAGTCCTGCTAGCCCAGTGCTACAGCCTGGATTCACTCGCTGATGACCGACACGTTCGATGCTGGGTCATGGATGCCTGTCCCTGTAAGTTTGTGCCACTTTGGGTTTACGACTAGCCATGTCAGCCCGGGCTCCTTATCATATGGATGCTAGCGACACTGTCATATACGTGTGCCAAAAGACGCAAACGGTCCCGGGTAAAGGTAAGGCGACACCCGTGGGAATACCGTGCGTGAGGCCGCAAAGTGATATGAAGTGTTACATGCTAGATCTATGTGGCATTGAGTCGGGGTCCTGACACATATCATGTGGTGAATAAAAATATAGCCTCAAGTAATCTACCGATGGATTATAGACAAAAGAGGGGATGCCTTCTGGGGCATCCCCAAGCTTAGATGCTTGGTTGTCCTTGAATATTACCTTGGGGTGCCATGGGCATCCCCAAGCTTAGGATCTTGCCACTCCTTATTCCGTAGTCCACCGAAACTTCACCCAAAACTTGGAAACTTCACAACACAAAACTCAACAGAAAACTCATGAGATCCGTTAGTATAATAAAGCAAAGCAACACTTAGGTACTATTGTAAACTCATTCCAATTTTATATTTTCATTATATCTACTGTATTCTAACTTCACCATGGTTCATACTGAAGGAAATATGCCCTAGAGGCAATAATAAAGTTATTATTCATTTCCTTAATTCATGATAAATGTTTATTATTCATGCTATAATTGTATTAACCGGAAACTTAGTACATGTGTGAATACATAGACAAAACATGTAGTCCCTAGTATGCATCTACTTGACTAGCTCGTTAATCAAAGATGGTTATGTTTCCTAACCATAGACATGTGTTGTCATTTGATGAATGGGAACACATCATTAGGAGAATGATGTGATGGACATGACCCATCCGTTAGCTTAGCATTATGATCGTGTTAGTTTCATTGTTATTGCTTTCTTCATGACTTATACAAGTTCCTCGGACTATGAGATTATGCAACTCCCGAATACCGGAGGAACACTTTGTGTGCTACCAAACATCACAATGTAAATGGGTGATTATAAAAGTGCTCTGCAGGTGTCTCCGAAGGTGTTTGTTGGGTTGGCATAGATCGAGATTAGGATTTGTCAGTCCGTGTTTCGGAGAGGTATCTCTGGGCCCTCTTGGTTATACTCATCACTATAAGCCTTGCAAGCATTGTGATTAATGAGTTAGTTGCAGGATGAAGCATTACGGAACGAGTAAAGAGACTTGCCAGTAACGAGATTGAACTAGGTATTGTGATACCGATGATCGAATCTCGGGCAAGTAACATACCGATGACAAAAGGAACAATGTATGTTGTTATGCGGTTTGACCGATAAAGATCTTCGTAGAATATGTAGGAACCAATATGAGCATCCAGGTTCCGCTATTGGTTATTGACCGGAGACGTGTCTCGGTCCTGTCTACATAGTTCTCGAACACGTAGGGTCCGCACGCTTAACGTTCGATGGCGATTGGTATTATGATTTTATGTGATATGATGTACCGAAGATTGTTCGGAGTCCCGGATGTGACCACGGACATGACGAGGGGTCTCGAAATGGTCGAGACATAAAGATTGATATATTGGACGACTATATTCGGATACCAGAAGTGTTCCGGAGAAGTTTCGGATAAAACCGGAGTACCGGAGGGTTACCGGAACCCCCTGGGGGATTAATGGGCCTTAGTGGGCCTTAGTGAAGAAGAGAGAGGGCCGGCCAGAGGTGCCCCCACCCTTGCCCAGTCCAAATTGGACAAGGGAAGGGGGGCGCCCCCCTCTCCTTCCTTCTCTTCTCTCATCTTTCCCTCTTCTCCTTCTTGGACTAGGAAAGGTGGGAGACCTACTCCTACTGGGAGTAGGAGTCCTCCCCCTTGGCGCGCCTCTTGCTGGCCGCCGGCCTCCTCCTCCCCTCCTTTATATACGGGGGAGGGGGGCACCCCAAAGACACACAAGTTAATAATTGTTTTAGCCGTGTGCGGTGCCCCCCTCCACAGTTACACACCACGGTCATATCATCGTAGTGCTTAGGCGAAGCCCTGCGCCAGTAACTTCATCATCACCGTCACCATGCTGTCATGCTGACGAAACTCTCCCTCAATCTCAGCTAGATCTAGAGTTTGTGGGACGTCACCGATCTGAATGTGTGCAGATTGCGGAGGTGCCGTACCTTCGGTGCTAGGATCGGTCGGATCGTGAAGGTGTACGACTACATCAACCACGTTCTCATAACGCTTCCGCTTTCGGTCTATGAGGGTACGTAGACAATACTCTCCCCTCTCGTTGCTATGCATCACCTAGTGATAGATCTTGCGTGATTGTAGGATTTTTTTTGAAATTACTGTGTTCCTCAACACATACCCCCCGATGCAACCCATAGGTTCATCAAAATAAGCAAACAACACAATGAAAACAGAATCTGTCAAAAACAAAATAGTTTGTAGTAATCCGAACTTTAGTCAAACTTCTGTAACTCCAAAAATTCTGAAAACTTAGTAAAACGTGGGAAATTTGTATATCAATAAATTGTAAAAAAAAAATCAGAATTTTATCACGCACCAGTGAATTTTAACAATTCTTCTACTAGACGTAAAAGTTTTTGTTTTTTCACAGAATCAAATCAACAATCTTCCAAATCACCCCAAAGGTCTTACTTGGCACAATCACTAATTAAAACACTAAAACACAATCGTAACAGAATTATAATTGCATATTTATTGAAAAGCATAAGCAAAAGGCAAAAATAAAAAAAATTGGGTTGCATCCCAACAAGCGCTATTGTTTTACGCCCCTAGCTAGGCATATTGCATGGATCTAGGTATTGTGATCTTTGGTATTGAAGCCATAAATGGCCCTCATAATAGATTCATATGGCAACTTAATTTTCTTTCTTGGAAAGTGTTCCATGCCCTTCCTTAATGGAAATTGAAATCTAATGTTTCCTTCTTTCATATCAATAATTGCACCAATCGTTCTAAGGAAAGGTCTACCAAGAATTATGGGGCATGTAAGATTGCAATCAATATCAAGCACAATAAAATCTACGAGCACATAATTCCTATTTGCAACAATAAGGACATCATTAATTCTCTCCATAGGTTTTCTAATAGTAGAATCCGCTAAGTGCAAATTTAAAGAAAAATCATCAAGTTTATGGAAACCTAGCACATCACATAAAGTTTTTGAAATAGTGGAAACACTAGCACCCAAATCACATAGAGCATTGCACTCATAATCTTTAATCTTAACTTTAATAGTAGGTTCCCATTACTCAGCTTTCTAGGGATTGAAACTTCCAACTCAAGTTTTCTTCAAAATATTCCATCATAGCATCAACGATATGTTTACTAAAAGCCTTATTTGATTATAAGCATGAGGTGAATTAAGCATAAATTGTAACAAGGAAATACACTCAATCAAAGAAAAATTATCATAATTAAATTCCTTGAAATCCAAAAGAGTGAGCTCATCACTAGTTAAAGTTTTGACCTCGCCAAACCCACTTTTATCAATTTTTTCATTAAGATCTTCACCCTCCAAATTATTGGGATGCCTTCTAGCTAAAGTTGACTCCTCTCCAGTCCCTTCTTTATCAAGTTTTATATTAGAAAACAAAGATTCAATAGGAGTCACGCCAATCACTTTAAGATCTTCATCATGATTCAAAGATTCAGGCTTAGCAGTCATCCTATTTATTAACGTAGTTTGTTTATCGGAAATTTGACCTACTAAATTTTCAATATGAACGAGTTGAGATTTAAGACCAATAACTTCCTTATTAACATCATCAAGCTCCTTATTGATATACTCAACTATAGTAGATTGTTCTTTAAGCTCGTTCCTAAAGAAACTATTATGCTCAAATTGCAAAGACATGAAACTTTTTGCATTGTTTTCAATCTCTTCCAACTTTCTATGGTAAGGATTGAGATTTTTAAATTGAGACATGATGATAAAGTAAGCAATCTAGCAAACAAGCAAACAAAAAGCAAACGAAAAAGCGGGCAAAAAAGGGAACAGAAAGAAGGCAAATATTTTTGTGTTTTTCTGAAAACATTTTAGAAGTGCGGGAGATGAAAACGAGAGGCAAATGGCAAATAATGTAAATGCAAGAGATGAGAGTTTGTGATAGGTACTTGGTAGGCTTGATGTAGATCCTCCCCGTCAATGGCGACAGAAATTCTTCCTGCTACTTCTTGAGCTTGCGTTGGTTTTTCCCTTGAAGAGGAAAGGGTGATGCAGCAAAGTAGAGACAAGTATTTCCCTCAGTTAAGAACCAAGGCATCAATCCAATAGGAGGAACACACAAGTCACCAATGGTTGCACCTACACAAACAAACAAATACTTGCACCCAACGCGATAAAGGGGTTGTCAATCCCTTCACGGTTACTTGCAAGGATGAGATCTGATAGTGATAGATATAAAAGATAAGCAAAAGTGCAAAATAAGATAAAAGTAAATAAATTGCAGCAAGGTATTTTTGTGTTTTTTATTTTATAGAAATAATATGATAAAAATAAACCCGGGGGCCATAGTTTTCACTTGAGGCTTCTCTCTTTAAAGAAAGCATACGGTGGGTAAAAACATATTGTTGAGCAATTGATAGAAAAGCGCATAGTTATGACGATATCTAAGGCAATGATCATGTATATAGGCATCACATCCGTGATAAATAGACCAACTCCTGCCTGCATCTACTACTATTACTCCACACATCGACCGCTATCCAGCATGTATCTAGTGTATTAACTTAACAAGAACGGAGTAATGCCTTAAGCAAGATGACATGATGTAGAGGGATAGATCCAATCAATATGAACAAACCCCATCTTTTTATCCTTAATGGCAACAATACAAATACATGTCATATCCCTTTGTCACTGGGAATAAGCACTGCAAGATTCAACCCATTACAAAGCACCTCTTCCATTGCAAGAAAAATCAATCTAGTTGGCCAAACCAAATCAATAGATCGAAGAGAAATACAAAGCTATCTTAATCATGCATAAAAGAGTTTTGAGAAGACTCAAATAATATCCCTAGATAATTTGATCATAATCCAACAATTCGTTGGATCTCAACAACGCACCGCAAAAGAATATTACATCGAATAGATCTCTAAGAACATCAAGGAGAACATTGTATTGCAGATCAAAGAGAGAGAAGAAGCCATCTAGCTAATAGCTATGGACCTGTAGGTCTGTGGCAAACTACTCACACATCATCGGAAGGGCAGCAAGGTTGATAGAGAAGCCTTCTGTGGTCGAACCCCCCTCCATCAAAGTACCGGAAAAGGCCTCCAGATGGGATCTCGCGAGAACAGAAACTTGCGGCGGCGTAAAAGTATTTTTGGTGTGCCCTCTAGTCTAACGGGGAATATTTGGGTGTTTATAGTAGAAGAATTAGGGTTAGAGGGGCTACAGGGGCCCACAAGCTTGGGGGCGCACCCCCCATAGAGCGTGCTCTACAAGCTTGTGGCCACCTCGTGGCTCCTCTGGCCTCCTCTCGAAGCTTCTAGAGTGTCTTGTGGTCCGAGAAAAATCGTCAAAAAGTTTCATTCCATTTGGACTCCGTTTGGTATTGATTTTCTGTAAAGGAAAAAACAGCAACTAGCACTTGGCACTAGGTTAATAGGTTAGTCCCAAAAAATGGTATAAATAGCATAATAATGCATATAAAACATCCAAGATTGATAATATAATAGCATGGAACAAACAAAAATTATAGATTGGAGAATATGGTGACCCTAGTGGCTTCTCGGGGAGCATTGTGCCTCCACACCGCTCCAACGGAGACGTACTTCCTCTCAAAGAGAATGAACTTTGGTAACACATCCTCGTCTCCACCGTCTCCACTTGTGGTTATCTCTTACCTTTACTTTGTGCAAGCTTTACTTGTGTTGTATCCTTTGCTTGCTTGTGTTGCTTGTGTTGCTAGCATCATATAAGTTGCTCACCTAGTTTCATATCTAGACAACCTGTTTGTTGCCAACCCTAATTTGTTAAAAGTTAAAAATTGGTAGTTGCCTATTCACACCCCCCCCCCTCTAGTCAACCGTATCGGTCCTTTCACGTGCAGTTGGAGTCACTTTGTGTCTCATGCAGTTCCACTTGCTTTGAGTCTCGTTCAGTTGCAGTTGCATGTCTAGTGGTGAACATGCAACTGTCCCAACAAACCCAACTCCCCAAGTTGTAGTCGCATTGTGGCCCGTGTAGTTGCAGTCTGGTTACAACACTTGTTGGTGCATGTCCGGTAATGGATATGCAACTGGCCACGACAATCCCACTTCTGACCCCATTTGTAGCCGCTTTGTGCCCGTGCAGGTGCAGTCAAGTTATAACATTTGAAGTTGCATGTCTGGTAGTGGACATGCAACTAACGCTGACAACCCCATCTCTGACCTCAATTGTGGCCCGTGCAGTTACTGTCGGTTACAATGTTTGTAGTTGTGTATCTAATCATAGACATGCAACTGACCCTAAAAACTCCCCTCCTGACCCCAATTGCGTCCGCTTTGTACCCGTGCAATTGCAATTAGGTTAAACGCTTGCAGTTGCATGTCCAGTGGTGGACATGCAACTGGCCCCGACAACTCCTCTCCCAACCACAATTGCAGTCACTTTGCACCCATTAGTTGCAGTCATGTTATAACGCTTGCAGTTGCATATCTAGCTGTGCACATACAATCACACACTTGTGAGTATTTGCGTGATAAACACATAAATCGCTGAAAATGCACACTTGTGTTCCTTGTACAAACAGAAAAATAAAATATGAAATAATAAACGTAAAAACAAATTATAACTGGAAGTGGAAGTTGAAAAGAAGTTTAAAAAAGAACACATACGAATTGGTGCAACACGTGAGAAGACCAACCAGTGCAATTACAGATGGGGCGTGTCACGCGCGCACGAGAAAAGCCTAAGGAGTCAACAATTATTTTATTAAAATAAATACAAATTCTGTTGCTATATTACATACGAAAATGCAAAAAAAAAAAGCAACCCCTCCATCCGCCCGACAAAACACCTTGAGAAAACGTATAACTTGAGGCGACAAAAAAGTTACACAAACATTACATCCAATATACCAAAAAAAAAATCAAGGAATAAAATATAGAGGAAATGGTAAAACTAAAATAAATAAGACAAACAATGCAAGAAGTTACAAAAATATAAAAGAGGAAAAATACTCACTTAGTTGTCACGCCGGTGGATGTGTAACCCCTGATGATATTTTTGAAAAGATGACATGTGACCATTATTCATCTCTAGCCCTTAGTTGCACTCGACCAGTCAAATGTGAAATTCAATGCCTTCTCCAGTCCAACAAAAGAACTTAACTTGAGACAAAGAAAAAGGTACAATCATGAAGGATCGCGCACAATGGTTGCTAGACAACTTGCATGAATCGTGACACAATTTGATCCGACGAGTGATGACATGATGAGGCAAGTTAAAACTCATGTTGTCACGTGATTTTTTAAAGCACAAATAAAATAAATAAAAATGAAAAAAATCAAGAATAAAGGACCAAAAAATAAAATTAGAATAACGGTTAAGGAAAAAGATGGAAAAACATAATTAAAAAATAAATAGGACAACAAACTGAAATTAGACAATAAAAAAATCGCACTGACTTGGCTCTTCCTCCCTTCTCCACATCACACTGACTTGAAAATGAGGCCCAAAAACAGCTGAAAAGAAACACAACGGACCCAGCTGAGAGCCTGAGACAGCCAGCCCAAAGAGCCCTGGGGTATGCGTTCGACCAAAAAAAAAACAGCTAAATGAGACCAAAAAAATTCTCAGCTGAATGAGTTTTAGCAAAACCGTTTTTTCTATGAAATATAATGCAAGAATACTTCAAATAAAAAATCCATATGTATTGTGAATCATACGTATCAAAGATCAAACATATTTATTTTTAAGGATTGGATATTTTTTCAACAAAGGGACCTTTATCCTTGTTTTTAGTTTTCACCAAGTCATTCTTTTCTCAAACTGATCCGTTTCGCAAGCAGGATTTATATAAGCTTGCAAGAACCAAATTGGTTCTGGCAAAAGAAACTACTCCCTCCATGCCATAACATAAGGACGTAAGTTGCTTTAGCTTGCAAAACAATCTTATATTATGGGAGGAGGGAGTACGTCTCAAACAGTATATCAACAGCAAATATCATTTGGACAGCTGAATTCTAATTATGGGAGAATCATCTCACATGTCCCAAAACACACTCGGGTTTATTCTACTCTTCCTTTTTCAGGAAAAGTTTTGTTGTTGCTTCTCATCCCTTGTTCGTGAATAAACACGACCTTCATGGTTTGAAACCCTAGGAAATATATACAAATGAAAAATAATATACCTGCTACTATTTTCTGTGGTAATATAAACATGTTCAAGGGGAATGAAATATTTGAATCAACAATGGTGCAAGTTGCTGTATGGATCATTCCTTGAATAGTCACCAATGAGTTAACACATAATTTAATAAAGAGTAGGTACAGAACACATCAATAAGATGCTGTTTAATCATTGTAACACCAACACAACAAAGCTTCAAAGATGCAACTAAACCTTCTGTACAATTCATTCTCACAGCCACAAATAACAGTGACGAATTATAGCAAAAGCATGATGGCGTATTGTTGTTTTCCCTAATTTGGATCCTTCAAGGGTTTGAACCTAAGGCAAGCTAGAAATGGCTTTCCCAAAACTGAAGCCAGAAACCGTGTCGAATATGCGGTGCCTGTTGACAGTGAAGATCTCGGCATGCTTCGAGGAGACCAATATCTGTTTACAACCATTCCTCCTTATAACAGTTTGACGGCCTCAATTTTGTGGCGATGCTTGTCAGAATTACTACGGGGTCATTTATACTTCACGGCGTTGCACGTGACCTGCGGGTTTCTGATCTCATCCTGGCTTTGTATCAATCTGATCTCTAAGCTGCTGCTTGATGGGTCAAAGCCTGCTCTTTTATAGTCTTCAACTGTCTTTCTTAGGAGTGCCTGCAGAAGTTTCTGTATATGTTAAAGACTCTGAAGTAATGCATGCTAAGTGAACATCAAATAAGCATATACTCCTATCGACAATATCACAAAGTAAAGCCCTAGGCAAGCAAAAAGGGTACCAAGCTGGCTTGCCATTATGTTTTAACTTCTGCAAGAGCACGTACTGAGCTTAGAATGACACCTAAACTCAACCAGATTTAAACATGGTCGATGTGATAGTTGCCGGAGACAATAAAATCACTAGCAAGTGAGAACTGGGGCCAAAATGTAAATTCAAATACCTTACCTAGATCTAGTTTTATGTCACCGAAATCCATGAAACACATAATGCTGATAAGAACAGCGCTCAAGACCTAAAAGTTAGACAATGTTGAATAGAAGCACGGACAAGATACCTGCAAACTGGATACTGCCAGTTCCGCCGCTTTCTCAAGGTTATCAGGGTATTTCTGAAAATTGCATCAAAGCAAGCATGTGTTAAAAATGGAATAATCATAAAAAGACCATTCCACAACAACAATGAACTTTCTCTGGGACATACATTGCTCCATCCTAGTAGAAGAGCAGTTGTTAAATCTCCGGTCCCCTACAACATTATGGAGGCAGCAGAATTATACAATAACTGAAATAATCGATGACATATTCACAGGTAGCAATGCTAAAAACACCAAGCTTTGCAGTGCAGAGGTGTGTAAAGGGAAACAGAGACATGTCACTTGCTTACTCCATTTCTATACCACCTCATTCGACAGTTATTGGTGTTAGCACATGTGTACACTTGTACGCTAGTCATGCACGTCCTGACATTGTGCTCTTGTCCTAGTCTTTAGGGCAACTCCAACACATGGACCCAAACGGACACGCAAAGTGTCCATTTTTTGCCTGTTTAGGTCGGACATCGCGCCCGGATGCATTTCAGATTTTGGACCAATTTTCAAATTAAAAATATATACATTGCCGCCAAAAGTCCGTCTGTACATTAATTAAAAACTAAAGACATAAGTGAAACCTAGATCTAGTGTCCATCGCCGTTGTCCTCGTCGGTGAGGTCGATGTAGACCGGCGCCGGCCATGGATACAGCCATGGTACTACCGCCACCGCCGGCTGCTGCGGTGGCGCAGCGGGTGCCTCCTGCTGCTCCGCACCCACCCACTCGGGCATGCACGCGGACGTGGACATCCACGACCACGAGTGCCCCACCAGTGGCCACGGCTCATGTTCCGGCTCGAGCGCGGGCAGGGGCGCGGCAACTTGCACTCCGGCCGATTCGGCTAGCGCCGGTAGCAAGCTAGGCCACCTGGCAAGTTCCTCGAGCTTAGAGTCTTCGATGGCCTCCCTATATGCCTTGTCGTCGTCATCGTCCTCCCCTGCTGGTTGTGGTGCTGGAGCGCTGTGGGGCCTGGGGCGCTAGTCGTGCTCGTCGGTGAACCACGTGTCCTGGTGCGTGGAGTCCACGAACGTCGGGTAGTCGCTGAGGTCAGCCGTGAGCTAAGCGCGACTTGTGGCCGGCACTAGAACCCTATCCGGGTTCAAATACCATCCATGCGGCAGGTTCACGTCCAGCCATGGCACGGGGATGGCGTTCTCCTAGTAGTGTCGGCACCGATCGACGGGCACGTAGATGCGGTCACGCGCCAGTGGCGCAGCCCCCGGGGGCGTCAGGGTGAAGGTTAACGTGTGGTGCTGCCCCGAGGAGGAGCCTGCCTAATGGTCGTGGGCTCCGGGCATGCGCTTCCACGACATGGTGGGCGGTGACAATGGCTAGGGTTGGGTTGACTGTAGGGCGGAGTGA